>NC_065535.1:40442361-40774361 GCF_932294415.1 Quercus robur
GATCTTGGTGGGAGCAGTTGAAGATTCAAAGATTGAGGGAAGGAAAAACCAAGATTCAAACTTGGGAGAAGCTGAAATAGAAACCTAGGAAGCAATTTTTTCCTTACAACCACATCCAAACCCACTATAGCAACTTGCATAATTGTTGGATAGATTCAAGGGCACTACATATAGTTTGTACAAGATAGTGCTTCACTACTCATTTTAACCAAAGAAGGGGGAAGTAAGTCCCAAACCAATGGTCAAGATGAAGTAGGCTTTAAAATTGGAAGGTCAACCAAACATGAGGACAAGGTTTTTTTTTTTTTTTTTTTTTTTTTTAAGAAAGGGAGTCCTCACAATGCAAATGCATCTTCATTGGTGTTTCATTTGTGTTAAACTGATTGTGTAGTAGCAAAAGCTGCAATAACAACAAAGTCATGACAGCAGGTAGCTGTATCATCCTAGAACATCATATAAATCTTGTGGCAACCAAGACAACTTGAGGTCAAGTGCTTCTTAAGTGGGAGAGTCTTGATGTAGGGCATTTCAAGTAGCTATATCCTAATTCTCTTGCATTTCAAGTAGCTATATCCTAATTCTCTTGTAACTAATTAGTTAGTTAGTTAGATGATTTCTTAAGCATTAGCCAATACGATTTAGACTCTTGTCAACCATCTAAAAGCTGCCAATGCCAAACAACTAGTATAAGTAGTAGAATGTAAGCTCTTTGTAAATTAGTTTGTATATGTGAATGAAAATAAGACTTGAGAGTGTTTACTTGAGAACTTTTTAGTATTTTTGTAGAGTTGCCTAACCACCTATCAATTTCTTCTAAGAAACTCGCATTCCATCTAGTTCTAGTTCATATTATACCCCATCATATTTCCCTGCATCACTAACACATTCCCAACTTTGTAACCCAACCTTTGGTTTTGAATCTCTAGTTTGAAGACCAAGCCCTTATCATTTTTTGTTTTCATTTTCTAGATTATAATTAGGAAACAAAGCGATGTAAATTTGTGTTTTATATAATGTAACTAGGATTAAAAAATAAAAAAGCCTTATACTTTTTTTTTCCTTCCATAGAATGTAACCAGGATCAAAGTAATGTAATTTTATTTTTTGATTTACCAATGTAATTCATTCAATTATCAATAAAGGTGTATATTCATGAATGTTTTTTTTTTCCTTAATAGAATAAGTGATAGCTCCACATACATACATACATACACAAGTACACAACACACCCTTAAGAATTTCAAAGACTCTTAGGTTTAGCCTAGTTTAGTTATAGCCTCTTTGTGAGTAAATGCTCTGTGCATTTATCTTCTCAGGCATCATGGTTGAGCTGGAGGGTTAAATGACTCATTTAATAGCCATTTAACCACCCCCCCATTCAATGTCCTATAACGGTTGTGTAACGGTCAGTTTGAGGTGGCTGTAACAGTTGTGAGTTGGTGGCTGGAAAGGCTGTACGTCCGTTACACTTGTGCCATTTAAGTGAGGAATTTATATTGGGCATTAATGTGTGCTTACGATCGTTCTTGTTAATGACGATCCTATATTGACGGTCACTTTACGGACAACCATTTTACACTACTCCTTAGTTGCCCCCTTTATTCCTTCGTCGTCCTTTGTTTGGACAAGCATAGGAATATGAAAGGTTTTTGGCGGTTCAATCTCCGCTTCATGTCCCGAGATTCTTGTCCCATCACATTTAATGCGAGGCGACTTTCTTGTCAGGTGATTGACACGTGCTAATCATGGAATTTAGGCCTGTTTTGCTCACCCTTTACCCTTTAATTCACCATTCTTTGATTTCATACCACTTGGAGATGACCATGATAGAAGATAGGGACATCAAAGTTAGGTCTAGTGACCTTGGAATAGGTCTGTCTTCAAGTAATGAGTCTGTAGATAAAGATTTTGAGATTGTAGTGTCAAGGCCTTTACCATCTTCAAAACCCTCCTCGTCCTTGTCTTCTATTCCTTTTCAGGCTCTCTTCAAGTCTTGCTCCTTGGAAGAGAAACATCTGAAATCTATAAGGAAGAGATTTCAGTTCCTTGTGTGGGATTTTCATTAGATTACCCCGTTCCAACGAGAAAGCTTGCACCTTTGCCCACGACGAGGTTAGTTTCTATAAGGCCGCTTTTTAGTGTGGTATTCGCTTCTCTGTTGATAGGCCAAGAATGTATTGACCACTTGTGATATATTAATTGATTAATTAGCCAAGTTTATTAATTAATCAAATTAACATGCAAAGCACGTGATAGCACAAACAAATCACCAATTAACTAAAGTATGCAGCTGAAAATAAATTGACACGGTGATTTGTTTACGAATGGGGAAAACCTACATGGCAAAAACCCCACCGGGTGATTTTAGGGTCACCATTCCCGAGAATCCACTATTATCAAAACAAGCAATTACAAGTAAAGGAATCGCAGTACCTTATACCAACCTATAGTTGAACTCTTACCCCAATACCCAATTGGACTTGTTCTGTAGTGACAATCTCTCATTTTCAATGCACTGCTCCTAGTACGTGACTAACCAATAGATGTGCGGATCTCAGTATGCGACTTGATCACCAACTTAAGAAGGATGTTGGCTGCAAAGTTCTTCTGTTCACCACACGATGAAGATCATGAAGTTTCTTGGTCACAAAACCCTATGGTGTACAAACACAGCAGCTTCTTCAAGAGAAAGAAGAACCAGGGCAAACTAGGTTTCCGGTCACACTTTTCTTCACACTTGTGGAATTGTGCTCTTGTTCAACTTGCATTATCTTTTACGGCCCTTAAAATAATCCTTATATATGTTTAGGGTTGTGAGAAAAGAAAGCTCAAACATACATTCATAGATTGGATGAAAATTAGCTCTGAAAAACTGAACTTCATAAATCTTGACAAATACCCTATCTGTCAAGTAGCTGTTGAGTTTTGGGCTAAAATAGCTCTTTTAAACCTCGATAGATACTAGCTATCGAGATTTAATGAACAACACTTCTTCACTTGATTCTTGGATATACTTGCATGGCTTTAACACTTGAACTTGAAACCTTGTTTCTTGAAGCATTAAACACATCCTAGATCTACCCAAGTAAAGTGCCTTTTGTCAAAGGATTAGCCAATTACATAAAATGTTGACATATGTTCCTAACATGAATCACGTATGTCCTAACATTTGTCCATCCTTTTATCATGAACCTTATTTCTGCTTTTAATGTCGCCCCTGGGCAGCTCGTCCCTAATGCTTGGAGGAAGATCATAAGTTGCATGTCAATTTGGGTTTCCATCCATGATAGGGACATGATAACTTTGAATGAGTTTTTGCATTTGTATCATTTGAAACCTTCTACCCACTATGGGTATTTTGAGCTTTTGCATTGGAGTAGGGATCTAGGATCTTCCGTGGTTTTCCTACATCCTTTTGTGATTGGAAATCACTATACTTTTTTGTTTCTAGATATGGATAGGAAATCATGACTAATGACCTGTGGGTTGAGGTCTTGTGGTTTCTATGGAAACGGGAAATTCCATCTCTTGGTGAGTTCTTTTACCTTTTTGTTAGGCTAATTGTTTCTGTTTCTCTTTTTTTGATTCTCCTTCCTCTGTTTGTTTTGTAGTCTCCGAGCGTCTTGAGTTGAAGGACCGTTATCAAGGTTGGGTTCAGGCTGCTCCAGAATTTTCTTTCATGATTGAGGATTTTGATGACCTTGTGGATCCTCGTCACTTATACGACTGCTGCCTTGGCCCTGAACCCTCTGCACACGTGTTAAAGAAGATCCTTTGGAAAGAGAAAAATATGCATGGCTTGTCTTCCCTTCTTTTTATTTTTTATTTTTTATTTTTAAGAAGCTCATCCTTCTCCCTGATCTTCTGTTTGCAAAAATGGCTACCAGGTACAGCAAGGATAAGTATGCCCTTGTGAAGGGACTGAAAAATGAGCCCTTATCCCAACTTACCTCTGATTCGAAGAAATGCAAGTTAAGTGAAGGGAAAGGTGAAACAACTGCCCCCTCATCCATTTTCGGTACTCTGTCTTCTCCAACATGTTCCCTCGAGATGCCCCCTCGTCCTTGTCTTCTATTCCTTTTCAGGCTCTCTTCAAGTCTTGCTCCTTGGAAGAGAAACATCTGAAATCTATAAGGAAGAGATTTCAGTTCCTTGTGTGGGATTTTCATTAGATTACCCCGTTCCAACGAGAAAGCTTGCACCTTTGCCCACGACGAGGTTAGTTTCTATAAGGCCGCTTTTTAGTGTGGTATTCGCTTCTCTGTTGATAGGCCAAGAATGTATTGACCACTTGTGATATATTAATTGATTAATTAGCCAAGTTTATTAATTAATCAAATTAACATGCAAAGCACGTGATAGCACAAACAAATCACCAATTAACTAAAGTATGCAGCTGAAAATAAATTGACACGGTGATTTGTTTACGAATGGGGAAAACCTACATGGCAAAAACCCCACCGGGTGATTTTAGGGTCACCATTCCCGAGAATCCACTATTATCAAAACAAGCAATTACAAGTAAAGGAATCGCAGTACCTTATACCAACCTATAGTTGAACTCTTACCCCAATACCCAATTGGACTTGTTCTGTAGTGACAATCTCTCATTTTCAATGCACTGCTCCTAGTACGTGACTAACCAATAGATGTGCGGATCTCAGTATGCGACTTGATCACCAACTTAAGAAGGATGTTGGCTGCAAAGTTCTTCTGTTCACCACACGATGAAGATCATGAAGTTTCTTGGTCACAAAACCCTATGGTGTACAAACACAGCAGCTTCTTCAAGAGAAAGAAGAACCAGGGCAAACTAGGTTTCCGGTCACACTTTTCTTCACACTTGTGGAATTGTGCTCTTGTTCAACTTGCATTATCTTTTACGGCCCTTAAAATAATCCTTATATATGTTTAGGGTTGTGAGAAAAGAAAGCTCAAACATACATTCATAGATTGGATGAAAATTAGCTCTGAAAAACTGAACTTCATAAATCTTGACAAATACCCTATCTGTCAAGTAGCTGTTGAGTTTTGGGCTAAAATAGCTCTTTTAAACCTCGATAGATACTAGCTATCGAGATTTAATGAACAACACTTCTTCACTTGATTCTTGGATATACTTGCATGGCTTTAACACTTGAACTTGAAACCTTGTTTCTTGAAGCATTAAACACATCCTAGATCTACCCAAGTAAAGTGCCTTTTGTCAAAGGATTAGCCAATTACATAAAATGTTGACATATGTTCCTAACATGAATCACGTATGTCCTAACATTTGTCCATCCTTTTATCATGAACCTTATTTCTGCTTTTAATGTCGCCCCTGGGCAGCTCGTCCCTAATGCTTGGAGGAAGATCATAAGTTGCATGTCAATTTGGGTTTCCATCCATGATAGGGACATGATAACTTTGAATGAGTTTTTGCATTTGTATCATTTGAAACCTTCTACCCACTATGGGTATTTTGAGCTTTTGCATTGGAGTAGGGATCTAGGATCTTCCGTGGTTTTCCTACATCCTTTTGTGATTGGAAATCACTATACTTTTTTGTTTCTAGATATGGATAGGAAATCATGACTAATGACCTGTGGGTTGAGGTCTTGTGGTTTCTATGGAAACGGGAAATTCCATCTCTTGGTGAGTTCTTTTACCTTTTTGTTAGGCTAATTGTTTCTGTTTCTCTTTTTTTGATTCTCCTTCCTCTGTTTGTTTTGTAGTCTCCGAGCGTCTTGAGTTGAAGGACCGTTATCAAGGTTGGGTTCAGGCTGCTCCAGAATTTTCTTTCATGATTGAGGATTTTGATGACCTTGTGGATCCTCGTCACTTATACGACTGCTGCCTTGGCCCTGAACCCTCTGCACACGTGTTAAAGAAGATCCTTTGGAAAGAGAAAAATATGCATGGCTTGTCTTCCCTTCTTTTTATTTTTTATTTTTTATTTTTAAGAAGCTCATCCTTCTCCCTGATCTTCTGTTTGCAAAAATGGCTACCAGGTACAGCAAGGATAAGTATGCCCTTGTGAAGGGACTGAAAAATGAGCCCTTATCCCAACTTACCTCTGATTCGAAGAAATGCAAGTTAAGTGAAGGGAAAGGTGAAACAACTGCCCCCTCATCCATTTTCGGTACTCTGTCTTCTCCAACATGTTCCCTCGAGATGATAACCTTCTCTCTTCCAACTACTCATTCCAAGGGAAAGTGTAAAGCTGGGAAAAGCATTTGGGAAGACCCTACTATAGCACTTGGACGAGCCCACAACGTCATTACTGATGACGAGCTTAGGGGCCTTTCTTTTATCCTATCTCATGAACTACTTAGCCATCACGTTCACAAGCTGGTGTAGGTATTTTGCTCAATTACTTTTATTGCCACTAAGATTTTCACACCTGTTAAAAAGTTTGATTTTGTTTTCGTCTTAAGGTTCTTAGAGAATCCTTGCGTTTGACAACAAATTACTTGAGTAGTGAGGAGAAGTTGGTGGTTGCCAACTCTAAGGTTGACTCTATTAAAGCTGAGAGTTCGAAATTGAGGAAGGACTTGATCAAGGCTATGGATCAAGCTACAAAGGCCAAGGAGAAAGTGAAGGAGCTCAAGGATGCATTGAAGGTGGAGAAGATGCTCGTCATTTAAAAGGATGAGCAAATTCAGGCTGCCCTTCTGAAGACCGACAAGGAGCGTGAGAAAGTGATCACCAAGTTTTTGGAGTCTGATCGCTTTTCTAATGTCTAGTTCATCCAATACTTTAAGGGTTTTAAGCTACTTCGTAGGTGGACGATGAAGCATCATAACCAGGTAGTGGATTTTTTGAACTTTGACTTTGAGACCATTGATACTGAGGTCTTCGCTGATGAGACCAAAGGAAAGGAAAGAGAAGCTATTACTGTAGCGGTTGTTGAAGGAGATGGTGCTACTGAAGGTGGACTAGCGGACGAGGCTCATGTGGACGAGGGTCACATGGACGAGGTTGTCGCCGCACCTTGAAATAGAGTTAGTATCTTATTATCTTGAAAACTTTGGTTGCCTCTTGTTTTGAGGCTTTAGCTTAAAAACAATGGACATCTTGGGCGTCTCCTATTTTGAGGCTTTTATATCTCGTCTTTAAGAACAATAGATATTTTGGAATTCCTCCTATTTTGAGGCTTTTGTCTTGGAAACAATGACTTTTTTAGACTTTAAGCTTTATTCATGCCTTTAGTCTTGATTGCATAACCTTTTCTTATAGAAAGTTTGTCAGTGCAGTTCCCTTGAGAAATGTTGCTATGATTTAAACTTGAAGTTTTTTATCATAACTTTAAACTTCATTGTTTGGGGTTCTTCTTGTCACACATAGTATTTCCTTTAGGAATGTATGATCTAAACTCATCGTTGGAGTTTTTGTCATTAGTGACATACTCTTGTGGTTTTATGGTTTAAACTCATCATTAGAGCTTTTTCCATTAATGATATTCTTTCATGATTTAAACTCGTCCTAGGAGTTTTTACAATTGATGATGATTTAAACTCGCCATTGGAGTTTTTACCATTGATAGCGTCCCCTTAGGAACTTATGATTTAAACTCGTCATTAGAGTTTTTATTGATGGTAAACTAAGAATTGGTGAACTCCAAACTCGTCCAAAAGAGTTGTCCAGCCCAGGAAGACAAGAATAGCTATGCTTAACAAAACAGTCGTCCATAGGTTTATAAGTCGTCCATGGGCTTATAAGTCGTCCATGGGCTTATGCGTTGTCCATGAGGATTGAACCGGGATGATTCTCAATATGGGAAAACCCCATAAAGATTTATCTTTATGGACCACGTGTTATTATTTCATGGCATGAATAAAATCCTGATTCATCGCTATAACCTCCTCTTCAGTGCTCAACTTCCAATGATGGTTATAGGAGAATTATAACTGTTGTAGTGGTTGAGGAAGTTAACATTGAATCCTCCAACCTCCTTAAACATAGGAGGAGTTACAAGACAAATAACCACTTCAAGAACGCATTATATAAACACCCATTCACACCAAATGAAGGTAAGTTTTTTGAGACAACTCCCATAAAGTTGGAACTCCATAATTTAAGAGAGAAACTAACTTAAGCCTCAGAGGGTTCTTGCTTGGTTGGCCCCAGTCTCCTTTGACCCTTGTTTTTCTTTTCAAGCCATTCAAACAATTGTTAGATCATTGAAGCCCGGAGCATTTAGCCTACCGATTTTTTGTGCATCATCAATTGGCGCTGTCTGTGGGGAAGATTAATTTCGTGTTTTGTAGTTTGTCTTTCTTTGACAAAAGGCTGCATGGTTCAGAAAAGATCAAGGGTTGCGAGTCTAGGCCACCAGGAGAGTAGGGATGCCTCTAGCAATCCCCATTGTGATCGACAGTTAGTACCTATCATGCAACCGACTTCCATCCAACATGTATAGTTCATGGTAGTCGCTATGGCGGAATTAAGCAGTTAGAATCAAGAGTTGACCAGGGAGATTAATCTACGGAGGTAGGACCATGAAAGGTATGAGGAAGGACAAGCCCAGAGTCAAGAAGATAGAGGAAATGCTGAGCCCGAAAGCTAAACAAGGGGTACTGCTTCACGAAGGGTGCCACACTTGGAAAGGGAGATGGACTAGATGAGGAAGGTCATGGATGAGATGAGGGAGAACATGAGAAGGGTGAATCCCGTAGAGGATTTAGTTCATGGAACAGACTCTCCTTTCATAGCTTCCACCAACGGTCACCCCTTGCCTTTGAAGTTCAAGATACCTTCCTTGGACTCGTATGATGGAACACGTGACCTTTTCGATTATATTGCTACTTTCAAGACTAAGATGCATCTTCAAGGGGTTCCGGATGAGATTATGTGCAGGGCCTTCCCTACTACCCTCAAAGGACCAGCACGAGTATGGTTCAGCAAGATAGCTCCGAATACCGTTAGTTCTTTCAAAGAATTGAGTAAGCTGTTTGTCAACAATTTCATCAGAGGACAAAGGCATAAACATTCCTCATCTAGCCTACTAACCAGAGAGCAAGAGGAAAATGAAAGCTTATGGTCCTTTATTACTCGTTTCAATAAGGAATCCCTAACAGTGGACGAAATGGACGACAAGTTGTTATTGGCAGCCTTCCATAATGGAGTTAACTTTGATTTATTCATCCATAAGCTCTATGAGCAAGAGCCTCAAACCATGGTTGAACTCGTCCATTCTGCCCAAAACTTCATGAATGCAGAAGACGCAATTATAGCTAAGAAAAGGAAGAGAGCTGAGTGTATGGAAGCAGATCTCCCATGCCATCCTAAGCATGGTCCTCGTCCGAAGAAGGCACGGACGGGAGAGAAGAAAGATCGAGACAACAAGAAGGCAGGCTCTTCAACACGGAGTTAGCAATACACACCCTTGAATATGCCGCTTGAACATGTACTTATGCAAATCAAGGATGATCCTTCCTTAAAGTGGCCAGAAAAAATGAAGGGAGATCCCAATAAGCGCAATAGGAACAAGTATTGCCGCTTCCATAGAGACCATGGGCATGATACGGACAAGTGTTTTGATTTGAAGCAGCAGATAGAAAATCTCATCAGGTAATGGAAGTTGAGAAATTTCCTTGGACGAGATCATAAAGACGAGAAGTTGAAGGCAAAGTTAGAAGAGCCGTCACAACCCCCACTTGGAGAAATAAAAGTTATCATAGGAGGGATCTCAGCAGGGCAATCTTCCAAGTCAAGGAACACATACCTAATGGTAGTCCAAAACGTCCAACTCTCAGGACGATCCCCAAAGATGAGGGAAACTGAAGAACATGCCATTACATTCACTGACGAGGATGCTGAAAGGGTTCACCACCCACATGACGACGCGATTGTCATTACTTTTCTTATTGCTAATTATACGACCAAAAGGGTGTTAGTGGAAAATGGTAGTTTGGCAAACATCTTGTACTACCCTGCTTTCCAGCAAATGAGACTTGGACGAGACCAAATTCGTCCAGTGAACTCACCCTTGGTAGGATTTGGAGGGATGAAAGTACAGCCCGTGGGTACTGTTACGTTGCCTGTGGTGGTAGGAGCATATCCGCAACAAATAACCAAAGAAGTAAACTTTCTTGTGGTGGATTGTTCATCATCATAAAATGCCATCATTGGAAGACCAACTTTGAACAGTTGGAAGGCAGTAACGTCTACCTACCACCTGTCAGTAAGTTCTCTACAGAATATGGGGTAGGGCAACCGCAAGAAGACCAGTTAGCAGCGAGAGAATGTTATTTAGCCATGTTGGCTATGGACAAACAAGTTCAGACAATGAGCATTGAGGAGAGGAGAGTTGTTGCAGAGCCCACCGAAGTGCTGGAAGACATTCCTTTGGACGAGAATAACCTTGAGAAGTATACAAGGGTTGGAGCAAGTATGGAAGGCAAGATGAAGCAAGACCTTGTCCAGTTCTTAAAGAAGAGCATTGATGTATTTGCATGGAGTCACAAAGACATGCCAGGTATTGACCCTAGTGTCATTACCCATTGTCTAAACGTACATCTTTCTTGAAGCCTGTACGTCAAAAGAAAAGAGTGTTTGCCCCTAAAACAGACAATGCTATTAAAGAAGTTCAAAAGCTAACAACTGCAAAATTTATCTGGGAAGTTTATTACCCGGACTGGTTGGCTAATGTGGTGATGGTTAAGAAGGCTAATGGCAAATGGAGGATGTGAGTGGACTTCACCGATCTGAACAAGGCTTGCCCCAAAGATAGATACCCATTGCTGCATATTGATAAGTTAATGGACTTGACAGCGAGTCATAAGCTGCTAAGTTTCATGGATGCCTTCTTAGGTTATAACCAAATAAGGATGGACGAGGCAGATCAAGAGAAGACATCCTTCATCACCGGTTAAGGCCTGTTTTGTTACAAGGTGATGCCTTTCAGGTTGAAGAACGCGGGGGCAACTTATCAAAGGTTGGTGAACCATATGTTTCGTCCACAGATTGGGCGCAATGTGGAAGTTTACGTAGATGACATGTTGGTAAAGAGCTTGGATGAGGATAAGCATCTAGACGACCTCCAAGAAACCTTTGACATGCTTAGACAGTACAACATGAAGCTAAATCCGAGCAAGTGTGCTTTCTGAGTCTCATCTGGTAAGTTTCTTGGGTTCATGGTTTCTCATAGGGGAATTGAGGTGAACCCCGATAAAATCCAGGCAATACTGAATATGGAGCCACGAAGGAACATCAAGGAAGTCTAGTCCCTCACCGGATGAGTTGCTGCTTTTAACAGGTTTGTCTCTAAAGCTACTGACAAGTGCTTGCCATTTTTTAAAGTTCTTAAGAAGACATTTGAATGGACGGACGAGTGTCAAAAGGCCTTTTAAGACCTCAAGGCCTACCTCACAGCAGCTCCTCTACTAAGCCCGTCCGTACTTGGTGAAGAATTATATTTGTATCTAGCAGTGTCCCCATATGCAGTAAGCTTAATGTTGATTAGAGAAGAAGGAAAGATATAGAAGCTAGTCTATTATACAAGCCGAGCATTGAGAGGGGCTGAAGGACGATACCCCATGATGGAAAGCTAGCCTTTGCTTTGGTTATAGCCTCTAGGAAATTAAGGCATTATTTTCAGGCTCATGTCATCAATGTCTTGACAGATCATCCATTAAAGAAGGCAA
The DNA here is from genome assembly GCF_932294415.1 of Quercus robur. NCBI lineage: Eukaryota > Viridiplantae > Streptophyta > Magnoliopsida > Fagales > Fagaceae > Quercus > Quercus robur. Next base: position 40,453,992 of record NC_065535.1, read on the forward strand.
TGAATAAGTTGGAAGCCGCAGGACAACTAATCCAATGGGCCATAGAACTTAGTGAGTTCGATGTCAAGTACCAACCAAGAAGCGCGATAAAAGCACAAGTATTGGCATATTTTATTATCGAGTTCACTCCGAGACAAGGAGAGCTAGACGAGGTGGACAAAGCTCAGAAATGGGTCGTCCATGTGGATGGATCATCTACACTACAAATAGGAGGGATAGGATGTTTTGCAATCCCCAGAAGAAGATAAGTTGAAGTACAAGGTTCATCTGCAGTATCTAGCAACCAACAATGAAGTGGAGTATAAAGCCCTTCTGAAAGGGCTAGAATTGGCAAAATCCTTGGGGGCAGAATTATTACTCATCCTAGGAGACTCTCAGCTGATTATGGGTCAAGTGAACGGAATGTATGAAGCTAAGGAAGACTAGATGAAGAAATATCTTAATAAGGTAAGACGCCTTGTGAAAAGATTTAAGGAAGCTAGTTTCATTCAAATCCTAAAAGAAGAAAACATGGAAGCAGACGCCTTAGCGAAGGAAGCCTCAGCGAGTGAATCAATGGACGAGTTTGATGAAATTCAATATATGCCAAGCATAGATCTTCCAGAGGTTCAATAGATAGAAGGTGAAGAAAATTGGATGACCCTAATAGTAGCTTACCTCAAGGATGGAAGGCTTTCGGAAGGAAAAGACGAGGCCAGAAAGCTAAGAATCAGATCAGCCAAGTACGTCCTCATGGACGAGGTGCTATACAAAAGAGGCTTTTCTTAGCCTTATCTAAGGTGTTTAGCTCCATATGAGGCAAACTATGTGCTGAGGGAAGTTCATGAAGGAGCATATGGAAATCACTCAGGAGCAAGGGCATTGGTCCATAAAGTAGTCTGTGCAGTATATTACTGGCCAACTATTTAGGCAGATGCAAAAGCTTACGTCAAGGTGTGTGACCAATGTCAATACTTTAGCAATATCCATAGACAGCCACCAAAGTATCTTACCCCAAAGATGGCCCTGTGGCCTTTTGCACAACGGGGATTAGATATCTTGGGTCCCTTTCTGCTTGGAATCGGACAGATGAAATTTTTAGTAGTAAGGATTAACTACTTCACTAAATGGGTGGAAGTAGAACCCCTAGCAAAGATCACACAGCAGAATGTCAAGAACTTAGTTTGGAAGAACATTGTATGCAGGTTTAGGGTGCCTCGAGTATTGATATCAAACAATGGACGACAATTTGATAATGCACTTTTCAAGGACTTCTGTGAACACTTTGGAATTCAGAATCATTATTCCTCACTTGTCCACCCACAAGCAAATGGTCAAGCAAAAGTAGCAAACCGATCATTGTTGAAAATCATCAAGACTTGGCTTGACGGGGCAAAGGGAGTGTGGCTAGATGAGTTACCATGAGTTTTATGGGCCTATAGGATGATAGTGAAAACCCCTACAGGGGAAACTCCTTTCAAGCTAGCCTATGGGAGTGAAGTAGTGATACCTGCAGAAGTGCACATGGCCAATCACAGAGTGATAAAGTATGATAAGGAGGATAACAAAGAGCAACTCCGCCTTAACCTTGATCTAATAGACGAGGTAAGGATGGACGCGGAGCAAAGGACAGCAAGGTATAAAAACCTTATGGCCAGACAATATGATGCAATGGTAAAACCTAGGCGTTTCAACATAAGGGACCTCGTCCTAAAAAGGGTCTCTTTGGCAACCAGAAACCTAGCTCATGGGAAATTGGGACCTAATTGGGAAGGACCTTATAGGGTTATCAATTGCAAAAGACAAGGGTCATATTACTTGGAAGCCTCGGACGGGAGAAAGTTGGAACACCTTTGGAATGTTGAGCACCTAAGAAGGTATTACCCTTAAGATATCAGCCTAGACGAGCATCGTCCTGGATGAGATCACCCAAGATGTTGTCACTTTGGACGAGCAAAATTTGTGTTGCTTTCTGTTATTTGCATGTGTGTTAGTATTATATGTTATGTTTAAACTCCTTAAGGGTGTATTAGTTTTTAAACTTTGTGCTATGAACTATGGACGAAGTCATGCACTTGGGTCATATTTGTTTGTATTTATAATTCCCTAAAAGGCACTAGCTTCTAAGCATGTGCCATAATTGTGGACAATATTTATATTGTGAATACGTAGTTTGGATTTTCAATATATGTGATGTATAAATCTAATCTCCATAATTTCACCCACAAGAAGGCTAAGGCCTAAGACGAGTAAAAATCTCTAGACGCAGGGATGTAACATCTATAAGCTTTCCTTGGAATAAGGATAAAGCACAAAAAAAAAAAATCTCAAAGGCATATTTGTTAATAGACAAAGTAAAGCTTGAAGCATATTATTCCATCCCATGCACGAGGAAATACGTGCACAAGAATATTTAGTCCATGGATAGGTAGCCAGCTAAGACAATCCAACCTTTGGACGAGTAAAAAGCTGAATGCCTTACATAAAAATGATCCCTATGGGAAAAAAATAGAACAAGCAGCCAAGTCTGAGGATGAGTAAAGTTGGAAAAACCAGCGCCATTCACAAGACGAGTAATACTTGTAAAACTTAAAGAATGGTAAAGGATGTTAAAACATGAGGAAATTCCCGTCATGGATGAGAATTTTTTAAACAAGTGGATGATGTAAAAAATGGTCATCCATACAAAAATATGTTTAATAAATGAAAAGTAACAAAGGTAAAACATTCATTCATAACATTTACAAAAGGGTAGACGACCATCGTCCAAAAACCCTTATAAAAAGCTCGTCTTAAGTGATATAGACGAGTGAATGTACTTGAACAATTACAAATGGTCCTAAGCAGTGGACCTTATAAAAAAAGAAGAAGAGAAATAAGATAAACTAAGATTAAAATTCTTTCACTAAGGGGGATCATCTTCAACGTCCTGGGTAGGTTGGGTAGTGGCATCATCCTCAATATTAATATCCTTATAGCTCGTCTGGAGGAGAGAACTTGTAGCAACACCAAGGTTGAGTTTAATGGAGCTAAAGTCCACTTCAGGGAAGTTTTTCATAGCGTCCATACGAAAGTCTTCGAAGCCCGCTGCGTAGTTGGTGTCCAGCAAATCAGTGTACTGTTTAGAGGCTTTGAACTCCACCACCGTGTCTTCTATCGCCTTGCTGAGAAGGGTACTCAACTCGTCATTCCTCTTTTGGAAGTGGTCAAGACGAGTATCCTTCTCAATAGCATCAGCTTTTAGCTCCTCAACCAAGTTTTGCAACTCCTTGGCCTCGTCTTTGGCCTTAGCTGCCACCTTAGCCCAACGCTTGCAATCATCCTTAACCTCCTGGATCCTCGTCTTAAGTAGGATCCTTGTCTTGTCCATCTTAGTGGCCTGCCTAGACGCAGCTATGAACTTTGACATGGCCTACACAAGTGATTAAAAATTTTTGTTAAAAATATATACATATATACATATTACTATGACAAGATGAGGTAAAAGTGATTACCTTGAAAAGATCATGAACACCAGAGTGCTCAAATTCTTTCAGGGACATGTCATAGCATGCTGTCACGTCCTCACCAGTTACTGCCTGCTCAAACCTCTCCCAAGCTAAGTCTTCATTCTCCAAGAGGTTCATGGGAGCTCGTCGAAAGGGCTGGGACAAGGCAGGTATAGTTTTGGACGAAGGATCTCTTGCAGGTTCAGTATCCATGTCATGGATTTGGAAGAATAGCTGCTGAGAGGTAGGAAAAACAGGAAGCCTAGACTTGACCACCCTAGGCTTAGACGATTTGTGTTTCACCCTCTTCCCTTTACGACGACTTGGAAGGTTTTCCAAGTCAATAGCTTTTGAAAAATTTTCCAAGTCAATAACTTTTGAAAAATTCTTTCTTTTGTTCCTAATAGCAGGACGAGGCTGAGATTGAGCTTCAGGCTTGGCTGCCTCGTCCACAACTTCCTCTCCTTTGTTTTCCTTCATGGTCGCCATCCCTAAAAGAAAGATATTGATGTGTCAGCTAAGGAATGTATAACAATCAAATAACTTTTAAGTAAAAAAGAAACTCACGTATGCGAACAGTGAGCTCGTGGGCAATAGCTTTAGCAGAGGGTTTAGGACCAAGACTCCACGTGGCAAGACACTGAAGGGTCACCAAAGAGTGAAAGCTCCTATCAGCGTATAGACGATCTCTATGGACGCGATCACGATGGAATTTACTTAGAGATGGTCATTTAATAGCTGAAACAAAGAAGGGAGAAAAAGGTTAGATGATTATAATTAAATAAATGTAAAAAAAGAAAAAGGGAGAAACATACCTTCAGGATGAAGGTTGCCTAACTCTCCAGTATATGGGGCAAATGTATCCTTGCCAACCTTAACAGGGTGCCCAGACCAAAAACCAGAGACGAAGAAAAACTCTGTCTTCCAATTTCTGTTAGATGTAACCAATGACTTAATCAATCTACAGTCACTACCCCTGGCTGTAAATTGATAAAAGCCAAGGGACTGATTAATCTTTGAGGGTTTATAACAGTAGAGGAACTCGTCCACAGTGAGAGGACGGTCCCTTTCAAATATTTCCCTTCATAAAACTTGCATAGAGACGACGAGTCTCCATGCGTTGGGGTTAAATTGATAAACTCCTAAGCCTAACCTAGTAAGTAATTCTCTAGCAAAAGCATTTAGGGGTAACCTAAGCCCCCCTAGAAGGTAAGCCTCATAGATACCTATCCCAAAATGGGGTTGGCAGCACCACTCCTTAAGGATGGCTAACCTAGGGTTAAGGTCGTTTGGGATTTGATACCAACTCCTAAGGGAAGCTAGTCTCTTCTCACCCGTCTTGGAAGGAATACCTACAGCGCAGCTATATACAGTCTCTACCTCATCTACAGGAGTGGACGGAGGAACACTCATTGAGGTACCAGCCTGAGACCTTGAGGCTGCCCTCGTCCTAAGGTGTTCTTAGAAGACCTCTGAGGGAACCCCAGGAACATCAGACGTGTATTCCTTGGTGGTATTCCCACTACTACTACTGTTACTACTATGGCTACTAGAATCAGTGTAGCTAGAGGAGTCATGATACTTGTCTATAGCCTTATCTACATTATTGCTAGACAAGGAAAGAACAATCTCAGACATTTTGAAATTCTAAGGAAAACCTAAAGAGGATGAAGAGAGTACTTGGCTCTAGATAGAGGAGACCTAGGATGAGGAAACACTACTAGATGAGGCGCTAGACGACAAATGCCAAGTAGGAAAATTTCAGAAATGTGAAGGGTAGGAGAGGAATTCTACTATTTATAGGCAGTAAAATTTGGCATCTAAAACGACGTGACCAACCAAAAAATGACACGCGGCATACTAAAAAAAATGAATCAACGTAACTAGTTGCTAATAGAATCATGATATGTGGCACACCTAACGCTAACATAAGGACACACGTCCAAAGAATAAGTGTTAGGCTATGCAGTACTATGGACGACCCTTGGACAAGGGGGAAATTGATGGTAAACTAAGAATTGGTGAACTCCAGACTTGTCCAAAAGAGTTGTCTAGGCCAGGAAGACAAGAGTAGCTATGCTTAACAAAACAGTCGTCCATAGGTTTATAAGTCGTCTATAGGCTTATGGGTCGTCCATGAGGATTGAACCAGGACGATTCTCAATACGGGAAAACCCCATAAAGATTTATCTTTACGAACCACATGTTATTATTTCACGGCATGAATAAAATCCTAATTCATCGCTATAACCTCCCCCTCAGTGCTCAACTTCCAATGACGGTTATAGGAGAATTATAATTGTTGTAGCAGTTGAGGAAGTTAACATTGAATCCTCTAATCTCCTCAAACATAGGAGGAGTTACAAGACAAATAACCGCTTCAAGAATGCACTATATAAACACCCATTCACATCAAATGAAGGTAAGTTTTTTGAGACAACTCCATAAATTTGGAACTCCAGAATTTAAGAGAGAAACTAACTTAAGCATCAGAGGGTTCTTAGCCGGTTAGCCCCGGTCTCCTTTGATCCTTGTTTTTCTTTTCAAGCCATTCAAATAATTGTTAGATCATTGAAGCCCGGATCATTCAGCCTACTGATTTTCTATGCATCATCATTTTCCATTGATGATATTTATGATTTAAACTCGTCATTAAAGTTTTTACCATTTGTAATTTTCTTCTACAATTTAAACTCGTCAATGGAGTTTTTACCGTTTAGAATTTTCCTTTATGATTTAAACTCGTCAATGGAGTTTTTACCATTTAGAATTTTCCTTTACAATTTAAACTTGTCAATGGAGTTTTTACCGTTAATAGTTCCTTCATGATTTAAACTTGTCGTTTGGAGATTTTACCATGGGTATATTGGTATCTCTTTTTTCAGGATCTAACCTCATTTGCAACTTTACCTTTGAGATTATGTTGTTATGGACGACTGAATCAAAGATCAAGTCTTTTGAAAAAGTGATGACTTATGGAGCCTTATTATTTCATTCACCCTTATTTGTGAGGGGATTGTAAGGGAAATAACTAGAAATAACTTGACCAAACTTTAATGCTGAAAAGAAAAACGCTGAAGTAAAAGCAAAAGAAATCTCGCTTATCTGATGCATCGTCAGGCGAGGTACTCCTATGAATGGAGCTTATTGATTTAGGTGCTTCCTATTGATAGTACTTCTTGAGGTGCTCCACATTCTAGGGACGAGGTAATGGATTGTCGTCGAGGTCCTGCAGGTAGTAGCTTCCTCTTCTTGAGTAACGGATGACCTTATATGGACCTTCCCAAGTAGGGCCTAACTTTCCTTGGGTTGGGTCTTTAGTGGCTTGTGAGACTTTTCGCAGTACCATATTATCAGGGTTGAACCTCTTGAGCTTCACCCTCTGATTGTGGTACTTTGTCATCCTCTATTGATATCGGGTCATTCTTTGGGCTGTCTCATCTCTGACTTCGAACAAGCAATCCAAACTTAGACTCAGCTCGTCATTGTTTGAACTCTCGTCATAATGGGCTCACCTAAGGCTGGATAACCCCACTTCGACAAGAATAATTGCCTCCATACCGATGGCCAACTTGAATGGTGTTTCTCTTATTGGTGTTCTCGCAGTTGTTTGATAAGCCTATAATACCCCTGGTAACTCTTCTAGCCCTGCACCTTTTGCCCCCTTAAGTCGTGCTTTGATGAGTTTGAGCAAAGTATGATTTGTTACCTTTGTTTGTTCGTTCGCCTGTGGATTGCCGAGTGACGAGTAGTGGTTTTTTTTATTCCCAACTCTACACAAAATTCTCTAAAATTTCAGCTTTCAAATTGCCGTCTATTGTCAACGATGATCGTCCTTAGGATTCCAAACCTGTAAACAATGTTCTTCCAGACGAAGTTCTGTATCTTGCTTTCCATGATTATTTCTAATGGCTCTGCTTCAACCCATTTAGTGAAATAATCAATAGCAACAAGCAAGAACTTAACCTGTTTCTTCCTTTGTGGGAGTGGACTAATAATGTCAATCCCCCAGGTGGAGAATGGCCATGGTGAGGAAATGCTCGTCATTAGTTCTCCAGGAATGAGTAGTCTGCACACATCATCCTGTACTCTTCTTCTAAATTTGGGTCTGGAAGTGTGAATTCAACGATAAAATCTGATAATGTCTGGGCTTTGATCGCTATTCTTGGCCTATATTCAATATCAAACTAGCTTAGTTCAACCGCCCACTAGACCATGCACCCTGCTACATCTGGTTTGCTCATGACTTTCAGGATTGGCTAGTCCATCATTACAATGATGGTGTGAGCTTGGAAATACGGACGAAGCTTTCTCGAAGTGACGATTAAGGAAAAGGCCATCTTCTCTATCCGTGGGTACTTCGCTTTGGCACCTTGAAAAGCTTGGCTTCTGTAGTAAACGGGTTTCTATACCCTGGACTCTTCACGACTTAATGTTGAGCTAATAGCTATTTGTGATACAACTAGATATAAGAACAGATCTTCCCCTTCTACAAACAGGCTCAAAAGTGGGGGCTTAGCCAGATACTGCTTGAGGCTCTGGAAAGTTGCTTCACACTTGTCTGTCCACTAGAAGGCCTACTTAAGAGTTTTAAAGAAAGGGTGGCACTTATCAGTGGCCTTAGAGATGAACCTATTCAATACTGCGATTCGTCCTATCAGCCTTTGCACCTCCTTGATTGTCCTGGTAGAAGTCATGTCAAGTATGGCTTTGACCTTCTCTAGATTTGCCTTAATTCCTCGCTGAGATACCATGAAACCAAGGAATTTTCCTAACAAGACATCAAAAACACACTTCTGGCAAGGTTGTGCTTTATTCTATACCATCTCAAAGTATCGAACGTCTCTTGGAGGTCGTCAAGGTGAGTTTTTGCTTCGTTGCTTTTTACAAGCATGTCGTCCACATAGACCTCCATATTTCTACCTATCTGCTTGTTGAACATTTGGTTTACTAGTCTCTGGTATGTGGCAACCGCGTTCTTCAATCCAAACAGCATGACTTTGTAACAATATAGGCCCTGGCTAGTCACAAATGGAGTTTTCTCCTGGTCTTCCTTCTTCATGAGGATTTGGTTATTACCTGAAAAAGCATCCATGAAGGTTAGCAGTTCATGGCCAGCTGTTGAATCTACCATTATTTAAGTCTGTGAAGTCCATACACATTCTCCACTTTCCGTTGTATTTTTTTTACCATGACAACATTGGTGAGCCATTCAGGGTAGTAGACCTCTTGAATGAATCCCAGGGTCAAAAGCTTTTCTACTTCTTCCATAATTGTTTTGTTTTGTTTTGTTTTGGGGCAAATACTCGTCTCTTCTATTGGATGGGTTTCTTCATTGGGTCAACATTGATACGACGCTCTATCACATCTCCATCAATCCCTGGCATTTCTTTGTGGCTCTATACAAAGACATCTAGATTCTTTTTCAAGAACTTCACCAATTCGCCTTTTAAGGATGGTTGGAGGTCCTTCCCTACCTTGGTAGTTTTGGAAGGATCTCCTTCCACCAACTCAATATTCTTCACCTTTTCCATGGGCTTAGGCAGCTCTTCCTCCACCATCCAGGTGTGATTTTCCTTAGACGTTAGGACCTCCTGGTAACATTCCTTGGTTAAAAGTTGGTCTCCACAGATTTCTCCAATCCTTTGGGGGATTGGAAATTTCACCTTTAGGCAGTATGTAGAAGTTGCGACCTTAAGGAGATTAAGGGTTGGTCGTCCTAGAATCACATTATAAGATGAAGGACAATTGACAATTCGAAAGTCTACCTCCCCTGTTACTTTGGCTGGGTAAGTCCCTATTGTAATCGATAGGGAAATGATACCCTTTGGAAATACACGGTCCCCACTGAAATTGACAAGAGGAGACCCAAAAGGTCTGAGGCGTTTTGGGTCCAACTTCATCTATTGGAACACCATCATGTACATTACGTTCGTTGAGCTTCCGTTATCTACCAAAACTCTCCTGGTATTGTACCCTTCGATGGTTAGCATGATAACGAGGGGGTCATCATGTGGCTGCCTGACTCCCCTTGCATCTTGTTCAGAAAAGACAATGTCTTTGTCTTCTGAGTGATGATGCTTGGCTATTGTGTGCTTTATATGAAGACTGTTGACTTATCTTTGAACTACCTTTTTCAAAGACTTGTATGACCCCCCTTGCTACTGGTCCTCCAGTGATCGTCCTTATTTCTCCTATGACCTTTTTAGGATGGTCCCGCTCATCTTCTTTGTGGTCGTTAGTAGACTTCTCTTCTATTCAGTGGCAGGTCTGGTAGTCTTTCTTCACAAATTTCTAGAGTTTCCTTCTCTGGATTAACTCCTCTATTTTCTCTTTCAAATCTTGACATTTGTCAGTGTAATGGCCATGATCCTTGTGAAAGCGATAGTACTTCTTTGGATCTTTCCGTTTTGAGGATGAACTCAACGGTTTGGGTCACTTCAAAGTAGGGTCATCCTTTATCTGCATGAGGATTTTGTCCACAGGCATCAGTAAAGGAGTGAAATTCAACTTTTTCTTTGATGGTGCTTCTGGACTGCTTTTGCTAGCCTTAGTGTCTGAGGAATTGTCTTTGCAATCCCTTTTCTTGCTCTGTGACTCAGCATTCTCTTTTTTCTTCCATTTGCCAATCAATCCCTTTGTAGTTAGTACGTCTTCTCCATTCATATACTTCTGCACTTTGAACAACAGATTCGTTAGTAAGGTCGATGGGGTCTTCCCTAGGGAGAAGACGAGGTCAGGATTGTTGAACCTTGCTTGGAAGGTCGTCATTATTACCTAATTGTCTACCTTGTCGATTTCCAACACTGCTTTGTTGAAGCGTTTCACATATTCCCTCAAGGTTTCCCCTTCTTATTGCTTTATAGTTAGCAGATATGAGGTGGGCCTTTTATGGTGTTGGCCTTTGATGAAATGTCAGACAAAAAGGTCGCTCAACTACTCAAAGTTGGTGATAGACGACATGGGCAACTTGCTAAACCACACCCTTGTTGCTCCCCTGAAGGTTGCTGTAAAAGATCTGCATATCACCTTGTCTGGAGTCTGTTGGAGGTTTAATATTGTCTCGAATGCCCCTATTTGGTTTAGGGGATCCTTAGTGCCATCGTAAACCTCCAACTGTAGGAGACGAAATTTGGGAGGAAAGGGCACTCCAGAATGCTGGTAATGAAGGGTGAATTTGTCCTCTTGATCATGCCATCAAGATTTATCGTCCTCTTTCCCTTCATGGCGTTCTTGACTTCATCTAACTCCTTCCTCATGTTTTTCATCATCTGATCGTTTCCATGAGTTGACTATGCAGTGTGATTAGAAGTCTTTCTTCTGCTTTTTCCTAGGCTATGGGCTTCGTTGTCATTGTCATTGCAATTACGCCGTGATTGTGATGTATTAGTGCCTTTTGGACGCACTTGCCACTTCAAGTCTTCATTTTGTTTCATCAATTCTTACACATTGGCTGTTAGTGCTTGGATTTGTTGAGCCATCACCACTGGGTCTAGCAGCGCGGTTGTGGTTGAGTCCATCGATTCTATGGAACTTAGTCAGTATAGAATTCAACGGCTTATTGATTGATACCCCGTTGTTCCCCATAGACAGCGCCTCGTCAATATGTTCCTCATCAATATGATGGACGATATGGAGACCCTATTCACAAGAAACAAACAATGTAGTAAAGACACCGGTGTGGGATCCACCGGGGAGCCTTTGATGCTTAAGTTAGCTTATTTCTCATAGAATTAGAATAATCTGTATGTAATTGATCTTGTTTTACTTACTTGTTGCTTCTGGCTTTATATATAGCTTCTCTGTGAGTAAATGCTTTGTGCATTTATCTTCTCAAGCGTCATGGTTGAGCTAGAGGGTTAAATGACTCATTTAATAGCCATTTAACCCCCCCCCCCCACCCCTCCATTTGATGTCTTGTAACGGCTGTGTAATGGTGAGCTTAAGGTGGCTGTAACAGTTGTGAGCTAGAGGCTGGAAAGGCTGTACGTCCGTTACACTTGTGCCATTTAAGTGAGGAATTTATATTTGGGCATTAATGTGTGCTTACGATCATCCTTGTTAATGACAATCCTATACGGATGGTCACTTTACAGACAACCATTTTTCACTACTCGTCAATTGGGGTGACATTTAATGGATAACTATGCATGGTGTTTGGATGTAAGGAAGTATACCCAAACACTATGTAATGTTAGAGGAACAAATAAAAATTATCAAAGGGGGCAAAAAACCGCCCCAAACGTTAAGGGTTTAATATATAATTTAGTCAATTAACGAATTAAACCTCACCCCCCTTTAAGTGGAGTGACAATGTATTTGGAGTTTAATATAAGATGAGAGTTTAGTTCGTTATTTTTTGAAACTCTAGTGTCTAATATGTTATATACCCTTAAAATTAAGGTTTAAATATAATAAAGAATTGATAAATCTAGAGACACAATCATACAAGATTATTATTATAACTACTTGCATGCATAGTTATGACTGGTGTATATAAAAGTTTTAGTGATGTATTCATATAAAATAATAAAAGTAATTTTGCTTCAGTCATAACTTGCCTTCTTAGCACATTATGAAAAAAATTGTGAAAATATTTATATTTATTTGCTCCAAGTAGCAATCCTCTCTTGACTACAAGTGCTATACTCTCGTTAATTATTAAAGTGGTTTCTATAAATGAAAATCTATTACCAAAATATCAATTAACTTATTTAAGTTACTCTAGATAAAACTCTATTATCTAAGTTTCAAGAAATTTAAAAGTATAATTCAATTAAAATTCTATTAACAAAGCTACATATAATATAATATAAAATAAAATTTAATATTTATTTTAATTAATTTGATCATATATCAATAAAATACATAATTTTATTTTAATATAGTAAAATTTACACACTATACGCGCGCCAAGTGAATATATATATATATGAATTACACATTGAATGCCTTACAAATTAATAATATAGTTTCGATGATATTTATAAAATATTTTCTTTCATTCCCATATAATTAATTTTTTTTATTTACATGTGCTTTTTTAATTTTTATCACATGGAATATTAGTAGTAATAAAGAAAACTGATAATTTTTTGAAATATTTACCATAAATACAAATAAGAATTTTGAATGGATGGGAAATCAAGTTCAAAGCTCCAATTGAATTTATTGGAACCTATAGTTTATTTCTAGATATATTTAAATATATTTCAAACATTTTATATTCTTTCAATTTCTAGAAATTTAGTTTCTTTGTAACTCTGTCTAAAATTTTCATTTTATTTTTTAATCTTTTTTTTTTTTTTTTTTAATTTTTAGGAAGAACTCTATCTAGACTTGTCTTTTGTAGAACTTCATAAGCTTTGAAATAAAAGTTTTGATTTATTTATGAATCTTTTTTGTTAATTCTAGTCTATAGTACTATTTAAGAAGCTTCTCTTATTTTAGATGAATTTTTTTGTGGTTCAAAAATACCCTCACACTCTACGTTTAAGTATAGATAAAATTGAATGATAATTTGGTAAAAATACATCTTTAACTCTCACTAAAACACTGTCTACAAAACATGACCACTCTATATATCTTGTTGGTTTTCAAATTACTTTATCCACATATAAATTAGATTCTAAAAAAATATTATATAAAAAATTAAAACAATTTTTTTTTAATTGCTTATTTATCTGTCTATCTATCTATCTATCTATATACTATTCACTTACTACAATAGATATGTAAAATTGTGTTCCATTTTAGAATCCCACTAACTCACATTTCTTACCCACTTACCTTTTCAATGTTAAAAAAGAAAAATTACTTATCAGTTATCATGTATATGTTATTCTCAAAACTTCCCACAACCCCAAAAGATTGGCTTAGTGATATCCATGAGATCCTGGGTTTGAAATCTCTTCCCTCATCTTGGGGCCACCCAAATGGGATTATTATATAGACATATACTTAAAGAGAGGTTTGGATACTCTCGTTTGTAAATTAAAAAAAAAAAAAAAATCCTTCCCACAGTCATTTGCTATAAAAACTTTAATAACAAAAATTATGATAATTTTTAATGTTAACCACCACAAACTTAGAAAAAGTAGTAGATTATGTCAAACAAAAAAAAAGAAAAAAAAAAAGCAATAGGATCCAAGAATTTTTGTAGGTGGCAACCTCAAATTTTATGATTATTTTACTGTGTGGTTCTCAAGGCTTCTGATTTTTTTTTTTTTTTGGTTGATAACTTTTTAAATTTTTTTTTATTATTTGGTTGGGTTTTCTTCTTCTTTCTGTTTTACAATATTAATGTGATAAAAATTCATCTTTCATTGGGAATTTTTCAATCTTTTTTAAAGCACACTTTTGCAATTTGCTTATTTGTGCATTTACTTTGTATATTTGTGATTACTTTATAGGTTGAAAATTATTAATCTTTAGGAAAAAAAATAAAATAAAAGAGCATCATGCATGTGCTCAAAGGCTGGTATTATTTATAGGATTTGGTTAATGGATACTTTCATGGTATTTTTTAATGGACTATTTTAAAAAAGTTTTGATTAAGTTTTCATGAGAAATACAAAGAGTTGTAAAAAAAATAGTTAGTTTTTTCTTTTCTATACTACCATGTAAGGGGATTTTCTTGTTTAGACTAAATTTTTTATTTGTTCTAAAATACCCCTATAGCCTACGTTTAGGTTGGGGTAAAACTTGGTAAAAATTATTTTTTAACTCTCACGTATAATACTATCTATAAAATAGGATCACACTCCCAGTACTCTCACCTAAAACATTTCCTACAAAATAGAATTACTCTTCCACTAACCCACTTATTTAGATGCCATAATACGTTTATTGTTTTTTTTTTTTTTTAAATAGAAAAACAAGTTAAACAATTTAAAAAAAAAAGAAAAAGAAAGTATGAAGAGATTTGAATCCTACCATAACTTCACTTTTTAACTTTTCTCTTTCTTTCTTTTTTAAATTGGCCAAAAATATTTTTTTTCCTTTATCTATTTCATTTTTTTTTAAACCCATGTTAATTTTTTTTTTAAGAAATCATTTTAAAAATTTAAAACCCCACATTTCATTCCCTTGCCATCCACTTTTTTTTTTTTTTTCCCCTAAAACATTGCCTGTAAAATAGGATCACTCTTTTTTTGGTTTTCAAATTGAGTATTAAAATTTAAAATAGGACCACACTCCCAGTACACTCACGTTGGTTTTCAAACTCAATTTGCTTCTTCTTTAGTTCTCCAATTCTCTCAATTCTGTGTTAATCTTCTTTTCACCATAATCATCATTTTTTCTATTTACTTTGCTCAAATTTGTTCCTACTCAATGGTATGTGTATGTCAATGTACTTTGATATTTTCTATTTTGATTTTCTAATTCATGAACAACTTCTTATATTCTACAAAAATAATCAAATATTTGTGTAAAATAGCCCTTATATTTCAACCTCACTTTTCATTTCTTTTACATATTTCTTCAAGCAACGTGCACTAGGGTATCTATCTTCGAGATTTTCATATCTAAACTTCAAGGAATGTGCACTGGGGCGTTGATCTTCAAGATTTTCGTATGCTCTGTCCTCCAACTCCAACGGACTATTTGGACTTTGGACTTGAAGTGTAGTCAATGACAAAAATGTAAGTATCTTTCATGACCTCTATTTAGAATGCCTCATGCGAGTTGGGTTTTATGCATTACATTAGCTTTTATAAATTGTCATTCATTATTTGTTTTTTTTTTTTTGTATTTTGTTTATATATGGTTTCCTTACTTTGTTATCATTGTTCTTTTTATATCATTATCTTATCTTAAAAAAAAAAAAAAAAAAAACTCTTTCCCGTTCTCTTATATTCTTTTTTTTTTTTAATAACTACGTTTATTATATTCTCACGTTTCTTAGATAATGTGTTAATTTTCTTCTCCATGTGTTGGTTTACCAATGAGAAAATTAAATTAATGAGTTAGATTTCGGGAATAAAATCATTTTAATAAGGTTCTCAATCTAAAATTCTAGGATAATTGTTGCTTAATTTGTATAAAAAAAGGGATTGTTTTATCTCTAAAAGTGATGGCTTTGTTACTTATCAAAAAATAAAAGTGATGGTCAACTTCAGATACCTCATACTGAATGCGAGTGGACTAAAAGTCATGCCGCTTGGGATTTTACCAAAACTTTCCCATCTTTGGTACCTGAAAGTTTATTTGTAGCATTGTTTGTGGATCTAGAACTTATCTGGAACTTATTTTTCTTGTTGTGAATCATTAATGCTTTAAAAGTTTGAGTTCTATTTTGTGAATTTATATTCCACGTTTTCAAATATGAGATCTCATCACATGCATGTGGTTTTTTTATATTCACATTTTCATATATGAGTTGTATTTGAACTCAAATTAGTTTTTTAAAACTAAAATTGATATTTGTAGCATTGTTTGTGGATTTGGAACTTATTTTGCTTACTGTGAATCATTAATGCTTTAAAATTTTGAGTTCTATTTTGTGAATCATTAATGCATGTGGTTTTCTTATAGTCATATTTTCATATATGAGTTCTATTTGAACTCAAATTAATTTTTTAAAACTCAAAATGATATATATATATTTTTAAAAAATTAGTTGAATGCTGACTTAGAGTTTAGAAGGAAAAAAAAAAAATCTTTTAACTCCCATGTAAAATACTATCTACAAAATAGGACCATACTTTGTTATCATTATCCTTTCTATATCATTATCTTTTCTTTTCTTTTCTTTTATTTGGTTAGTGATACACCACAAACTGAATGACCCCTTGTGATAGAAATTAATTAATTAATTAGCCAAGTTATTAATTAATCAATTTATCATGCAAACGCGTGGTAGCACAAACAAATCACCAATAAACTAATAAAGCAGCGGAAAATAAATAACACGGTGATTTGTTTACGAATGGGGAAAACCTAACGGCAAAAACCCCACCGGGTGATTTTCAGGTCACCACTCTCGAAACTCCACTATTATCACAACAAGCGATTACAAGTAAAGGAATTCAAGTACCTTACCAACCTACAGTTGAACCCTGTTAGGTTCTAAAGTTAAGGATTTTATGTATTTAGAACTATAATTTGTATTGTTGGCAAACCATGATCAAAACAATGTGTTTAGAAGTGTTTAAGTCTAGCTCAAAGTTGTGCGTCTTTGTAAAGTTGGAATCGAGTTAAAGCAGGAAAGGATTGTGCCTTTCGGCCTGGCTCGATCGATCGAAAGACAGGCTCGATCAATCGAAGCTCGGGCAGAATGTTTTTTTGCAGATTCGTCCAACTCAGCCCTAAGTGTTTTAAAACGTTTTTAGGGTTTTTTATTTGTCTTAAGTATAAAAGGCAAACCCTAGCCACGTTTTAGTGTTGCTCATATTTGCGGTTTGTGTAAATCTCTTGTGAGATCTAGAGGAGCTTTCCTTTACACAAACTTAGGGTTTTCAAGGAGAAGATTTATCTACACCTTGATGATCAATTCAGTTGCTGCCATTGAAGCTTAAAGAAAACACAAGCGGGTGTGCTTGTAGCTGGTGGTGAATCCAAGAAAGAAGGAGTCCATGGATTCGGAGCTTGCACATGGTCGTGTCAGTAAGTTCTACTGATTGGTAGCAATAAGAAGTCGATCGTGGGGGCTTGTAAGTCTTATTGTATGAACTTCGATTCTTTCAAGATAGTGGATTCAAGTTTACCTTGAGGATAGTTAGGTCAAATCCTCCCCAGGTTTTTTACCGGTTTGGTTTTCCTGGGTTATCATTTTGTTGTGTTATTTATTTTTCCGCTGTTTTGCATGATATGATTGTTTGATTGTGATAACCTAGATTTGGAATTTGGACTAAGTAACAACTTGGCTAATTACCTAGGTTAATCCAATTGTGTTTTAAGGGGTCTAAAAACTAACAAACCCTTACCCCAATACCCAATTGGACTTGTTCTGTAGTGACAGTTCTCCCTTTTGATGCATGACTCCCATTACGTGACTAACCAATTATGCGGATCCCAGTACGCGACTTCAATCACCAACTAAGAAGGTTGTTGGTTGCAAAGTTCTTCAGTTCATCCACACGATGAAGATTAAGAAGTTGCTTGGTCACAAAACCCTACGGTGCACATACACAACAACTTTTTCAGGAGAAAGAGATGAACTAGGGCAAGAACTTCGTCTCCGGTCACAATTTGCTTGAATAGAGTTTGCTCAAAGCTTGTGCAACTTGTGAATACTTTGACGGCCCTTAAACTGAACCTTTTATATGTCTAGGGTTAGGAGCAAAGAAAACCCAAAGACACATTCATGGATCCTAAGAAAATCAGATTGGAATTCTGAAAATCTTAAATCTCGACAGATAGCAGGTGTCGAGCAGGTGTTGAGCACATCGAATGTAGAACAACTTCTTTAAGCTCGATAGATGCAGCTGTTGAGCTTTAATGATATTGCACTCTAAACTTGTTTTCTTGAACAGACTTGAAGGCTTCAATACTTGATCTTGAAACATGGTTTCTTGAAGTATTTAAAAACATCCTAAATCTACCCAAATACAAGTAAAGTGCGTTTTGTCAAAGGATAAGCCAATTACATAAAATCATGACATATGTTCTTAACACATGAAACACATATGTCCTAATAATCTCCCCTTTTGGCAATCCGTGACAAAACCACAACAAACAAATGAGCATAAGAGAAGTCATAAATCACTCAACTCATATTCACTTGTTGAATACAATAAAATCTATCATAACACATACTCTTGAAAAGCTTTGCAAGAAGAGAGTTTATGGCAAGTAGACTTTGACAACCTGTATTTCTGAAACACTTTAAACAAAACTCATCAAGGTATCTTTGTGTGAAACAGAAATAATAGATTGCATACAAGTATAAGAAACATGTGTATAAAGGGAGAAAAGAAACAACACATGAAGGGGTAGGTGAAAGAAAAACATACATCAATATAAAGAGAGAGATAAGTACAATGTATGTCTATAAATGGTCACAAGACCTTATGTACAAGAGTAATGTATCTAAAAAGAAAGAAAAGAAAAGATACATACTATCCTCACTACATCCCTTAAAAAGTATCAACACTCCCCCTAACAAAATGGTCCTATACTAACTCTCCCCCTAAGATAGACTACTCTCATACCAAAAGTACTCCCCCTTTTTGTCACGAATGACAAAGGGTAAGAGTGTCAAGTAGACATCTCATCGGTAGAGCTACTATCTCCATCAGCATCATCCAAAGCATCATCGTCATCACCATCATCATCATCCTCATCCTCAGAAGCAGAACCCACGAGAGAAGGTGGTGAAGGAGTAGCCTCAGGAGCAAAACCACCCATGGACGCTTGTCGTCGTGCAATACGACCGACACAAACGTTCACCTGATACAACTCCGTAAAGAGTGTATCTAGGTGAGCATCCATGCGTTGCAGCTGCGCCATAATGTCTCCTAAAGACACATCGCCTGAAGAAGAAGGAGAAGCCGATGTGGATGGAGCAGAACGGGATGGAGCTGAACGGGAGGAAGGAGCTTCTGAATCCGACTGCCGCGACCGAAGCTGGGCCTCGCTACGTTTAACGGTAGCGTAATCTGTGGCACACATGATGGTAAAATGGTTGGAAGAGGGAAAAGGAACGGAAAAATGGCGTAAGATCCTCGTGATAGTGGAAGGAAAGATGAGCTTATCACGGGACGCCGAATCTAGATAAACATCTATAATAGACAAAATGAAATGAGAAGGAAAGTCTATGGTAAGATGCTTAAGAAGAGACAACAAAAATCGAGCACGAGGCTTTGTGATGGAGTTATAGTGAGAGAGGGGATGCAAAACAAAAGTCATCACCATGTCCATGAATCTAGGACCTTTAGCAAAAGGTCGATATGGTGTAAAAAGACGCTCACCCCAAGCAGTAAAGCGCTCACAAAAAGTAGACATGAGCTCATCCCTGGACACAGTCCTCAGACGCTCACAGCTAGGATAGTCAAGAAACTCTATCCTAGGGACCTGAAGCACATCCGCAACAAGTTGCGGTGTGATAGGAATGCGCGTACCTCGAATGCGAGTGAAGAAAAGAGGTACTGACCGATCAATCCCATGCATGTTGGAGTAGAACTCCTGGATAAGCACGAGAGGACAGGTGACCGGGACGTCACACAGTGACTCCCATCCCTTATTATGAATGACAGAGGGAAGGTCGGTGTCGGCAAAGTCCGTCAAAATGACTTGGCGTTCCGAATGAATGCCTCGTCTAGAAAAGTTCTCCGAAAATGCCTTAAAGGCATCATCATCATGGAACCGGATATGAGATAGAGTAGGATCAGATGATGAAGAAGCACCGGAATGAAGAGGATTCCGGGCTGGAGTGGATTTACGCTTAGGTGCCATAGACACGACTAACGTAAACGAACAGAGAGGGAGAGAAAGAATGACAATTAGAAAAGTCCCAAGCAGTTTCAAATATATCAAGTATTGAAAAGAAGTCCGTATGCCTGGGAAATGGATGAACATGTGACATGCAAAAGAAATTGCATCATAGGCTCAGCCTAATCCAAACCTATCAGCACATAAACATATAGCACACATCTAAATGCATGGCAATACCATTATAATGCTAATGTGATGCAATGTATGAGGTTTTAAACACATTTAAGTGAAAACCCAACCCAAAATTTCAATAAAAGCTCATCAATTTTGAAAAACCCCAAAATTTTTCAAAAACCCCAAAACCTAGGTTTCAAAACATGAAATGCATGAATGAGAAAGGATTAGAAGCTTACCAAGTAAAGAAAAACTTGAAAAAGCTTGAGGAATCCTTGAAGAACCAAGTTGGAGTGAGATGAGAGTGTTTTTGGGAGAGAAACAGAGAAGTATCGAGAGAGATATCGAAGGAAATGAGAACCAGATCGCGTAGGATGCTTATATAGGACAAGCAGTAAATCTCGATAGATGCAGGTATCGAGAGGTATCGAGGGATCTGTTGAGGAGGTGTCGAGAAATTGCTCGTCGACAACTGAGGTGTCAAGGAGGTGTCGAGGAACAACACATCAGAATCAATAACAGAAGCTCGATCGATCCACCAGGTGTCGAGAAGCTATCGAGGATACGAACCCAATCTCGATCGATCCACCAGGTATCGAGGTGCAAGCGAGATTGCGATAAGAAAAAGCTTTAGGAAGCTCGACAGATAGCTAGCTATCGAGGAGGGGTCAAGCCAGCTTTTAAAAGCAGTTTTTCTAGATGTGAAAAACACAGACATGAATGCAATCCAACATGCAACTCAACCAACGATCCAATCAACATATTAAGCTCTCAAAATCATTTCTCAATTAAAAATTAACCACATGGATCTTCAAAAACACACACACACTAAACAGGTCTAACCAATTTTATATTTCAAAAACAAGTCAAGACAGTTTAGTGAGCATACATTAATACATGTAAAACCTCGTGATGGCCAAATCACATTGTACCTGCACATGTATCAAGAATAGCAAAGAATATTGCTTGTTGTGTGTGAAAAACATCGCAAGATTGCATAAGTGTACACATGTTATGACGATTTGAGATATGAGAAAATCACTTTAACTCACACACAATCATAACTGCTTGATGGGGACTATTACCTTTGAGGTACATCCTATAACTCCCACATCTCCTAGAATACACGCTTGCAATCATTTTTAAAGCATTTTTTTTTTATCTTTTTGCTTTTGATTTTTCTTTGCATATTATTCTTTTAAGCATATCATGCATGGGCTTATTAGAGAGAGAAAAGAAATACCCAATGATATTTGACATTCAAATTTTGCTATATCTAAGCACATAAATGTCATTGACACTGCACTTTTGCTATGCCAAAGCATACAGGTGTCTTATTATGATTGGCGGGCAATAATGGTGAGATGGTTATTTATGTCTTTCTTTCAGGATTTTTTAGTCCTTCCTGTCAAAAAGAGTGATATGCGTGTTAAGTTTAAGAGACAACTTAATCGTACTCATCACAAACACGAGCCACAAAGCTCACTTGCTTAGTTATGCATAGAGATGCTCATCTAAGCTACAAATGATACAAAGTTTAGAAGACTTTGTTTCAATGGCCATCCAAGGTATATAAGTACCAATGTACACAAAACACTTACTGTTTTTGTATTTTTCTGATTTTTCAATTTTTTTTTATTTTTATAAAAAAAACAAAACAAGCAAAAACTGAAAAATAACCAAACAAAAACATGTTAAACAACCAAAGCATAAAAACTAGACTGACTCAAAACATGAAATCAAAACACCTAAGTAATGCACACACAAAAACAAGAAGAGAGAGAGAAAAGTGACAGAATCACTTGGACCCCTTTTTCCTTCCACACCTTGGAAGAACCTTTCCGTCTAGCAAACCCTTGAACTGGCGGTGAAAGGGAAGAATTAAAACCGTTCAAGTTCGAAAGGAACATGAGGGCTTTGAGAAGATCTCCAAGAGGAGCAAGAGAGGATTGAAGGTGATTCTGGTTCCCAGATGCTATCATGCCATTGCTCTGTTGAGTGGCAAGCCATTTGTAGCAATTTGGTTGAGTATGACCAGCAGCTCCACAATGATGACAGAGATGCTGTTTCTTTTGTTTAGGCTTTTAAGAGTTAGCCTTCTTAGCCCTAGGGTTTTTAACATCTTTCTTCTCAAGCTTAGGGGTGCTCCTAAGATAGATTTACCCTTGTCTAAGTTCTCACTAGCTAATTCAGTTTTAATCTCATTGTTCTCAGTTTTAACATTATTAGCAGGAGAAACAAAAACAGTAGTACTAGAAGAAGCGGTATTGGAGGAAGAAAGACCATACCTTAAGCCTGTTCGATCTGAAGTAGATTTCTGAATGCTTAGCATCTCATCCAGCTTTGCGCTTAAAGTCCTTTCCAGTTGACCTCTGACTTGACATAGCTCTGTTTCAAGCTTCTTGGTCTTCTTAGCCAAGAAATTGTTTTCAAACCTCAGCGCCCCAATAGTCGGATTAGCCACATCAAACTTTGTGGAAAGCTCCTCACGGTCAAGTTCCACATCACTGAGCTTCTTGGTGGTTAGCCTATACAGTTTCTCATGCTTCTCAAAAAGCTTGTACAGTTTCTCATAGGTTCTATGGATGTCATTTTGATCATCCATCTTCTCAAATTTGGATTCCACCAATTCCTCTTCTTCAACCACATCTTCAACAATCCCATCAGTAGGATTGACAGTGGCCGTGAAGGCATTTAAGATTCTGTCATCCTCATTGTCGGAATCATCCTTAGGCTCAGTGTCACTCAAGGTAATAGCAAGTGCCTTGCTCTTCCCAATGCTCTTGAGGTATGTAGGACACTCATGCTTCATGTGACCAAAGCCTTGACACCCAAAGCACTTAGGTCCTGAAGGAACAGTGTACTGACCACCTTCCTTAGCATCCTTCTTCCCTTTGTCTTGGCCTTTAAACTGAGAAGAACTGGATTGCCTGCGGTCCTTGTCAAAACCCTTTCCATTGGCGTTCTTCATAAACTTCTTGAACTGCCTGGTATTGTAGGACTTCATCTTGGAATCTTCATCATCAGAAGATTCATCTGTTTCACTGCTCTTGGCCTTCAGTGCCATGCTCTTACTTTTACCCGACTTGCCTATTCTTGTCAACCCTAGCTCGTAGGTCTGCAAGTTTCCAACCAACTCAGTCAGAGGAATCTTGTCAATATCCTTTGATTCCTCTATTGCCGTAATCTTGGCATGAAATCTCTCGGGCAGAGATCTGAGTACTTTGCATAGAACTCATCGAAAGACTCATCCTCCTCCATCTTTATCTCTTCAAAGCTTGTAGTGAGCCTCTGAAGTTTTGAGTCATTAACAGCCTTAGTACCCTCATAGGTTGTCTGGAGAATGGTCCAAGCCTCCTTGGCAGTTTCAATTGAGGATATCTTCTTGAACTCCTTATTGGTGACTGCACTAAACAATGCATTCAATGCTCTGCTGTTGAAGTTTGCCGCCTTAATCTTGGCATCATCCCAATCGGCTGGCGCTTCTGTAGGCTTAGTCCAGCCTATCTCCACAGCTTGCCACACTTTCTCATCTAAAGACTACAAGAAAGCTCTCATGCGTACTTTCTAGTATGCATAGTTAGTGCTATCAAATAAAGGAGGTATGATTAATGACTGTCCTTTATCCATGACAAACAGGGGTCAATGGATCAACACAGCAAAGATTAAACCCTAATTAGAGTGTGCCTGCTCTGATACCACTTGATAGGCCACAAACTGAATGACTCCTTATGATAGAAATTAATTAATTTATTAGCCAAGTTATTAATTAATCAATTTATCATGCAAACGCGTGGTAGCACAAACAAATCACCAATAAACTAATAAAGCAGCGGAAAATAAATAACACGGTGATTTGTTTACAAATGGGGAAAACCTAACGGCAAAAACCCCACCGGGTGATTTTCAGGTCACCACTCCCGAATCTCCACTATTATCGCAACAAGTGGTTACAAGTAAAGGAACCCAAGTACCTTACCAACCTACAGTTGAACCCTTACCCCAACACCCAACTGAACTTGTTCTATAGTGATAGTTCCTCCTTTTGATGCACGACTCCCAATACGTGACTAACCAATTGCACGGATCCCAGTACGCGACTTCAATCACCAACTAAGAAGGTTGTTGGTTGCAAAGTTCTTCAGTTCATCCACACGATGAAGATCAAGAAGATGCTTGGTCACAAAACCCTACGGTGCATATACACAACAACTTCTTCAAGAGAAAGAGATGAACTAGGGCAAGAACTTCGTCTCTGGTCACAATTTGCTTGAACAGAGTTTTCTCAAAGCTTGTGCAACTTGTGAACACTTTGATGGCCCTTAAACTGATCCTTTTATATGTCTAGGGTTAGGAGAAAAGGAAGCCCAAAGACACGTTCACGGATCCCAAGAAAATCAGATTGGAATTCTGAAAATCTTAAATCTCGATAGATAGCAAGTGTCGAGCAGGTGTCGAGCACACCGAATGTAGAACAGCTTCCTTAAGCTCGATAGATGCAGCTGTCGAGCTTTAATGATTTTGCACTCTGAACTTGTTTTCTTGAATAGACTTGAAGGCTTCAATACTTGATCTTGAAACAAGGTTTCTTGAAGTATTTAAAGACATCATAAATCTACCCAAATACAAGTAAAGTGTGTTTTGTCAAAGGATAAACCAATTACATAAAATCATAACATATGTTCCTAACATATGAAACACATATGTCCTAACTGTTAGTTTGATGAGTGTTTAATATTTTCTCTAATTAATAAGTATTTTTTAAAGAGTGGGAATGATATATTGATTTGTCTATTTGTTTTTTGTGGTTATCAGGTTTGACTCATTATTTTAGTGTATGTGTTCTAAGTGGTGCTCTCTCTTACATTTAAGTCTTAATCTTTATTTTAGTTTTTTTTTTTTTGTATTTTTTTTAGTGTGGCATTTCAACAATTTTGTTAGATTGCATAGTAGGCATATTGGATAAATTCGGGTTAAGTAGTTGTTAAAGAATTTTTTTTTGTAAATATCTTACCTATATATGCCTATATTTACTAATTTGTGTAACGTTGATAGCCCTTTTTTTTTAAAGCTTTTTTAAGCATGTTAAAATTTAGTAATGGATGTGTACTTTTTTTTTTTAAAGCTTTTTTAAGCATGTTAAAATTTAGTAATGGATGTGTACTAAGTGCTTATCGTTTAGGATTAAATATAATTACATAACTACCATTTAAAAAATGTGCAATATTTCTTAAAAATAAATTTGGATCTAATATTGTATTTTCAATATTTCAATGTGCTTCAAATTTATTGTATCTTTAAGACAGAATGATTATGAGAAGATTGAATTTGAATTCAAATGAGTCTGTGTATGTGACTAAATTAATTTGGATTCAAATATAACTATATCCTAATGTGATTTTTTTTCTTTTTTTTTAAAGAATATCCAAATGTGATTTAATTGAACTTTTTAAAAATAAGGAAACATGGGATGTGGAAAGTAAAAGTGAAATACCGAACTGGTGAAGGTATTTTTTTTTTTTTTTTAAAATACTCTTATAATATTAAACAAAAAATTCACTATTGGCGTAGAATGGTGCTTATATCCTAAGTTTTGATTTCATTAATTTTGTTAAAGATTTTTTTTAAAAATTTAGAACTATATCTTAAGTTTTGATTTCATTAATTTTGTTAAAAAGTTAGAACTACTTTCTAAATTAAAAGAGACTAGTCTCTGAGCACGCATTCACGTGTGTGCTCAGAGGCTCTTCTATTTTATGGGTAAATTTTAATAATTTGCATCCATTATAATTTGAGATTACTATATTTTCCAATCGCTTAAAAACCTAAGGGTGTGATGAAAAATTATTTCACCTACTAACGTATAATACTCATCACACCCCTATATTTTTTGGTGATTAGAAAATGTAGTAATCTCAAATTATAATGGATGCAAATTATTAAAAATTATCCACAAAAATAGAAAAGCCTCTGAGTATGCGCGTGTTCAAAGGCTAGTTTTTCATAATTTTTTTTTTTTAAAATGTTATAAATAACCGTTTGTACAAATTTAAAATTGGTTGAAATTCTTATAATTCTGCACATCTTCATTCGTCGGTGAGCCCTCCTTATTAGGACAACTGAAACTCACCAACACGACATTCTGGCGCGCACACACCCCAACATAAATAGTCCCAATAAAGATAAAAGAATACATTGGATGATGGGGAAACATGAATGGTGCCTTGTTTCAATTATTTAGAGCATTTGCAGCAAAGGAGGTATAAAGCTATAATGCTAAATTTTAGCTCCACAAACCTTAAATGATGCTCCAGCAGTGGAGCTAAATCTATTTTTTTTAGCTCCACTGCTACAGTGCACATCTATGGATAGATGTGCACTATTCATGAGAGCTAAAAAAAAAACTATTATTTTATTCGGCCAGGACTTAAAATAATAAAAATCCTCTCTCTTTTTTCTCAGTCACTCTCGCCTCTCTCTCTCTCTCAGTCACTTCGTCAACGGCCCAATGTCACCGGCCTCAGTCACTCCGTCACAGGCCCAACGTCACCGGCCTCAGTCACTTCGTCACCGGCCCAAGCCGACCCAAGCCCCAAGCCTCCGACCCACGCCTCCGTCGGCCTCAACGTCACCAGCCCAAGCCAACCTAAGCCTCCGCCGACACACGATCCACATCTCCGATCCACCGGCCCACGCCTCCCAAGCCTCCGATCCACCACTGCCGCCCATCTCTCTATTCTCTTTGCTGCGATTGAGTTTTTTTATTTTATTTTATTTTTTATGTATTTTCATATGGGTTTGGTGGCTGTGGTGGTGGTGGTTGATTTTGGCTATGGTAGTGGTGGTGGTGGTTGTGGCAGTGGCAGTGGCAGTGGGTTGTGGTTATGGTTGTTATGGCTGGTGGTTTGTGGTGACTGGTGGTGGTGGGGTTGTGATTGTGGTTGTGGTTTTGTTTTTTTTTTTTTTCTATGTTGTGTTGTGGTTGCCAAAATAGAGTGGTGGTTATGGCCGATGGTGGTGGTGGTGGTGGTGGTTGTGGCTGTGGTTGTGGCTGTGGCTGATGGTTGTGGTGGGTGTTGTGGGTGTTTTTTGGGTAGTGAGATATATTATTTTATTGTAGAGGATATATTATTTTATTGTGTTGTTTATATTATTTTATTGTGTTGAAAGCTAAAATAGATCCACTGCTGTAGCATATGTATAGGTAAAATAGATAAAGTAACTTTTGGTGGAGCTAAAAAGCTAAATTTTTAGCTCCACTGCTATGGCTGCTCTTACAATTATTTTTTTTGGAATGAACGGCTCAATTATTTACATTTTCCCCCACATCCATTGTCTTACATTTTGTTTTTTCCGGCTTCCGAATTGCTGGGGCCCCCATGGTTGAAATCAGTGATTTAAATTCAAGTCACCTTAGCATCACGTCATGTATAAGACGCATATAATTAGCATTGGTATTGAATTCGGAAAATGTTGGGACCATAGAAACTGGTACAATTTTGTACCACAACTCCCCATGTGGCAAGTTGTGATCGGTGAAAGAGTGTCCACACATGGCCTACAGACACTCCTTCGCCGGTCACAACTCGCCACGTGGCGAGTTGTGGTACAGAGTTGTGCCATTTTTGATAGTCCTAGCACAACTCATTGAATTCAACCTAACAGGTCCCTGCGGATTTAGGTATGATGCATCTTAATTCAGTTCAATACAGTTTCTTTGTCTAGTTTCTCCCAAAAAAAAAAAAAATCATTAGAATTTTAATATCTGAATTCTGCTCTAAAATTATTATTATTATTAATATATATATATATATATATATATATATATATATATATATATATATTCAATTAGCATTGGTATTGAATTTGGAAAATGCTGGGACCACCAAAAATGGCACAATCTTGTGCCACAACTCGCCACGTGGCAAGTTGTGACTGGTGAAGGAGTGTCCTCACATGGCCCACAGACACTCCTTCACCAGTCACAACTCACCATGTAGCAAGTTGTGGCATAAAGTTGTGTAATTTTTGGTGGTTGTAAACACTCAATTTTGCACCCATGATTTAATTAAGGAGACTGACTTGAATGACCAATCCATGTACCCCAAAAATCATAATTGCATTACATGCATCAATTTGTTCTTGCATTACATGCATTAAGTTGTTCTTGCATTACATGCATAATTTTGTCTTTACATTACATGCATTAATTCATTCATTGTATATCATAAAAATGATCTTGAGATTCTAACGGTTGCAGCGGTGTTTTTGGTTATCAAATCGACTATTGGATCGAAGATATCGCATGATCAAGTTTACACGGTCAACATGCATTGTGTCCAAGTAGTCGACCACACATGATCAATTTAAATTAATTTTGATTGGTTAAACGATTAAAATTAATTAAATAATTTTGTGATTGGTTGATAACTAGTGTTAAAATAGGGATGCATGCATGGGAATAAAATGAATGATTGGATAACAATAAAATTATGGATAATCTGAACTTTATCAAGATTTATTTTAAGGTATTTATCTACAAGATAATTGTTCTTAAATATCCTGAATTATCCAAAAAAGAGATGAAAAATCATAGGCGGAGGATGAAAACACATCTAGGTAAAAGGACCAGCCAAAAAACCCTAGAAGAGGAGTCCAAATGGCACTTGAACACGAAAGTGCATTCGGAGCCTTAGGGCCAATTCGGCACTTTTGGAGTGCCGAATGGCACTCTAAAAGGGCCGAATTTCCCTGATGTGGGCTTTGGCTCAACGATCTTCGGGTGACGATTATGCATACCTTTTTCGATCTTTTCACAAAAGGATGCATCCGAATTCAGACCCTAATCATTTGTACCTATTTTTTCAATCTTCTGGCCTCTATAAATAGAGATTGAACCTCATAATTCAACACCTTTTTTTTTTTTTTTTACGCTCTGAGAGGCATACATTTTTTGACTCTCAAACCACCCATATTTTTTGATGCCCTCTCTGGGTGTTGCTGCTTAAATTAGGGTTTTTAGATTTCAAAGAAAATTGAACAAATTTCTTTGAACCCTAAAACATCCTCTTAAGAACAAAGTGTGCTCATGCAAGAGGTTTTTTCCTTCACCCTTTTTCTTGTGATGTGAGATGCATGTTATATCTCTTTCTTTTTCAAATATCCATAACATGAATTGTAAATTGTTGTTTTGTTAAAGCATGATTGTTTTTTATGTGATTGTTATAATCTTTTTCTTGAATGTCAATAAATTTGCATGTGAACAATTGTTTTTCTTAAAACAAAACAAATCTGCATCTTTATAAGATGTAGATCTGAATTTTTCTCAATACTGAAATAGATCTGCATCTTTATAAGATGTAGATTTGAATTTTTCTCAATATAAAAGCATATTTGTATCTTTATAAGGTGTAGATCTGAATTTTTCTCAATATAAAAAAAGATCTACATCTTTATAAGATGTAGATCTGAGTTTTCTCAAATAGAAAGAGATCTACATCTTTA
This sequence comes from Quercus robur, assembly GCF_932294415.1. Lineage (NCBI taxonomy): Eukaryota > Viridiplantae > Streptophyta > Magnoliopsida > Fagales > Fagaceae > Quercus > Quercus robur. The sequence goes on from NC_065535.1 coordinate 40,483,514, forward strand.
TGAGATGCAGATCTAAATTTTTCTCAAATCAAAACTGATTTGCATCTTTCTTAAGATGCAAATATGATTTTCTTAATACATGCAAATTGTTGAAATAAAAAAGGAGATTATGTATTACTATATTTGTGATTATTTTAATTCATGATTGCGTAAATTTAGATTATGAGTGGAATTCTCTTCTTAGAAAATATTTTTTTAAACATATAGAAAAACATATCTAAATTTTTGTCAACAAAAAATCATTCTTTTAAATATAACAAAACAGATCTGAATTTTTATCATCAAAAACCTTTTTTTTTTTTTTTATATCCCACAAAACATATCTATATTTTGACAAACTAAAATCAATTTTTTTTAACAATAAAAACAGATCTGATTTTTTTTTTTTAAACAAAAGAAGAGACTTCATTCATAAATAAATTTGTGTGATTTAAGTGTTGTCTCACATGTTCAACATATCATTCATGACATGCATAAGAAAGTACATTGGTCACAAGAGTCTAGAAGACCAGACTCTGTCTGGGCGGAATGGGTGCCTAACACTTTCCCATTCTGTAACCTAGCATCCGAATTTAGGTTTTTGGTTTAGTAGATCTAGCCTTGTCTTCATTTATTTTGGGTAGAATGTAACTAGGACAATAGGCCATGTAATTATTTGGTAGATTGTAACTAGGACCCAAAGCTATGTAAATTTCAAGTTTTTCAAGATATGTAATTTTTATTCAATCAATGAATGGAAATATTCAATCATGTATTTTGTAATGATATATTTTTTCTTATTTTTTTTGTATAAAGAAAAATAAGTGGCGACTCCATACCACTTACCCAAAAAGAGAGGTGCCTTAAAAGGTACCCAAATCTCATTTTTGAGGGACGCTTTTCGATGAGGTCTCTCAGAGTGGTGACTCCACTGGGGATATCGAGGGCTAAGCTTTGTATTAGACTTAAGTGACCACATATGTACCTTTTTTTTGCATGGCCTTGCATGATATAGTTGTTGTTTGTTTATTTATGTTTGATGGGATGTTGCATAATATTGTGGTGTATGATATTTTGTTGTTTGTTTTGGTTGTTAAAATCTTTCCTTAATTGTCATAGTGTGTGCCATCCAAACAACAATGTATGCACCATTTTCAACAATTTGTGGTAGTTGTACCCATGGATCACCAATCTTCATTAGATTTGGGTACCCAGTGGCGAACTCACCAACTTATAGCCCAAAATCACTGGATCATTTCCTGTTGACTGTAAAGGACAAACCATGCTGTTTGGACCAACACAATTTCATTACATTACCAATTGGGAGGTGTAACATCCTAGCTATGGGAAACAATGAAATAACAAACCTACCCTACAACATAATGACTTAGAACCTACCCTTAGGTTGGTCCCGGTTAAAATTGCATTGCATGTTGTGTGTGTTTGTTTTGATTGACTGATGGATGTAGATGGGGTCTTGGCTTTGATTAACCCGACCAAGCCTGTCATTAGGGAAGAATCTAATCAAGATCTAAAGGAAGGCTACAAAGAGAACCAAAGCCCGATACTCAAGCCAGTAGCTCCAGCTCCAAGCCTGTCACTCCCATCACAATACTGAAGCCTTCAAGCTTAGAAGAGACTTCACTGCTGCAACATCACAACCTTATCTTTGACCTCTAAGACAGTTCAAGTCATAAGAAGTCTGAAGCTCTTAGTAACATGGCAGAAGAGGGAGAACACCCAAACATAGAGTAACCCATGAACACCCAAGAGCTACTCAACACTATGGTAGCTAGTCAAATTCAGTTGAGGGAAGACATAAACTGTATGATGCAACAATTTCATAATTCAAAAGGTAATCAAGAGGGGGACAAGATTGATCATGATCCACCAGCCTTAGAAATGAGAAGAAGATCAATGAGAGGATGAATAAAATGGAGGAGATGATTAGAAGAGCCTGCAAGATAGAGGAACTTATGGATTACGATTCTCTTTCCCTATTCCCCAATTCAAGGTTGCCACCCAAGTTCAAGATGCCAAATCTAGACAAGTTTGATGGGACCGACTGCCCAAAGCCCTATTTGAAGATGTATATAAGGGCTATGTAGCCCTTAGGCACGACTGAAGAGGTACTTGCCCAGATGTTCCAAAACACACTGACTGGAGCCGCTCTAAGGTGGTTCCTCAACCTGGATGATGCAAGAGAGAGAAGTTGGGAGGACATCTGCCGAGAGTTTCACAAGCAATACAAGTACAATATGGAAGTGGATATCACAAGAAGAGACCTTGAGACTAACAAGCAAGCGCCAAAAGAATCCTTTTCTGCTTTCATTACCAAGTGGAGAGCCAAGGCTACACAAATGATGAGTAGGCTGAATGAAGAACAGTTAGCCATGGTTGAAAAGAACTTATTGCCTGTATACCATAAATATTTGTTTGCACAGTATTTTCCCAATTTTAAAGCTTTAATTGCTACCAGAACTCAAATTGAGGATGCTATAAACATCTCACTATAAAGACTGATGACCTTCCAAGATTTAGAAAGAATGTAGGGTCTAATTCTAAGGCTGCAGAAATTTCCAATATTCATAAAAATGATCCTTATCAATTGATAGCACCCATTGCACCTGTGCAAGTACCCTAAGGGCCTAGACCCAAGAGAGAATTTCATGAGTTGTACATGCCCATTAGTCAAGTTTTTGACAAGCTAAAAGCAAAAGGGTTACTGAAGCCCTAAGACCCAAGACCAATTCCAAACCCCTTGCCCTCAAAGTTTGATGTGAATAAAAGATGTGCTTACCATCAAATCCCTGGTCATGACACTGACTATTGTTTCACCCTTTGTCATGCAATTCAAGACCTAATAGACAATAAAGTGACTGTGCCACCTACAAGGCCTAGCATCACTAATAATCCCTTGCCCAATCACAATTTTGGGAAAGGATCGAGGGTTAGTTGCTTGATGACCGAAGAAGAGAATAAGGAAGACTCGTCCGATTTGATCTATGACCTACCCGAGTGTTTCATGATGACATGGGAAGAATTAATGGATAGAACCTCTACTACCACCACAGGATCTGACTTATGGAATGAAGTACCAGGACAGGAAAACGACCAAACATCCATAAATAAGGGGAGACATTTCAAACCCCAAGAGAATAGCCAAACATCCACAAATGTGGGAGACACTTCAAACCCCAAGAGAATAACCAAACACTTGTAAATGAGGGGAGAAACGTTAAACCCCGAGACACTGATCCCCATGATTCAACCAAAATTGCCCACATCACAAGGGGGGGAGACACTTCAAACCCCCACATTTAGAGACCGACAACTTGGTGGAAGCTCTGAACAGATCCACTCAACAAACACCCGCCGAAGAAGATGAAGTCCTTAAGCAACTACAGAAGACACAAGCCAACATATCCTTATGGGGTTTACTCATGGCCTCGTACAAACACCGACAAAACCTAGTAGACTTGCTCAACCAAATCCAAGTCCCAACAACCATAACCTCCCAAGATCTAAATGCTATGATTGGGTCCATAAATAGGGAACTCACTATTTCCTATTCCTAAAAGGATTTGACCAAGAAGGGGAAGCACCACAACGATCATTGCATATCACTGTAGATTCCATGGGGAAGAGAATATCGATGGTTTTGGTGGATGATGGAGGTGCCTTGAATGTCTGTCCTTTGAAGACTGCAAGCTGCCTTGGACTGAGCATTGAAGACTTTGTGCCTACTGATCAACATGTGAGGGCATACAACAATAGTAGAAGAGAAGTCTTAGGAACCATAACATTGGAGCTTACCATAGGACCGATGGTCAAGAAGGTGAATTTTCATGTCCTTAATATAGCCTCATGCTTCAATATGCTCTTTAGGTGACCATGGATCCATGACACAGAAGTCGTATCTTCTTCCCTATATCAAAAGGTTCGGTTTCCATATGAAGGGGCTATTGTAAGAATCTATAAAGATACTTTGACTGTGCCTAAACCCATTAATCGTATTGATTTTGAGAAAGAGCCATTGACCTTGGATGGCTTTGAGATTGAGAAGCCTGGCTTTGAAAAGAGAGGAGAAGAAGTTGAAAAGATCCCAATGGACCTTGCTCATTATGGTAACAACAACATGGTAACAATGATGAGGAGAATGAACTACCTTCCTAGGATGAGTTTGAGGAGAGCTGTGAAGAAACCAATTCTTCAAGACTTGGCAATTCCTACTGCCACACCACCTTTTTGGGCTAGGCTATAAGCCCACTGACGATGATTTGTTGGAAATGGAAGTAAGAAGGATGGCCCGAGCCAAGGCCAAAGGAAAAGGACTTCCTTGTCCTCCAGAACCTTTGAAGCCCTACACTCCTACGCTGAATGGGAAGCTTGTAAAAGCTAGAGAAAGTCAATGTTATTAGGGATTCCTAAAACCGAGATTCAATCCTATAACAAAGACAATGGTGCCCGGTTTCAAGAAACTACTTGATTGCAACAATGAGGTTCTAGAATTGAAGAAAGAAGATATCACTTGGGTTCCAACTAATTGGGCTGATCACATGGATCCTAACACCATGACTACACTCCTTGGAGATCATATCTACAACATAGAAGAAGAAGAATATTGGGAGGCCTGCCAGCATACATTGAAGAGCCCGTATGAACTAAGAGCTAATGATGAAGACGAGGAAGGGGGAGCAGCCCCTAGTGATGATGAAGATGAAGGTGATGACAAGAGTGATAGTGGTAGTGACAGCAATAGCAGTGATGGTGGACATGGTGATGATGACAGGAACACGAATAGTGATGACAACAGCAACAAAAGTTATGATGGCCCGTATAGCGGAGATGATTGGGGTGAACCCCCTAGTGAAAGAGAAGATGAAGATGTAGACCTATTCTATGAGGAATATGACAGTGATGTGGACTACTATGATCAAGATATTGAAGATGATACTGAAGCTAACAAGTGGAGTGATACTGATAGTGATTAATACAGGCTAATAAATGTGTTAGAGAATGCAAGAGAGGAAAATGCATAAGCCAATCAAATGTATCATGAAGAATATCCCTATAGGCATCTTTCATATTGGAGTGATATCACTAATGTTAGCTCAAAGTCTGGCCCTAGGTATGACAAGCATGGAAAAGAAGTTCTTGAATTGGGGTCGTATTATGATTCAGAACCAAGTACACCAACCCTACGTACTGTAGAGGATGATGACATAAATGCCAGGTTTGCTGCTCTAGACCAAAAACTGGTGGTCCATAGTCTCAAAATCATGACACTTGAGAATGTTGAACATAATGAGGAGAGAATGGAAGGAAGTGAGCTAGAGCATCTCCCTTAAACCACTGATTTGGGCAACAGAGGCATGTATGAGCTATTTGATGAATGGATGGATGGATAGCATGGAGTGCTTGAATGCTTTTGTGACCGACAAGCCCACAGATATGGAGGTTGAAGAAGAAGCTACGGATTATATGGATGTAGACCCCACAGTATTGATGTTGAAGGAAGAAAGAACTTATTGGGAGCCACCTGCCATTGTGGAAGCCATGACCGAGTTGAAGAACTGGGCATGGGAAGGAGTCGCCCACCCCATGGAGGACTCAATGAAGAAAATCAAGACCGTCAAGTCAGTCACTTTTCCCAAGAAGATCAAGACCGCTGAACTAGTCACTCCTACCAAGAACAATGTTTCTATTCCTATTGAGTCAATTTCTGCTAGTGTCTCTATTCCTGTTAAATTTGTTTGTGATAGTTTTCCAATTGAGTCTGTTGAGTCTGTAGAGTCTGTTAAAAACTCATTCCCTTTTAATATGATTTCTGATTTTGCTTATTTGCTGGCTTTGAATGTTTTTATTTATGACATTGGTAAAGAAACTCTTAATAATAAGGAATTAAAACATGGATACTTAGAACCTATAAAAGAAGAAACCCAACCAATTCACCTGGGAACTGATGATGAACCCAAGATGATCCAAGTAGGCAATACCCTCACCGCCTTAGAGAAAGATGCATTAGTGGCATTACTGACAGAGTTCAAAGAGATCTTTGCCTGGTCATATGAAGACATGCTTGGGATTGATGCAAATATAGTACAACATTGCATTCCAACAGATCCAACCATGAAGTCGGTCAAGTAGAAGTTAAGGAGAATAAAGCCAGAATGGACTATCAAGATCAAGGAAAAAGTAGGAAAACAGTATAATGTAGGATTCTTGAGGGTGGTCACCTATCCAAAGTGGTTAGCTAATGTGGTTCTAGTACAAAAGAAGGATGGGAAGGTCAGAATGTGTGTACATTTTTCGAGATCTGAATAAGGCTAGCTCAAAAGATGACTTTACTTTGCCTCACATTGACGTCTTAGTTGACAACACAACAGGGCATGCGTTGCTCTCGTTTATGGATGGATTTTTAGGATACAACTAGATTAAGATGGCTCTAGAAGATATGGAGAAAACCTCATTTATCACTCTTTGGGGGACATACTACTACAAGATCATGCCATTTGGCCTTAAGAATGCCGGTGCTACTTACCAACGAGCAGCCACCACTTTGCTGCATGATTTGATCCACAAAGAAGTAGAAGTTTATGTTAATGACATGATAGTAAAGTTCAAGACCGTGAAGGGCAAATACCAACTTTGAGGAAGTTCTTTGAGAGAATCCGGTTCTATAAGTTATGGTTGAATCCAAAGAAGTGTACTTTTAGGGTCACATCGGAAAACTGTTAGGGTTTTTATGGTATGCCAGAAGGGAATAGAAGTTAATCCTGACAAAATCGAGGCAATTGTAGAGATGAAGCCTCCAAGGATTGAAAAGGAGATCCGAGGATTTTTGGGAAGGATACAGTACATTAGCAGGTTCATAGCCTAACTCACTATGATGTGTGAACCAATCTTCAGACTGCTTAAGAAGGAGGTCCTAACCATGTGGAACAAACAATGCCAAGAAGCCTTTGAGAAGATCAAGAGTTAACTGATGAAACCACCAATACCTGTTCCACTAGTTCTCGAAAAGCCATTGTTGTTGTATCTCACCATTACAGATATAGCAATGGGGCCTTTACTTGCTCAACACTTAGAGGAGACTAGAAAGGAGAATGCCATATACTACATCAACAAGAAGATGTTGCCTTATGAAGAGAAGTACTCGCCATTAGAGAAGACATGTGTAGCACTTGTATGGGCAACCTGTAAACTCAAACATTATATGCTTGCTTTCAAGGTTCTGTTGATTGCAAGAATGGATCCTTTGAAGTACTTAATGGAAAAACTTGTGCAAGTTGGAAAGACTGCTAAATGGGTTTTGCTTTTGTCAGAATTTGATATTAAGTATGTGACTTAGAAATTTGTGAAAGGAAAAGCAATTGCCGATCACTTAGCCCATTGTTCACCAGAAGAAGCTGAAGAGATCCAAGGAGACTTTCTGAATGAAGACATCATGGGGATTGAAGTTGAATCGTGGAAGATGTATTTTGATGGAGCAACAAATCAAAACGGAAGTGGAATTGAAGTTCTCTTAATTTCTCCAAAAGGGGCACACATTCCATTTTCCGACAGACTTAACTTTCCTACTACCAACAATGTCACAAACTATGAAACTTGCATTATGAGTCTACAAGCAGCCTTAGGCCTAGGAGTGAAAGAGTTGGAGGTGTATGGAGACTCAGCTCTAATAATCTCTTAGGCACAGAATAAATGGAAGATCAAAGAAGAAAGGCTTATGCCTTATCATCAATGTCTCCAGAAGTGGTCATCAAAATTCAGCAAGCTTGAAGCTAGACTGAGGATGCAGAATCAAATTGCAGATGCTTTAGCAACCATGGCATCCATGATAAATGGGCCAAAAGAAGATGGAGCTAGACCATAGTGTTGGAACGAAAAGAAGAACTAGCCTACTGCATGACAATAGAAGAAGATGAGGAAAAGAATTGGGAAGGCGAATGGTATTCAAACATCCTACAATACCTCAAGAATGGAACATACCCAGAGCCTGCAGACAAGAATGATCAGTTAACCATTTGAAGGTTGTCTACTAATTACATCATTTGTGGTGAAAGGCTTTACAGAAGATCATATGATGGAATTCATCTCCTTTATGTAATTGCCAAGGAAGCACAACAGATAATTGAAGAGGTTCATGAGTCAAGTTATGGGCCACACATGAATGCACATATGCTATCAAGGAAGATAATGAGACAGGGTTACTACTGGACCACTATGGAAGCCAACTGTGCGGCTCATGTTCGAAGATGCGATCAATGCCAAGTTCGGGGAGATCTGAAGTACATGCCACCCATGCCATTACATACCATGACATCACCTTGGCCATTCTCTACATGGGGAACATACATTATTGGGAAGATCCACCCTACAACATCCACTGGCCATAAATTTATATTTGTAGCAATTGATTACTTTACTAAATGGGTAGAAGCTACCTGATACAAGGTTTTGAATTCAAAGAAAGTTGCTTAGTTCATTTAGACCAATATCATCTATAGATACGAGGTATCGAATGAAATTATCTCTGACAATGGGCAGCATTTCAAAGGAGAAATAGAAAAGTTGCTATGACAATTTAATATTTAGCACTACAAGTCTTCGCCTTATCGTCCTCAGACTAATGGAGCAATTGAGACCGCTAATAAAAACATTGGGAAAATCTTGAAGAAAAGCACAAATAACTACAAGGACTGGCACCTATCATTGCCCTATGCATTCTGGGGGTATAGAACATCAATCGGATCTTTCATAGGATCTACTCCTTATTCATTGGTGTATGGGATAGAAGCAGTCCTTCCTATTGAAATGGGTGTCCGTTCACTAAGGACAATACTAGAAAGTGAAATCTTTGAAGCAGATTGGTTGCAAAGTAGATATGATCAGTTGTGCATGCTAGATGAGAAAAGACTAAAAGCCTTGTATCACATTCAAGGATATCAAAGGAGGCTTAGGAAAGCTTTTGACAAAAAAGTGAGAACCAAAGATTTGAAGTTGGGGGACTTAGTGTTGAAAGAAATCCGAGCCCCAGTTCAAGGTGCAAATAGAAAGTTCAAGCAAAATTTGGCAGGCCCATACATTATCAAGCAGATATATTCTGGGGGAGCAGTAAGATTGATGGACTTGGATGCAAACCCTTTCACTGAGCCAACCAACATGGATCAATTGAAGAAATACCACATCTGAGGTGGTTGTAAATTAAGTTATTTCCTTTCCTAGGTTTGACTAAAAAAAAAAGAAAAAAAAAAGAGCTCGCTAGGCTTAAAACCCGAAAGGGCGATCTAAGCAAAAGTTAGAGCAACCAAAAAAAAAAAAAACAAAAACAAACAAAAAAGGTTGGTTGAAAACTTGAAAGGGCGGTATACATAAAAGGAGAGTTAAAAAAAAAAAAAAAAAAAAAAAAAAAAAAAAAAAAAAAAAAACCCATCATTATCCATGAACTACGTGATGACTTGATCCTTCTATCAAGGGGGTACGTAGGCAACGATGCATTGGTTCGGTCACAATTTCCCAAAACCCACCATTTTCCCATTAGCCGAAATTACCAAAAATTCAACCATTCCATTAAACCATGTCATTACACAAAATCCAAAAGACCAAACCCTAAACCAAACCATAAAAATCCCAAAACCCCAAAAGCCTACACTTTAAACAGAATCCTTGACTTGCAAATCCTAAATAATTCCTAAACATAAGAGTTTCATGTTAACTTCTAAAATAAGCATGATCAAAGCCAAAAAATAAGAAGGTCACTTTGTCTTCAGTCTTTTCTTTTTCTATTGATCATCAATTCTCTCTGTGATAGGTACTTTGTCAGCATTGTCCCTTCTTTTGAGTTCATAGTTGTCTTTATCGGGTTTTTCTTGGTTGTCTCTGAGAAACTGTTCTCTCATAGCAATCCTTTCAACTTCCTTGTCAACAATCTTGTCTATCAACCAGTTAGAGTATTCTGTAGTCATCTCGTGAAAGTGAACCTTGACAAAAGATTGGTACACTCGGTCAGCCATCTCTAAACCCAATAGCATATTCTGTACAGAAGTAGGATTTGTGTCCACAGGAGAGAAAGGTCTTTTTCTTTTGCCACCAAGTATTCCTTGCTCATATTTGAATTGCCTCAAGAGTCTGTCTCCTTTGTAGAAAGTTGCTCTCCGCAATTCAACAAGGAAAATATGATTTGATCTTGGAGACCCTAGTGAAGGGGGTGGGCACTTCCACCAATAACAGTCCCATTAAATTGAGGTACTAGATTTCTTATCTAAGAATTTCACACAGTCACTCTCAGTTTGGCATTTAGTCTTGATTACAGCCCTACTAAGTAAACTGCTAGGCCCATAATTACCGGTTATAGGCTTGGCAATCATGTCTAGTCGCTCCATTAGCCATATTTGCAAAGTCAAAGAACTCCCTAAAAAGTTCTGAGTTTCTCCACCATGAAATACAACATCCAGTCCCAGAAGAGTTTCTACCAAGATCAAAGAAACAGGATTATCACCATCCTTAGTCTGACTCACAACACTTATAACTCGAGCATCCACAAAGCTTTGTCTTCCAAAGCAAAGCAAAAGTTCTCCCACAAAGCATAAAGCCAAACCGAAGTTTTTTTGCATGTTATCGATCACTCCATAGGTGCGTTTGTCAATCAACCGAGAGATGATGGCATGAAGATTCACCATATGACCTTCAATCATACTATCAGTAATGGAAGTAGGAAGACCGAGAGCATCAGACAAAGATTTCTTATGCCTGTGGTCACATGAAACTGCTATAGATTTTTTACCAAGATCATAGCCCAAGATAGTAGAGAATTCTTCAATTGTCGGACAAAGTTCAGCAGTGTTAAACCAGAACACCTGATCTTCGGGATACCAGAATTTCACAACAGCACGAAGGAAGTTCTACTTGATTTTGACATTCCTTAGAGCCTTGATTCCCTCTAATTTAAAGGCTATAAAATTGGTTTTGGTATTGAAATCAAAGCTACGAACCCATCTATTGATGTCATGAATTGTTGAATGAGAAAAATTATGATTGCTAGCCGTGGATGGCTTTTGCTTGTGATTATTGGGTTTTGCTAACCTTAAAGCAGAGATTTGTCATAGGAGAATTTGTTTAAATAAGTTGCATCAATTCCTAATCAAGTTTAAAATAGGTTTTAGAGAGTTTGTAGCTGTCTAGCAGAGAGTTTCATGATCACAAACAAAGTAAATGTTTTTCAAAAAACGTGAAAATGTGAAGTGCGCATTAGGAGACCATGAGGAGTTGGCCTACCATGGAGTGAGTGTCATGGTGTGGCTCAGTGCAATTCGGCACTCTTTAGTTGCTAGGTGGCACGCAGCCCCTTCGTCCTACACTCGTGTGATTCCATGCAATTTCATGTTCTCGTGTAATTTTTTTTAAGAATGTTTGACACTCAAAAATATTTTTTTTTAAATCAATCTGAGACATTCTGACAAGTCTAACACACTTGTTTTCAAAAAATCATCACCTGCATCAATGTTCTCAAAAAGTGATCAACTCAAGTTTTCTTAAGACTCATGGATTTATGTTCCAAACTAGGGGCATTCGCCCACGCCTCATGCATTTTCAAAAAAAAACCACCATCATTTTTTATTTTTTTTTAAAAAAGAGAAGAAGAAAATCATCATAAAGATTTCCAAGATTCATGCATCCTTTTGTATACTAGGGGCATTCACCCATGGCTTATTTTTCAAAAAAAAAAAAAAAAAAAAAAAAACACCACCATCATTTTCTTAAAAAAAATCACATCAAGATTTTCAAAAATCATGCATTCATTTAAACTAGGGGCATTTGGCTCCACCTCATGCAAGTAAGTGCAGATTCCAACAGAGCCAAGCAAGATAAGTTTAAATTAGTACTACAAGATCTCATCAGGTGAATTCTAGACTTGTCTTAGTTAAAGTTTCTACATGATTCAAGGTGATACCAAGGACAAAAAGCTAAACATGGAAAATAATACAAGATTGTCTAAGGAACACTTCCTTTTGTTTTGCAGGAAAAATAAACATACAAGTCATGCATCATTAGGACTTCGAGTCCACCTGCGGGAGGATCTCCTTGATCCACCTCTAGTGGAGCCACCTTCAGTATTTCCTTCCTGACTTGTGAAAAATCGAGGATCGTACTAACGATTTTCAAATTCGAGGCTCCTGATTCTTTCCTCTAAAGATATCCTGAAAGAGTCGACAGTTTCCATTCGATGTGCCTAAAAAGTCAGCAAAATCAAGTGTTAAAGACACTATCAAGCAAAGCTCAAGCCAAAGATGCTCAAAAAGCAACGTGGTATACCCAGTTAGAATGAATGATCACATATTGGGAGGACTGAGTACGAGCCAATGACTGCAAGCCTCCAATCATCAGCATGCTTTCTTCCACAAGATCCACATCAACCTGAAGCACAACTCTTCCGAGTTAGAATCCATTCAAGAAATAAGGACAAAGAACTGAACATTCAAGAACACACCAGAAAATGAGGATAAGTCTCTATGAAAGAACTAGAAAAACCACCAGCATGGTGAGGAGAGGGAATATCTTCCTTTTCCTTTTCGTCTCCTTCAGAAGATGGAGGCTAAAAATCCAACATGCAAATATTGTTACCAAGCAGAAATATGGAAAAGGAATTGGCAGAACTTTGATCTTGGCAAGGAAGGAAAATACCGTTTTGTCAACCAGGCAGCCTTGCAGATGATCCCGGATAAATTCAGAATAATTTCCTTTCGCTCCTATAACAATATAGCCATCATGGGCCCGAGCAATCTTTTCATCAACCAAAAGGTCAGCCAACCGAATAGTGTGACAAGGATGAGTTGGAATTGTGGTAGGAGGATACACATGTTCAACTTGGGGCAACACCCGATCACCAAGATACCAGTACTTTCCATGTCCACATTCAAACAATACTTGGCAGCTATTCAATTCTAGAGCCTACTCACACTCAGCATACCCCTCACATCCATCCCAAGGATTTAAGTTCATCTGAAAAGTCACAAAGAAACTGAAAAAAAGAAGAGACTGGATCATAACCAAGTGCCAAGGATTTAAAAAGGAGAAAGAAAGAACTCATATCATCAATTGTCAGATTGTCAATCACCAAGCGCCAAATCTCCAAAGAACACCTAGAGGGTGGAGATAAGCGATGTTTGGGCAACCAATAAAGAAATTTAGGAAAAATGCTAGTAAACTCCTGGATTTCAGGACCAACCCTGAAATACTCATACATCTAAACTTGAAAAATTCACAACACCATTACCACATAGCCAAAATAATTTCCCCAACCTACATAATAATTACCAAACCTCACCTGCCAAACAAATGGAGCCCAAGCTTGAAAGACTCCGCCTAGAAAGTTGGGTCATGAAATGCATCAGAGTAGCATAGGCCATGCCGTCCTAGTCATAATCCCGGATTTGTTCAATTTTTCTTAAGCTCCCCAAGTAGTGTAGATTCAAAGTACTGCCTAAATTCAGACACAAGGAAGTCCCAATAAAAAGAAGCATGAACATACGAGCACCCTTTGCCACAATCTCACATTAGGGAATACTCTCACATAACCAAGACAAAGGAACATTGTTACTCCTCATTCTAGAAGGAATTACACTTAGAAGTTTCTTGAGCTCAATTGAAGTAAGGGAATCATTGACAAGAATTCTTTTACCACCCAACCTTAGACCATTGATGACAAAAAGTCATAAGGTGTCAACATTACCTCCCCAATGTTTGGAAAATGGAAGGTACAGGTAGTGTCCCAGAAGCACTCTGCTAAGGCAAGAGGTAACTGAAGATCCTTGTACTCATGTATCTCATGATTTGACAAAGCTTCGAAGAAGGTGCCAAAGCCCGCTTCATTGATGACGTTTTTGATGCTAGGAGACAATGCTACCCATGCACTCTTCAACATTTGGAGACTCCCTCGACTCTTTAGGCTCTGCAACATAAAACTTCAGCTTATCAATTTCCATAACTAAAAACATATAACCAAAAAATTTCCATACCCAAAAAAATATTCTCACAATCAATACCCCACCACCATAAAATCAAAATCAATGCCCCACCAAAATGTCACCACTACCAAATTTATCACATATTCATACAACCACCAAATTTTGCCATAGCCATGCAAAAAGAAAATTTCTACATGTCCAAAAAAAAAAAAAAATTCCCACAACTTCATGCACAAACAAATTCTCACATACCCAACAAAATTTTTCCACAATACCCACAAAATTTGCCAATACCCATAAATATATCCATGCACATACCCACAATTTTTTGCCATGTTCATAAAACAAAGTTTACACATGCCAACAAGTTTTCCCACATACATCATGAACACATTCATATAAGTCAAACACAAAGTTTTCACAATGCCAATGCTCCCAAAATCCAAACCAAAATTCATCCAACAACATCACAAATTACCTACATTGTCAAAATTCCAAAAGCCACTAACATTGCCCAAATTGCACCATGATCAAAGAAAAAACACACTTCAAGAATGCTCTAAAGGCAACATTCCAAACATGATCAATCACACAATGCCCCCAAAATTTCAAAAGTGACAATATCTCACCATGAAACTTTCAATGAAACATGCAACAACATTTTTCCAAGCAAAGAAATCAAAGAAAAACTCACCTTGGTGTCCAGATGGCAATATGGAGCATGGGTCCTAGGGTCTTAAAGAAGTCCATCATCATCATTCCAATCAAATGTTGGATCATATTTCTTACCATGAGAAGCTAGAAAAGGGAGGAAGAAGCCATTTTAATGCAAAGAAAATGGTGTTTAGAAAATGGGTTTCACCAAAAATGGGTGTGGGATGAAAATGCCCAAAACACAAAGATCTAAAGAAATATTTATAGAGATGGATGAGGGAGAGTTGAGAAGCTTAGAAATGTGTTTTTTGTGAGAAGAAATGGTGAAATGAAGAAGAAAAATCAAGGGGAAGAAGAAGGTGAATAGTGTCAATGGAGGAGGAAAAGTTGATGGAAGTTGAAGCTAAAAAGCAAAAAGAGAGAAACAATGAAGTGGGGGGCCAAAATTTTGGCCCACACACTCTTTAACTCAGCAAAAGCTGAGTCAACTTAGTCAAACTGAGTTGACTCAGTCAACCCCAAAAAAAAAAAAAAAAAAAAAATTTCATTCCCAAGCTTTCAATTTTACATTCTCAATGCCCAAATTTTAAAACCCAAATCTCTAGGTTTTTTATTTTTATTTTTATTATTTTTTTAAAAAAAATTTTAAACTTCAGATTTCATGATCAAAATTCCAAGCCTTAATTTTCAAAATTCTAAGGCTCAAAATTTCATATTTCAAATAAAAAATTTTCTAAGTTCCAAAGTCTTAGAATTTGAAATAAGAATTTCAAAACTTCTAAGTTTCAAAGATCAAATGTTTCTCAAAAGAAAAATCTTTGGTTAATTAAACTTTTTTTGACAAAATTCAAATCAAGTGAGCAAATGAAAATCACACATCTCAGAAACGGTGCGACCATGAAGCACCTATCAGTTAAAGTCTAATTTAAAATTTTGACTTTTTGCAAACAACAATTCTAGATCGAGGTCGAGGTAAAGGAGATATCCTTGATTACCGTTTCAGTTCCAGATTATCAAAGTAGTGGAGATCCATTTGATCATCATTCCATTCTAGATCAAAGTAGAGGAGATCCCTTTGATCGACATTCCCAAAGCCAAATTGAGGTAGAGGAGACCCCCTTGATCATCATCTCAGTTCTGGAATATCAAAGTAGAGGAGATCCCTTTGATCATTATTCCATTCCAGGTCAAAGTAAAGGAGATCCCTTTGATTGACATTCCCAAAGCCAGATTGAGGTAGAAGAGACCCCCTTGATCATCATCTCAGTTCCAGATTATCAAAGTAGAGGAGATCTCTTTGATCATCATTCCAAATCCAGATCGAGGTAGAGGAGACCTCTTTGATCATCATTTCAGTTCCAGATTATCAAAGTAGAGGAGATCCCTTTGATCATCATTCCATTCCAGGTCAAAGTAAAGGAGATCCCTTTGATCGACATTCCCAAAGCCAGATTGAGGTAGAAGAGACCCCCTTGATCATCATCTCAGTTCCAGATTATCAAAGTAGAGGAGATCCCTTTGATTATCATTCCAAATCCAGATCGAGGTAGAGGAGATCCCCTTGATCATCATTTCAATTCCAAATTATCAAAGTAGAGGAGATCCCTTTGATCATCATTCCATTCCAGGTCAAAGTAAAGGAGATCCCTTTGATCGACATTCCCAAAGCCAGATTGAGGTAGAAGAGACCCCCTTGATCATCATCTCAGTTCCAAATTATCAAAGTAGAGGAGATCTCTTTGATCATTATTCCAAATCCAGATCGAGGTAGAGGAGACCTCTTTGATCATCATTTCAGTTCCAGATTATCAAAGTAGAGGAGATCCCTTTGATCATTTTTCCAAAGCCAAATCGAGGTAGAGGAGATCCTCTTCATCATCATTTCAGTGCCAGATTATTGAGGTAGAGGAAATCCCTTTGATCATCATTTCAGTTCTAGATTATCGAGGTAGAGGAGATCTCTTTGATCATCATTCCAAAGCCAGTTCAAGATCAAAGTAGAGGAGATCCCTTTGATCATCATTCTAGACAACTCCATTTTCAAGATTAGGATAGGAAAGTTTCCAGGTCACCCCAATTGCTAAGAATCATTTCTAGAGTCATCAACTACCAGCTAAGTCCGGTATTTTCATTTTTTTTTTAGTCAAAATATAAGGCTAGTTCTATTTTCCAAGGTTTTAGGTTTGAGGGCTAGGTAATCTTTGAAGATTCAACCTCAATTAAATCATGGTAGCTAAAATCAGTGTCTTTGTTTTACATTGACATTCGCTTTTCAAGCTCTGTCAATGAGGGGCATTCTGTAGACACTCAATTTTGCACCCATGATTTAATCAAGGAGAATGACTTGAATGACCAATCCATGTACCCCAAAAATCATTATTGCATTACATGCATCAATTTGTTTTTGCATTACATGCATCATTTTGTCTTTGCATTACATGCATCATTTTGTCTTTGCATTACATGCATTACTTCATTCATTGCATATCATAAAAATGATCTTGAGATTCTAGTGGTCGTAGTGGTGTTTCTGGTTATCAAATCGGACTATTGGATCGAAAGATATTGCATGATCAAGTTTGCACGGTCAACATGCATTGTGTCCAAGTAGAGTTGACCACACATGATCAATTTAAATTAATTTTGATTGGTTAAACGATTAAAATTAATTAAATAATTTTGTGATTGGTTGATAACTAGTGTTTAAAATAGGGATGCATGCATGGGAATAAAATGGATGATTGGATAACAATAAAATTGTGGATAATCTGAACTTTATCAAGATTTATTTTAGGGTATTTATCTACAAGATAATTGTTCTTAAATATCCTGAATTATCCAAAAAAGAGATGAAAAATCATAGGCGGAGGATGAAAATGTGTCTAGGTACAAGGACCAGCCAAAAAACCCTAGAAGAGGAGTCCAAACGGGACCCGAACACGAAAGTGCATTCAGACCCATAGGGCCAATTCGGCACTTTTGGATTGCCGAACGGCACTCTAAAAGGGCCAAATTTCCCTGATGTGGGTTTTGGCCTAACAGCCTTCAGGTGACGATTATGCATACCCTTTTCGATTTTTTCGCCAAAGGATGCATCCGGATTCAAACCCTAATCGTCCGTACCTATTTTTTAGAGTCTTTTAGCCTCTATAAATAGAGATTGAACCTCAAAATTCAGCACCTTTTTTTTACGCTCTAAAAGGCATACGTTTTTTAGTCTCAAACCACCCATATTTTCTGATCCCCTTTCTGAGTGTTGCTGCTTAAATTAGGGTTTTTAGGTTTCAAAGAAAATTTAACAAATTTCTTTGAACCCTAAAACATCCTCTCAAGAACAAAGTGTGCTCATGCAAGAGGTTGTTTCCTTCACCCTTTTTCTTGTGATGTGATGATGCATGTTATATCTCTTTTTTTTTTCCAATATCCATAACATGAATTGTAAATTGTTGATTTGTTAAAGCATGATTTTTTTTTTATGTGATTGTTATAATCTTTTTCTTGAATGTCAATAAATTTGCATGTGAACAATTATTTTTCATAAAACAAAATAGATCTGCATCTTTATAAGATGTAGATCTAAATTTTTTTCAATATAAAAACAGATCTGCATCTTTATAAGCTGTAGATCTGAATTTTTCTTAATATAAGAAAACAGATCTGCATCTTTATAAGATGTAAATCTGAGTTTTTCTTAATATAAAAATTGATCTACATCTTCCTTAGATGTAGATTTGAGTTTTCTCAAACAAAAAGAGATTTGCATCTTTATGAGATGCAAATCTAAATTTTTCTCAAATCAAAACTGATTTGCATCTTTCTTAAGATGCAAATCTAATTTTCTTAATACATGCAAATTATTGAAATAAAGAAAGAGATTATGTATTACTACGTTTGTGTTTATTTTAATTCATGATTGTGTAAATTTAGATTGTGAGTGGAATTCTCTTCTTAGAAAATCTTTTTTTTTTTTAAAAACATATAGCAAAACAAATTTGAATTTTTGTCATCAAAAAATCATTCTTTTAAATATGACAAAACAAATTTGAATTTTTATTATCAAAAACCATTTTTTTTTTTACATCCCACAAAACAGATCTATATTTTGACAAACTAAAATCAATTTTTTTTTTAACAATAAAAACAGATCTGTTTTTTTTAAAACAAAAGAAGAGACTTCATTCATACATAAATTTGTGTGATTTAAGTGTTGTCTCACATGTTCAACATATCATTCATGACATGCATAAGAAAGTACATTGGTCACAAGAGTCTAGAAGACTAGATTTTGTCTGGGCGGAATGGGTGCCTAACACCTTCCCATTCCATAACCTATCCTCCGGATTTAGGTTTTTGGTTTAGTAGATCTAGCTTTTCTTCATTTATTTTGGGTAGAATGTAAGTAGGACAATAGGCCATGTAATTATTTGGTAGATTGTAACTAGGATCCAAAACTATGTAATTTTCATGTTTTTCAAGATATGTAATTTTTATTCAATCAATGAACGGAACTATTCAGTCATGTATTTTGTAATTAGTATTTTTTTTCTTATTTTTTTGTATAAAGAAAAATAAGTGACGACTCTATACCACTTATCCAAAATGAGAGGTGCCCTAAAAGGTACCTGAATCTCTTTTTTGAGGGACGCTTTTCATCGAGGTCTCTCACAGTGGTCCTAGCACAACTCATTGAATTCAACCTAACAGGGTCCCTGCGGATTTTGGTATGATGCATCTTAATTCAGTTCAATACAGTTTCTTTATCTAGTTTCTCAAAAAAAAAGAAAAAATCATTAGAATTTGAATATCTGAATTCTGCTCTAAAATTATTATTATTATATATTAGGTGAGATTCTATCCTTTATTCTTTAGTTGATGACAACAAATTTTACCAATTGAATCAAGTGAATCCTGTTTAACCAATATAAAATACCTAAATTAAAGGTAACATATTTTTTTTGTTGCTAAATTTTCTATGATCACCCGGTGTCTTTGGCAAAGAAGAAATATGATCAGAGAAAAGCAACCAACGTGGGCTTTGACAAAAGTAATATTGAAAGTTAAGTAACTACTCACTGAATTCCTCGATGTGCAACGAAAACCTCGTAGAGATGTGCAACTGAGGTGTCCGATTAGGTGGAACCCTCCAAGCGAAGGAATGTATGAAGCAAATTTTGATAGAGTGATATTCTCCGAGTTTTCCCTAGCTAGTATTGGTGTGGTGATTCGATTCTTGTGGGAATGTAATAGCAGCCCTTAACAAAAAAATTCCAACACCTCACTCAGTAGTTCTGGTGGAAGCCTTGGCAGCTAGTAGGGCAGCAAGTTTTGCTAGAGAACATTGCATTTCTAAGGTTGAGTTCGAAGGAGATGGTCAAAGAATTGTCACAGCTATCAACAACCAGGCGCCTTCAAAATCTATGTTTGGTCATGTTATTGAAGAGATTTGGATGCTGTTAGATATTTTTCATGAATATAGTTTTAGACATAAAAAGGGAGGGCAACTAGTTTGCTCATTCCCTTGCTTAAAAAAAAAAAATGTTAACATTATAAAAATAAGATTCAGTCACTCAGAAAGTAATATATAAACATTGGAAAGAAGATAGAACCTAGAAGCCTAGAACTCACTTGGCAATATGTTGGCCCTTAATTACTGTTCTACAATTGCAATTCACTTGATTAAAATATAAAAAGGATCCATCACTAAATACCAACATCTGACATAAATTCTCGGACAGTGTTCTAGTTAGATCATATGTAAATCTACTCACATTTTCTCCTTTTCTATTAAGTATTAATAATCTTACATATTAGCATCCAAAAATATCCAAGAGCTGTAGACTGTGAACAACTTAGAAGTAATACCAGGATCTCTATCTTATTCTCTTCGTATATTCACCACTTCCTCTGCAAGTAATATCTCTCTGGCTCTCTAACAAACTCTGAGGACCTCTCAAGCTTGCACATTACAGCATTCTTGAAATTAATAGCTTCTTGTACCTGTGAACATGACCTTTGCATCCTAACCCCACTCAAACTACTCCTTGACTCCATCATTTCATTAAGTGAAAACCTTTTCTTTGGCCCTGTCTCAGGTCTTTGCTTAGGTGCACTATAAGACCTCAACTTAGCCTTAAAAGATTGAGTACTAGCCATGTAGTTGGGAAAATTCCCATATCCCCTGAAGAAGTTATCAGCACAGACGCTCTTAGCAGGCGTGACCGGTGCATTAGACCCTCCTGGATTCACAAAACGTGGGGTGCTTTGCGCGGTGGAGAACCTACATTCCTCACCGGTTAAGCCCCAATCATAGTCTTGGAAGTTCCGGCAATCAGGTATCACTAAACGGGCAGGAATTCGACTTGGGAGTGGGGAAGAGAGTGCTTGATAAGGTGTGTCATCGCCAAAGTCTGAAACAGAAGTGTTTGTTCTGCGAGATCTTGATTTAGGCGTGCCTGTATCAACCTCCACAATTTTTGGGCTTTCGTCAATGCTGTTAATTGTGGTGTCCAATGGAGCTGATAGCCTTCTGCTGTGGATTGGAGCTGTCTGCTGCTCACTTCTAGTGTCTTCAAATCTCTCCTGCAAAATTAGAGTGCATAATTATGAGATATAAATGCTATGTAAAGAAAATGTACTCTTGTTTTTTCCTTTTCTTTCACAAGATTTTAAAATTGGGGTCTTTCTAATTACCACGGATTTTCGTGCTCGGATTTCAAATCTATTAGTTTCCTTGTTGATGAGCCCGCGAGCTTTCTGGGCCCGAACAGTGGCTTGAGCTCTAATAAGTGCCTGCATACTGTGAAGAGTTGCAGTGGCCTGCTTGCGCACTAAATAGCCTCTAACAAGTGCCTGTAACTTCACCAGTCCTTTCAGTGCTCGCAGCGCTTTTCTGGACTGTTCAGAATCCAAAATCCAAGAAAATAAAAATTTTCAATTCATAGACATCCAAACAAAATTCAAAGTAGAAAACTGGAGCATTCAGGACTTACTAGTTCTAAAACAAAGTTAATAATATTGTTGAAGAAGACCAAACCAAAAATTAGTCTTTTAGCAACAAACTAAGACCTATATCATATATGTAAGTCTTAGTTCACATCTAAGTAAACAAATTCATAAAGCTGTACAACCAACCAAACCTACACAATTAAACTCACAAAATTCAAACTAACTAGAAGCAGCAAAACCACTAATTGAAACCACAAATGTTGTTTTGGTACAAAATTAGCCAATACTTACTTACCAAATATCCCCTAAAGAAAGTTTGAATCTTCACAGCAGCCCACCTCTCTTGTCCACCACCAAAAATGGTGCCCCTGCCATGGCTTGTAAGCCTCACTACAGCCACAGCAGCTTGAGCAGCAGCCACTGCAGCATCAGCTGCAGCTGCCGTTGCTGCTGCCACAGCAATGGCGTGCTTGTTCTGCTCCTTCTCTGATTCTGTACTGTAGTATGATTTTAGCCAAGCAGCCTCGGCAACTGATATATTTGGGGGTATAGTCCCTGGATTATGACACAAGGCCACAGAGTCTCTCCCAGAGTTGCTGCCTATACTACTACACCATTTCTTGTCTCTCCGGTTACTGGAATTGGAATTCTCTTTGTCTTTCTTTATCCCAAACAACCCCTTAAGCCACCTTGTTGCCCTACCCATCTTCTCTCAGTGAAAGAGTAAGTGAGGGAAAAACCAAGAAATGTTAAGAAAGAGAAGAAGCTAAAAAGGCTATTGCAGGTTTACAGCTCACCATCTTAGGCTCTTTCCATGTTCCGCAAAGTGGTGTAAGTGTAACAGAGTTGTCAAAGAAAAAAAAGTCTTCAAGAAACCGCCTATATTTGAAAAAATTGTAAAAGATTTTATAACTAAAATAAATATAAGTTCAGTGGAATTTGGCTTTTTTTTTTTTTTTTTTTTGGGCAGAAAAAGATAAGAAGGGAAAGGAAAAAACTCTGTCAAGGCCTCGTGAAATTCTGTATTACATGACAAAAACTTGCCGCTGGAACGTACAGGCTGTCTAAAAATAAATATAAAGTAATTTAATTACAGTAACTTAATTGGAAGTTACAAGAAAGTGAAACGTTATATTAGAGAAAATATGGTAAAATAATCAGATAGATAGGCCCGTGTGGTATAGTAATTTAACAATATTACATGTATTTTTACATATTTTTTTATTTATATATATTTTAAAAAAATACAAACAATGTTACTAAAAAAATGTTATCAAACGGTTTCATAATTTTTACCTAAAAAAAAAAATAATAATAAGAATAACCAACCTTGGTAGAATCAGATTCTCAAAATGAAAACAATGACAGGTCAGAAAAAGAAACAAAGCAAAACAGAATGAAAGTGAAACGCTCGAATTCTCACTCCCGCCAATCAGAAACTCAGAAAAAGCTTTGTCTTTTATAAATGAAAAAGATCACCAACAGTGAAAAAACACTCTCTCTCACCTCACTCTTTTCTCTCTTATTACTTTCTGGAGCGACGTGTCCTCAAAAAGAAAGATACCTCATCGTCCTCCTCTGACAATCTCGTGAAGTTACATTAATATATGCTACTCTTTTTCATATCCCACTTTTTTCTATTCTTTGCAACTGTTTCTCTCCCTTCGTTTTCACTGCAAAACCGTAGTAAATAAATATAAATAACAAATGGTACCATACCACCATTTATATTATTACTCTCTTAAATCCCGGGACCAAAAAAACTGGTTGTGACATGTAAAGAGAAACAAATCATCTGCCTTTGCATTTGCACATTGTTCTATTTCACCGTTAAAGCAGAACCCATAACTGATGTCAATTTTGTTGGTTCTACTTTCACTTTGTTAACCAACTGAGAAATGGCTGAGGCTCCTGCAAATACAACCCGCTTTAATTATTTCTCTTCCTTTTCATTGTTTGAAAAGTTCTTTCGGTTGTAACAGCATCTAACAGTGATTTCAGAATTCTTTTTTACTGTTCCTTTTAGATGTTTCTTTCAATTATTCATGCAATTGATAATTCAACTCTCATGTCTATTTTTCCCCTACCCTTTTTTCTGCGACTCTGAAACGCTGCTTAAAGATTAGATGACATATAATACACAAGTTACTTTCCAAAAAATGATAATAAAGGTTCTTATGCTGTGGACTTGCTTTAACACTGGTCAGTCATTTCCTTGTCACATTGTACAATTGCAATTATTATATTCTTGGTTTCTGATTTTTTTTTTTTTTTAAACCTTCCTTTTTATTTTTTTTTTCCCAACTAATGAAAACACAAACTTGGTTTATTCATTAACCACCTAGAATTGCTCAAAGTCTAGTTATTCACATGGAGAACAAACCTCCTGTTTTACTTTTTTCATGCTACTTTCTTTTTTTTTTTTTTTTTTTTTTTTTTTTTTTTTTTTTTTTTTTTTTTTTTTTTTTTTTTTGCTGCACTCTATATTCTACAAATAAACACTTAACACAAGTTAACTCATTTAATTAAATTCTATTTTTTTTTTTCCTTCTTCTTATTTCACTTCCTAAAAGAAATAAAAATAAATAAAACTCAAACACATCCCACTACCACCACCGGTCACCACTACCAACCTTCATGGCGGCAACGAAATTGTGACCCTTTCTAAGTTTCTTATCCCTTTCTGGACTTTCTTATTTCACTTTCTAAAAGAAATAAAACACATCCCCACTGGCCCATGACCACCAACCTTCATTGGCGCCAACGACCATCTACTATAGGCGCCGGCGAAGTTGACCTATCAAAGGACGACGACCCTATAGTGACCTAGCTGAGTCAACTCATATGGTCTTCTCAAACTATCTGTGAAATCCATGTTGGCCACCACCATTTTTTTTGTTGGGAAATTTAGACCCTGGTTGATAGAATTAACAAGTTTTAAATCTAAGTTGTTATTTAGATTTATTATTAATAAAACTTGTTAAAACAAACAAATATCAATATCATGTCAAAATCATGCAGCGGAAAAATAAATAAGACAAGATATGATGCCTCAGGAAAACCAATGAAACAAACTAGTTTCACAGTAAAAACCTGGGAGGAAACCTTCCCGAAAAACAATCCACTATAGAAAAGAGAAATTTCAGATCTAGTACAAAACCTTTGTCCCTAGACTCTACAATTCCCATAGGTGAACTTACAGTAGAAACCTTCTACCGCTTCAGAACCTCTGAATTCTTCAATATATGAGCACCACCCTTTTTGATGCATGAATCCCAGTATGTGACTCACCAATTGCGTGGATCCCAGTACGCGACTTAATCACCAACTAGAAGAAGATTGTTGGTTGCAAAATTCTTTACTTCATCAACAATGAAGATCAAGAAGTATTTGGTTACAAAACCCTAAGGCGCAAAGACGCAGTAGCTTCTTTTAGAGAGAATAAGGCATCGGTCACATTCGTTCTCCTTGTATTCTCTTATGTGACGGCCTCCAAAATAAGCCTTATATATGTCTAGGGTTATGAGAAAAGAAACCCTACACAAATACAAAAACTTAGGCTGAAAATCAGATTTGGAAATCTGAATTCCCGTAACCTCGATAGATACCTTGATCGATTGAGAATCTGTCAAGCTTCATTCATTAAATCTCGATAGATAGCTATCTATCAAAAAGGTGTCAAACTATCTGTCCGCAGGTGTCGAGCTATCTGTCCAGCTTTAATGAGTAGCTTTTCTTCACTTGTTTCTTGGTCCAATCTTCATGACTTTAATACTAGACACGAGCAACATGTTTCTTGAAGTATTAAACACATCCTAGATCTACCCAAATACAAGTAAAATGCGTTTTGTCAAAGGATTAGCCAACTATATAAATATTGAAATATGTTCATAACATGAATCACATATGTCCTAACATTTAAAAAAAAAATACAATATAGAAATTCTACTCTAATTTAATCTAAGTACATATGTGTATGAAGCTCCTCCTAGAGACTTGAACCTCGGTCCTTGCCCCTACACCTCACAAGCACTTATATTTGTGAAGTGATCGCACACCAAAGTTGATATATATAACACAGATCTGCATCCACGCTTTTTATGGGGTTGAGATCCACAAACTTTGGGCACCTTTCATGGCTTGACTCCTCTTCGTCTCCACAACCAAGAAAGCTCCTTAAGCTTTCATTAAACAAATAGTGGGCCTTGACACAAATCATTTTGGTTGACTCATTGCAAATAATGTCTCCTTTGAGCACCTTGCAAGACTAGCCATTCAATCTTTAACATGCGACGATTATTAGTCATGTAAGTGACCGTTTGGATAGTGATTACTTATTGTCTGCGTCTGCGTTTTTGTTTTTGTTGTTGTTGTTGTTTTTGTTTTTTTTTGTGTGTGTGTGTGTGTGTGAAGCACGTTTTTGTGTGGCTATGGTGGCTTTTCCAGTGGGTCCCGTGTACTGTTCACAGAACCCACAAACTTTTTTTTTAACAACTTTCATTAAAAATGGGTCTCACGGCACTATTCACACATTTAAAAATTATTTTACTACAATGTCTTCAATTTTCAGTTTTTAGCAAACACACCGTAATTACTAATAAGTGGTCTAACAACTAATTGGATTTCAAAAGCTCAACTTCGCCGGCATCGGTGGTGGTGGTGATTGTCGCCGTCAGTGAAGGTTGGTGGTGGTGACCGATGGTGGTTGGTGGGATGTGTTAGGGTTTTATTTATTTATATTTCTTTTAGGAGGTGAAAAAAAAAAAAAGAGCAAAAAAAAAAAGAATTTAATTAAGGGAGTTGACATGTGTCAAGTTTTTATTAGTGGAGTATAAAGTGGAAGAGGAAAAGTGGGGCAAAAGATTTAGACTCTACCATATATGGTGTACCTTGAGAAAAATGATCTCTATAATAATATTAGAGCATGCAACTATTTAGGCCTTCAGCTTACCTTAGTACTCTATGCATCAGAGAAGATAAGAATGTGACATATTTTCTAAAACGGTCATGTATCAATTCTGTGTCCGCATCCAATGCACATAAGCACTTGATGGAAGCTTTAATCACTGTTAGGACATATGTGATTCACTTGTTAGGAACATATGTCACTATTTTATGTAATTGGCTAATCCTTTGACAAAACACACTTTACTTATATTTGGATAGATCTAGGATGTGTTTAATATTTCAAGAAACTTTGTTTCAAGATCAAGTGTTAAAGCCATGCAAGTCTGTCTAAGATTCAAGCTGAATAAGAGTCTGTCATTAAAGCTCGACAGCTAGCCATCTATCGAGCTTAAGAAGCTGTTACAGCCCCGTGGCTCGACAGCTACTCGACAGTAGCTCGACAGATAGGCATCTGTCGAGGTTTATGAAAAATAGAGTTTTAGTTCTGTTTTGACTCCAAAACGTGATTATGTGTTTGAGCTTTCTTTTCTCATAACCCTAGACATATAAAAGGATTATTTTAAGAGCCACCAAAGTGTTCACAAGTTGCACAAATGTTGAGCAAAGTTTGTTTAAGTAAATTGTGACCGAAGACAGAATTTGCCCTAGTTCATCATTCTTGTGAAGAAGTTGCTGTGTTTGTACACTGTAGGATTTTGTGACTAAGCATTTTCTTGATCTTCATCATTGGGATGAACTAAAGAACTTTGCAACCAACAACCTTCTCTAGTTGGTGATTGAATTTGCGTACTGGGATCCGTGCAATTGGTTAGTCACGTACTAGAAGCCGTGCATCAAAAGGAGAAATTGTCGCTACAGAACAAGTCCAATTGGGTATTAGGGTAAGGGTTCAACTGTAGGTTGGTATAATGTACTGTGATTCCTTTACTTGTAACTGCTTGTTATGATAATAGTGGAATTTCGGGAGTGGTGACCTTAAAATCACTCGATGGGGTTTTTGCCGTGTTGGTTTTCCCCATTCATAAACAAATCACTGTGTCAATTTCTTTTCTGCTGCATACTTAGTTTATTGGTGATTTGTTTGTGCTACCACGCGTTTGTATGTTAATTAACTTAATTAATTCACTTGGCTAAATTAATTGGTTAATTTATTACAAGGGGTCAATTCGTTTTTGACCTATCAGTCACTATTTATTAGGTGCATTATTTCTTTCCTTTTCCATGTTTAATTGTCAAAAACAATATTAATAAGCCCATTGGAATTAGCTTTTTATGTTATTTTATTAGTTTATTGGCTTATGTACTTTTTTTATGAAAAAAAAAATTCTAGATATAATTTATTTTATCAACACTCAATAAATAAATAAATTAGAACTAAATCAAATAACACTTTTACAAATTACATTTTCACGAATGCTAGTGCTTAAATCTCTTCAAAAGCTAAACTATTCAAATGTTGGTTAGAAGTTTTTAATCCAATACATTATGAATATCACAAGACCTTGAGTATCTCTAGAACAAATTAAAGGATATAGAAGTGTCATATTTTTAGTAGTTGCTTTATTACATGTTTAAAACACTTTTTTTTTAATAATATATATATATATATATATATATATATATATATATATATTTGAAAAAATACTATTATTGAGATTCTCAAAAGCAATATTTTATATATCAGTTTTAAACTTTGCCTAAAGAGTCATTATTTTTATATAAAGATACATCCATTAAAATCAATACAAATACAAACAAACTAGATTTTGTTGAGCATATAGAGTTGAGTTCAAATTACACCTAGTGTAACTTTAAGAAATATTGCATCACTCAATATTTTTTAATTGGATGCAAATTTTGACAATTTTACTGTTAGATGACATTATCTTTGTATATTCTCCATGCTTGCAAAATTTAAAGACGATCAATGATTAATGGCAATGTTATCAATCAATTGTTTAAATTCGAGTTTTTGTAGTTTAAAATAATGTATAAAAGATGAGTTTATGGATTGAATGGTAAATTAAATCCAATTGGCATGAAAATTAGCATGCATGTTAAAAACATATAGAACATGTACTTCAATGGTGAAATTCTCAAAATATGAATTCTATAATAAGTTATTAGGTGATGTAGCATTACTTAGAGTTATATCAGGTATAACTTGAACCCAACCCATATATATATATATATATATATATATGTGGGTGATCTTACTTTGAAAGTAAAATAATGAAGAGATAATAAAATTAGAAAATTGTGCTTGAGTGTCTTGCTTGGGCGAGCTCAAGGTCCTCTCAAGCGAAGCCATAGTGTAAGCAAAGTGCAATTCTGAAAATAGAACCCTTGAATAGAAAATCGGGGGATCAAAATGACAACTTAGTGAGCCTACTTAAGTTAGGACAAACGAAGGTACGTGCGAGTATGAGTGCTCTTGGATGAGGACTCGCTTGATATTCGCTTAAGTGAGATGTGGAGAGTTAACTCAAGCAAGGTGTACTTTTTGCTAAGCATTTTCTCTCCCAAGTAGGAGCCTCTCCCTCTCGTCTTCTCTAGCCGAGCCTTCTCTCCCTCTCGTTTGCAGTAAGGGTTTCTTCCAAGAGTTCATCTCTTTCGTTCTCCCCATCACTACCAAGGACAACACTGTAGTGGAGGGTTTGTCTAA
The DNA here is from genome assembly GCF_932294415.1 of Quercus robur. Lineage (NCBI taxonomy): Eukaryota > Viridiplantae > Streptophyta > Magnoliopsida > Fagales > Fagaceae > Quercus > Quercus robur. Next base: position 40,512,635 of record NC_065535.1, read on the forward strand.
TCTCCGTCTCACCAAAGAGGAAGAAGAGGAAATCTGCATCAAGTCGAGGTGCAAGTTTGATTTATTGGAGGAGTGTTCGCTTAGTCTATTTGGGCGTCTTTTAGCGGATAGAAATCAAAATTCAAGAGTGTTGAAGAACACCCGACGGATGGCATGGAAAATGGGCTCCGACTTACAGATCGTGGATGTAGGTAATGGTATTATGCAGTTCAAGTTCAGCTCGGAGTACCAAATGAAATGGGTGGAACAAAATCGGCCATGGAACTTTGAAAACAACTTGCTACTGTTGTGTAGGTGGCGAAGAGGGCTTTCTGCCACAAACATAAGTTTCACACATTCTCCTTTTTGGGTTCAGATATGAGGACTTCCCTTTGAACTAATGTCTGATGAAGTGGGTAGAGAGCTTGAGAAACAATATAGGAAGATTCATTGAAGTTGATCGGTGAGCAAGACAGTCAGACCAGGCGAAATTTATGAGAATTAGAGTGGATCTCCAGTTGGACAAACCACTTAGAAGAGGTGGAAAAATTGCTAGTGTGGAAGGTGAAAAATTTTGGGTTAATTTTGAAAGTTCAAAAACGTGTACAAAAACACTTTTGAACGTTTAGACCCCCAAAAACCAATTTAACCAACACAAGCAATATGTCAAACAAATAGTGTGCGGAAACTTAACATATGCTATAATATGGAATTGATTAAACAACTATCTAAGCCATAACAAAATAAACCACAGCAGATAATGTAAAGGCAGAGATAGATAGGAAGGAAGATGCAAACACAGAGATAACACCAGATATGTTATCGAAGAGGAAACCGAAGACCTCGGCGAAAAACCTCTCCGCCGCCCTCCAAGCGGTAATCAATCCACTAGAAAATACAGTTGGGATACAAGGACAACAATAGACCCTCCAAGCCTAATCTACCCAATGCACCTAAGCCCTCCAAGCTTCTTGCTCCAACGAGGTTGCGCCGAACCTTTTTCTTTTCTAGCTTTCCGGATTCCGCTACTACACCGTAGCATCAACCAATGAAGATTGGCTCCTTCCTAACTGCTTCCCAGAACTCCAAACAACTGTCTCACAGAGATGATAATGGTGAGAACCAGGTTTGGTATAATGCCTCTCAAGGATTTGACAATGGAGAGGAAGAGAGTGAGGGAATTTGATGAGACTCTAAGGTAGAGATTGTGTGTGAAACTATCTGGTTTTTCTTTAGGGTTTCTCTCTCAAAATTCTCTCTGGAAGCTCTCTTTCAATCGTGGGTTAAAAGGGTATTTATACTGGAGTGAAGAGGAATGCGAAACGTCAGGTTTTTTCAAAACAGGGGTGGCTCACGACTTGACCTCGCGGCTTGACTAAGTCGCGAGTTCCAGTCGCGAGTTAACCGTATGGCCAGTTGTCCTGTTTTGTCCTGTAGTGCTCCAGCTAGCATGACTGTTCATCTTCCAGCATGCTTGGCACGTGTGCATCTTCTGGCGGGTTGAAGCCGCGAGTCCACCCGCGAGTCCCAGCCGCGACACTCTGTTTTCTTGCACACTCTTGAGCAATCTTCACTCTATCTCACTCACTACCCTTACAACAATCCCACCTAAATACAGGGTTTCTAAATGCTGAATTACAAGCAAATTTGGCACGGAATAAAGCCAATTAGATGGTTGAATAAATTCAACCTTACAATCTCCCCCTTTGGCTATTCCGTGACAAAACCCTAAAACAGACTCTAGACTTAACATGTGAGTTGGGAACAGTTGAACAAAACTCACTCACACCTAACTCTAGAAGCTGTGAAGCACTTGAATCATATGAACATAAACTCCTGAAACACAACAATACACCATGATCATTGTAAGCAGAAAATCATAAATGCATACGAAACAGGCAATAAGAGATCAAGCAAAGATGGAGTTAATAAACAAACCATGGCTTGATCAACCAAGTGAACACCACAAGGTAGTGATCACAGTGCTCATTCACACTTGGAATGAACACAAGGACATACAAGTTAACAAGCACAAGGCAAGACACTTGTATGCTCAACACTCAACCAATGCATAGCACATAAGGCATATGCATCTAGGAACAATCCTACAAGGGCACAAGAGTGACAGTACATAAACCAAAATGCAGAACATTTAGATTAAAGTACTGATTTCAACATAGCATAAAGGCTGCACTTAAGCAAGGTACATACCATAAAGCCTACAAACTATGCATAAAACAATAACCCTAAAAGCTTACAAAAGCATATGGGTACAAACCAACAAATACCTGAATAACATCATCAAACATATATTAAAGTTTAAACCAAGAGTATATGAAAAGAGTTAGAAACAGTTATACACCAAAACACAGTGTATCAAAAACCATAAAAACACTAAAATACCCAAATCATAAACATATATAAACACATTACTCCCCCTCAACTAATTACTCCCCCTTAAGAGCTGCTTTTCTGCTTCTCAATCATCAATGAACTTTCTCCCCCTTTGTGACATGGAATGGCCAAAGGGTCACTTGTCATGCTGAGTTGTGAAGCTGTCAAGTGTAGCAGCCAAGACATCAATCTGGTCTTGCATGGCTCTCATCCTGTCAGAATGCTCAGTTTGGACTGCCCTGATCCCATCAAGCCTTTCCAAAATGATCTGGAAAGCATCCGGAGGTGTGTCTGCAGAGGTTGAAGCTCTGTGTCTTTTGCCACTTCTCCTAGGTGTTGAAGTTGATGCAAGTCCAGCTGCTTCTGCTTCAGTCTCCATTGGAGCAGCCTCTTCTTCATCACCTTCATCTTCTTCTCCTGGAAGCCTAACACTTATCCTTTTGCAGGTAAGCTTGTTGATTGCAGAGGGTGTAGACATGGGACTGATGTCTTGAGGGATTGGAACTCCTTTACTCCTAAAAATCCTCATTAGCAAACTTGGAAAGATCAATTTAGGCCTAGAGGTTGTTCTAGTCTCATCCACAATGGTGTCATAAATGTGGGAACTTATGTCTATGAAGTTATTTTCTTTGAGATCCATCAGAAAGACTGCTCTAGCACAGTTGATTGTAGTTAATTTCCTAATGGGATAGAGGTTAAACATCATGATTATGGTAAGGCACCTCATGTCCACTGGAAAGGCAGTGGTATTCAAACATTTCCCTTCTCTCTGCCCACCTATCCTTTGTTGAATTGTTTCAATAGACACACTCCTATCCTTGTAATTGATAAATTCTTCATCATCTAATCCTTCAAGCCCTAATGCATCATCTATGACATGAGCATCCAAGACAAATTCTTTACCCCTCACCCAGCAACTCAATTCATTATCCTTTATCACAGCATTTGAGTAAAATTCCCTAATTAAGGGTTCACACACAACAGGGAAACCACCCAGAAGCTTTTCCCATCCTCTTCCCTCAAAACAGCTGGGAATAAAAGTTTGCCTTAAGTCCTCCAAATCCACAAATCTCTCTTGAATGATTCCTGCATTCAAGAAGTTATCCTTGTATCTCTCAAAGTGGTGAACTGACCTAAACAATCTAGAATCCATCTTTAGTCTTTTGTCAGCCTTCTTTGCAGTAGATTTCTTCTTCTGAGGTGAGGGAGCCATCTGTGAACAATCAGAAAAGGCCACAACAACATATAGCAATATATGTGCATAACCAGTCAGAACCATGTAGTTAACAGAGAGAGATATCAACCATACAAATGAACTTCAAAAATTTAAACAACAAGCTATTTAGTTCAAACATATGGATAAACCAAGCCTAGGATAGGAAACACATGAACAACATGGTGAAACTATCCTGAAGGCAGATAAATGACATTTAGGCAGATAATGGAAAAATGATATGACACACAAACAGTATATTGAGCCTAACAGAAGCTTCCCACAGATTAACACACTAAAAGCATGCAAATCTAGCACAGTAAAACTCACAACCTCAGAACGAACCAATAGAAATCACTCAACAGCTCAAAGATCAGATTGAAATAAAATAAACACTTAGCTAAGCACAAGATGAAGAGCAATAAGCATATGACAATCATTTAACACAAACTATAGCAACAACATCCACAAGCTAAGCAAGAACAAGGAGCAGAGACCGAAACACAAACCCATTTCAAAAACACAATCATATGCGAAAAATCAAGGGTAAAAGCACAAAATCAAGTAGAAAAGAGTGTAAAACAGAAAACCCATACCTGTAACTTGACGATTTTGAGCTACAAGAGTGCAACACAAGAGATTGGAAAAGGGAGCACGGAGTGTTTGGGAGGGAGAGAGTTTAGAGAGAAGATGAACAGTCACAAAAATTCGAGGGAAAAACTGAAAAAGTTTAAAAACTGCTCCTGTTTCTGCAAAACACGCGATTTTCGCGACTGGATTAAGTCGCCACACAGTCGCCAGCTCAAGCCGCCAAATCACTCAAGAGCAAAATTTTGAAAAATTTTTCTAAGTGTTTTTCGCGACTGGAAGATCTACCTGCGAGTGAGTCGCGAGCTGAGCCGCGAAAATCTCTGAGTGAACCTCGCGACTGGACCTTCCACTCGCGAACAAGTCGCCAAACATGACCAGCGAAGATGCGACTGAGGCTCGCGACTTGACATACCCGCGACTGAGCCGCCAAAACAGGGCAAAACTGTATTTTTGAAATTTTCAGATTTTTCCAACAAAACACTTTCCAAAAACACCTAAAACACTCAAAAATCTTTTTGTGCTTGAATTAACAAAGATTGAGCATGTGAAAACACATTTTATCAAGTACAATCACACAAATGAATATGGCATTTATTGAACATAAACTTGTGTGTTGTGTGTGAATATCAACAATGAGATAGTCTTTTGTCTAATGTGAAGCTTCAATGATCAATTCAACCAAGGCATACACAATTAGCACTAGATCATGTGACCAATCTCAATTATAGAAATATGAATATATGACTTCCCACACAACTTGATAACATAACTTGGAGCTTTTCATTTGACTCCACTTTCAAACATAACATTTGATCTTTTTGATCTTTTTGAGACAATCAACTCTCATTGTGAGAGGGATATGTAACATTTCTCTTTGAAGAACAGGCCTTTGGCCTTTTTGAATGAAATTTCACTTTTAATATAAGGTCGCTTACCCTTTTTCCTAGTCAAATACTAGAATGTGCGACAGGCTTTTGCAGCTCAATATCTCTTTTCATTTGGAGATTTACATTTGATGAGCTCTTTTTAGCAAAAAAAATAAAAAGTGGGAAGATATATAGACACAAGTCTATGCATGTTTCAAGATCAACATAACCATTCACTAATCATTCATGACAAGTTTGAAGATCTATTTACAACAATCACATAGATTTCAAGATTTTTCCCATAGTGATATAGGTGCATGAAGACAAGCAATGCTCGGAAATGCACAAAGCCATTAGCACAAAGGTACGCGGCAAAACGAGTTTTAAGACATAACTCAACAAAGTCAATCAAGCTTTTTGATTTTCAAATTTTTTATGTAATTTTTGGATTTTTGACTCAAGAAACAAAAAGATTGATAAAACATAATTAAGAAATATTCACAATAAGAATAATCAAGCAACCAAGAACAAACACAACAAGCATACCAAACAAACATAGTCACAAAGCATAGGAAGTATTAATGCATGGACATGTTGTAATGCTTATGCATGAGTACCCCTTTTCACCCACACGTCACTTGCGTTTGGGGTGATTTCCTTAAAGGATTGGGTACGGGAGTTAGGGCTTTCAAACCTTCGTGAGAAGCTTTCCAAGTAGTTGGTGAATGCACCAATCATCTTCATCACGTTCATCATTCCGGGATCTCCATGTTGCTCTCTAGATTGATCACCTGCCCAAGTTCTCCTATCAACTCTTGGTCCTCCTGACCTTTGAGGAGTTGCACTGTTCTTTGCTCTCAGCTTTTGGCAATTTGGTCGAGTGTGCCCTTGAGGTCCGCAATAATGGCACACATACATTCCTCTAGGACCTCTTTGTGGTCGTGGACGTGACTTGGCACGAGATTCAGACCTGCCCACAGATTGATTACGATGATTCAGCATTCGTTGGTCCACCACATTCTTCTTCTCCTCCACCTCGAGCTTCACACCAGTAGGGTCAGCTACAACTGGATCTTTGGCCTTCACAAACTTCACTTCTTTAGTGACATTTCCAGTTGAGCTACTTCCTCCGGTATATCCCAGTCCGGATTTGTCTGAAAAGCTCTTTTGAGAAGATATAACATCATCTAACTTCTTGGTGGTGACCCTCTCTATTTTAGCATTTGCTTGCATCACCTCGTTCTCAAGAGATCTCACTTTAGTGTAAGCTTCAGACAGCTCACCATTCAGAGTTTCAATCTCGCATTTGGCCTCCCTATACCGGATTAGGAGACTTTTGTAGTCCTCCTCAGCCTTCTTCATTTTTCTTACAGCAGCCTTGGCTACCCTTGTGTATTCGCCCGACTTCTCCAAGAGTGAGTTGTAATTTTCTTGAAGTGTTGCTGTGCTTTCTTCTTCTTCAGCTTCCGATTCTTCAACAATTCCTAGTGAGTCATCATCACTATGTTCTCCAAGGTCTTGAGCAAGCAAACTCAACTCATCCGAAGACTCAACATGAGCAATAGTCATGAAAGCTGAATAGTTCCCCTCTCCATCACAGCTTTCTTCAGATTCTGAGTCAGACGAATCTGACTCACTCAGGGTCGTGGCATACACCTTGCCTTTCGATTTCAAATAATTAGGACATTCCTTCTTAAAGTGTCCATGCCCGTTGCATTCAAAACAAGTGACACCTTGTGTGGATTGGGATTCTTTTCCATCTTTCCTTTTGAAATCCCTCTTCTCCCTTCCAGAATTTTGGAATTTTCTCTTATCATCAAATTTTCCATTGTTTTTGAATTTCAAAAACTTTCTGAAATTTTTAACAAGATAGGCTACATCTTTGTCCACCATGTCTTCTCCCGATGAGCCTTGATCTTCCACCTTCTCATTAGTGGTCTTTAGAGCAAGGGATTTGCTCTTCCGTTGATTTGGCAGCGACATCTCATAGTTCTGCAGAGAACCAACCAGCTCCTGTACTCTGATTTCGTCAAGATCCTTGCTCTCTTCAATGGCTGTCACTTTAGCACGAAAAGTTTCCGGCAATGATCGAAGGATCTTCCTTACAATCTTTGAGTCCTCCATTTTCTCCCCCAAGTTAAACTTACTAACAACCACTTCATTTAGCTTCCCATAGAAAGAGTCGAAAGACTCATCCTCACTCATCTTGAGCTCCTCAAACCGAGTGGTCAGCATTTGTAACTTGGTATCTTTTACTTTCTTCGTGCCTTCATAAGTTGTTTCCAGAATCTCCCATGCATCTTTGGCAATGGTAATGTGAGAAATCCTGTGAAATTCATCTGGAGACACACCACAGAAAATAGCATTTAGTGTTAGCATTAGATGCAGCAAGTGCTGCCTTATCCCATGTGGATTTGGCTGCCTCAGGTTTGGTCCAACCAATCTCAACAGCATCCCACACGGATTCATCAATAGAGCATAAAAAAGCTCTCATACGAACCTTCCAAAACGCATAATTACTTCCATCAAAATATGGAGGTGCATTAAGGGATTGAGACCTATCCATCTCAAAAAGGGAGTCAAGGATCACACAATGGTAATGAAACCAAACAGCTGTGTACCCGCTCTGATACCAATTGAAAGTTCAAAAACGTGTACAAAAACACTTTTGAACGTTTAGACCCCCAAAAACCAATTTAACCAACACAAGCAATATGTCAAACAACTAATGTGCGGAAACTTAACATATGCTATAATATGAAATTGATTAAACAACTATCTAAGCCATAACAAAATAAACCACAGCAGATAATGTAAAGGCAGAGATAGATAGGAAGGAAGATGCAAACACAGAGATAACACCAGATATGTTATCGAAGAGGAAACCGAAGACCTCGACGAAAAACCTCTCCGCCGCCCTCCAAGCGGTAATCAATCCACTAGAAAATACAGTTGGGATACAAGGACAGCAATAGACCCTCCAAGCCTAATCTACCCAATGCACCTAAGCCCTCCAAGCTTCTTGCTCCAACGAGGTTGCGCCGAACCTTTTTCTTTTCTAGCTTTCCGGATTCCGCTACTACACCGTAGCATCAACCAATGAAGATTGGCTCCTTCCTAACTGCTTCCCAGAACTCCAAACAACTGTCTCACAGAGATGATAATGGTGAGAACCAGGTTTGGTATAATGCCTCTCAAGGATTTGACAATGGAGAGGAAGAGAGTGAGGGAATTTGATGAGACTCTAAGGTAGAGATTGTGTGTGAAACAATCTGGTTTTTCTTTAGGGTTTCTCTCTCAAAATTCTCTCTGGAAGCTCTCTTTCAATCGTGGGTTAAAAGGGTATTTATACTGGAGTGAAGAGGAATGCGAAACGTCAAGTTTTTCCAAAACAGGGGTGGCTCGCGGCTTGACCTCGCGGCTTGACTAAGTCGCGAGTTCCAGTCGCGAGTTAACCGTATGGCCAGTTGTCCTGTTTTGTCCTGTAGTGCTCCAGCTAGCATGACTGTTCATCTTCCAGCATGCTTGGCACGTGTGCATCTTCTGGCGGGTTGAAGCCGCGAGTCCACCCGCGAGTCCCAGCCGCGACACTCTGTTTTCTTGCACACTCTTGAGCAATCTTCACTCTATCTCACTCACTACCCTTACAACAATCCCACCTAAATACAGGGTTTCTAAATGCTGAATTACAAGCAAATTTGGCACGGAATAAAGCCAATTAGATGGTTGAATAAATTCAACCTTACAAATTTCAAGTATGAAAGGCTCCCCATTTTTTGTTTTCAGTGTAGGAGGCTGGGTCATGACGAAAAGCACTGTAAAGAGCTCTCAAACCAGCAAAATCCCAGGCAATACGATGAATGGCTTTGAGCTCAGGGAAACTCAAAGATGGGTATGGAAAAATCTCGGTCAACCAGCAGTGGGGACCGAGGTGAGGGTAGTGCAGACCGGCATGAGGAAAATCATGTCATTGCAACAAAGATTTTCTACTTCGGTGTCTGATAGTGGCGATGGCCCTTCAGGTAGCATGGGAGACTGGAGAGTTTCAAGTTCAAAAAATTTTGAACAGCTTGGTGGTTTCAGTGAGAGAGACGGTGTACAGGGAGTAGCACGTGCCCAGTCAAATCAGAAGGTACAAGTTACTGTTGGTGTGACAGGTGCATGTGATGGGAACAATAGCTCCCTCTCAAAAATGCCGTGTGAAGTATTGGACAATGGGAACACGCGTGATTTGAAAAATCACCCCTTTTCAAACTTGCTACGTGGAACAATGGGGAATTTGGGTAATGATATAGCACGTGATTTGAGACAAAACCCTTTGACTGACTTGACGTGTGGTGGTATGGGTTTTGTGGGCTCTGAGGATGCTTTCTCTTTAGTGGGCCAGCAAGCCCATTCCGAAAAGCAAGACATGGAAGTGAGCATCCCTGTTAAGCCCACAATTGATCAAAGGGAGAAAAAAGAAGCTGCTTTGGAGTACGGGCCAAGGCTTAGATGGGAAAACAAAGACAACAGCCCAGTGGAAAAGATTGGCAAGGGAAAAAGGAAAAAATAAAAGCCCAGGTAAGGAAGTTCAGTTTATAAGTAGTGGGACTAAGAGAGTTGGGAAGTTAATATCTAAAGAAGAAAAACTAGTAGCTCCTCAGAAGAAGCTACGACTAGTAAACACAGGGGACTTAACCCAAAATGATGAGAGATCGGCGGTGGCTGCAAGGCAGCACTGCTGGGAGCCATGAATTCCTTAAGTTGGAACTGCCGGGGACTTGGGAACCCCCGGTCAGTTTCGAGCGTTGCACGATATGGTGCGACATTGGAGTCCCAGAGTAGTGTTTTTGATGGAGACAAAAGCAAAAAATAAAAGAATGGAAAGAATAAAAAACAAAATTGGGTTGCCAAACGGTCTCTTTGTTCCTTGCATTGGTTGAAAAGGGGGTCTAGCTATGCTGTGGGCTAGAGATATTGATCTAGAAATCAAGAGCTACTCTCTGAACCACATAGATGCAGTAATTAATGACACGGAGAACAATTACAAATGGGGATTGACGGGTTTTTACGGCCATCCAGAGACTCATAAAAGGTATGAATCCTGGCATCTATTAGCTTTCCTAAACAATCAATTGCATCTTCCTTGGTTATGTCTAGGAGATTTCAATGAAATTTTGTCAAATTCTGAAAAACAAGGGGGAGCCACCCGATCTCAACAACAAATGGATGGGTTTAGGAAGGTAGTTGACTATTGTGCTTTTAAGGATTTGGGCTACTGTGGTTCTGATTTTACTTGGTGTAACATGCAAGATGGGGAGAACAGAATATATCTAAGGTTAGATAGAGCATTGGCCAACTTAGAATGGATAGAAAAATTTGGGGGAATGAAAGCCCATCATGTGGTCGATTCAACATCTGACCACTATGCACTGCTTATCTCTTATTCAACAACTCAGCGCCAAATCTGTGCTAAAAGCCTTCATTTCGAAGCAATGTGGGCTAAGAATGCAGAATGTAAAACTATTATTGAAAATTCATGGGGGATGGACCTTGACCTCAGTACTCTGGAGGGAATTATGTCTAACCTTAGTGGCTGTGCTGTGGAGTTAATGAAGTGGAGTTCCAAAGTGTTTGGTCAGATTCCAAAAAAGATCCAGGAAAAAAGGAATGCCCTGAACTCTCTAACCTTACAAGACAATGATGGATCTTTAAGCACTGAAATTAATTGTCTAAGGCGGGAAATGAATGATCTCCTTGATAATGAGCAGATTTATTGGGGCCAAAGAGCTAAAGCGCATTGGCTTCGAGAAGGTGACAAAAACACTAGCTTCTTTCATGCCCAAGCTTCTGAGCACTGCAAGCAAAACACTATCTTGGGAATTTGGGATAGTCAAGGCCGGTGGTGTGATGGAAAGGACAGTATTACGTAGGCTGCCATAGACTATTTTAACAACATCTATGCATCAGCTTCCCCATCGGGGATTGATGAGATTATTGATGTTATTCCTACTCAGGTGACTGAAGAAATGAATGAAAACCTGAACAGAAGCTTCACTAGGGAGGAGGTGGCCATTCCTCTCAAACAAATCCATCCCATTAAAGCACCCGGCCCTGATGGTATGTCTGCTATCTTTTATCAAAAGTATTGGAGCATTGTGGGTTGTAGCATCACTAATATGGTCTTAAATGTTCTTAATAATAATTTGTCTATGGCATGTCTAAATAAAACAAACACTGCCCTCATCCCCAAAGTAAATAACCCCAAAAGAATGACGGACTTTCGACCCATAAGTCTACGTAATGTTGTTTATAAACTCATATCTAAAACTATTGCTAATAGATTCAAAGTCATTCTCCCTCATATCATTTTAGAGAATCAAAGTGCTTTTATTCTAGATAGGTTAATTACTGATAATGTTCTTGTGGCTTTTGAGTTGATGCATTACCTAAATCACAAAAATGTAGGGGGAGTTGGCTATATGGCTGCAAAACTAGATATGAGTAAAGCTTTTGATAGGTTTGAATGGTGCTTCATAAAAGGGGTCATGGAGAAATTGGAGTTTAGTTCAAAATGGATTGATCTTGTTATGAGGTGCATTTCTTCGGTCTCATATTCAATCCTTATAAATGGGGCTGCTTGTGGAAATATCATTCCTACTCGGGGGCTTCGGCAGGGGGACCCCCTCTCTACAACTCTCTTTCTCATTTGTACTGAGGGGCGTTCTGCACTTATTAATAGGGCTGTTTGGAACTAGCTCTTAACAGGCATATCCATTTGTAGGGGCTGCCCAAGAGTCACTCACCTTCTCTTTGTGGATGATAGTATTCTTTTCTGCAAAGCCAGTGTGGAGGAAAGCCGGGTGCTGAAGCATATCCTTCAGAAATATGAGGTTGCCTCGAGGTAGAAAATCAACACAGATAAGTCATCAATCTTTTTCAGCCCCAATACATCTCAAGAAGCTAAGGAAGAGATTTTGGCTAACCTTGGCCCAATGCAAGATACTAGACATACAAAGTATTTGGGCCTCCCATCCTTTATTGGGAGATCAAAGACGCAGGTGTTTGCTATTCTGAAGGAGAAAATTGGTCAGAAACTTGCTGGATGGAAAGGCAAACTCCTATCTATGGGTGGGAAATAAATTCTCATTAAGGCGGTTGCCCAAGCAATCCCTACATACACTATGGGGTGCTTCCTTCTCCCTCAAAGCCTATGTGAAGAAATTGAAAGTGTGATGAGGAACTTCTGGTGGGGCCAACGACAACAAGAAACTAAAATGTGTTAGGTTAGTTGGAAAACCATGTGCAAACAGAAGGCTAGTGATGGTATGGGCTTCAGGAATTTGCAAGCTTTCAACAAAGCATTGCTAGCAAAGCAACTTTGGCGTATTCTCCAAAATCCTAACACTCTTGTGGCAAGGGTTCTCAAGGCTAGGTACTTTCCCACCAGGGAAATTCTAAATGCAAACATTGGAAACTACCCATCATACTCTTGGAGAAGCATCCACAGCAGTCTTGAAGTTATAAGGAAGGGAACACGGTGGAGAGTGGGGAATGGGAAACTAATCCATATATGGGATGACAAATGGTTGCCAACACCATCTACTTACAAGGCCATCTCACCTTCAAATAATACCCCTCAATATCCAATGGTCTCCTCTCTAATTGACCCAACGACAAGGTGGTGGAGAGTGAGCACAATAAGGGCTGCCTTCCTTCCTTTTGAAGCGGAGACAATCCTAAAGATTCCCTTAAGTCATGACCTTCCTGAAGATAAAATAATTTAGATTGGGAAAAGCTGTGGGAACTTCACTGTAAAAAGTGACTACCATCTTGCTTACAACATGCTGGAATCAAATGGGTGTGAAGAATGCTCACTTGGAGACCCGTGCAAACTGATTTGGAGGAAGCTTTGGCACCTAAATCTTCCACCTAAAATTAAGATCTTTACTTGGAGGGCTTGTATCAACGGCCTTCCTACAATGGAGGCCATCAACCATAGAGGGATTTCCCATTCTAAGACCTGCCCGATATGTAAAAATGAAGCTGAAAGTCTTAACCATGCTCTCCTCAGTTGTGCTTTCTCATCCTCGGTCTAGAATTTTCGGCTTGAGAATCCGCTGAGCATCCATGGTAATAAAAACTCTTTCCTTGACTCTACTATCTTTATTCTCTCCCATGCGACACTCCAAGACTCAGAGCTTTTCTTTACTATTGCTTGGGCCATTTGGTACAATAGAAACAAGGTTGTTCATGAGGGCTGTGGGCTCCCTCCTAATTAGGTGTGGCATCTGGCGAAGAGTAATGTTGAAGACTATGCGTGTTAAGCATTGTGGGATTTCAATCACCCAAGGGCTCCCCCAACCTACTAGGTTCCTCCTCCTTATGGGTTTCATAAAATAAAAGTAGATGGGGCATCTTCTGACTTGGAAAATTCTTCTAGTATCGGTGTTGTCATTAGAGATAGTTTTGGTCAAGTTGTGGCTGCTTTTAGCAAGCCTCTTCAAGCTTGCTTTACTGCTGAACTTTCGGAAGTGATGGCACTGGAGCATGGTGTTCTTTTGGCTCAGGAGATTCAGCTATCCAGGATTATAATTGAATCAGATTCACTAAATGCCATCCAAGCAGTCCATGATAAGGCCACGGGCAGCAGCTATGGGCACATTGTGCAGGGTATTCTTCAAGTTAGTGAATCTTTTGAGACCTGCCTCTTCAAGCACTTAAGCAGAAATTTTAACTCTATTGCTCATGAGCTTGCTCAACTTGCTAGAAGATCCCGAACTCTGCACCTTTGGATTGGAGTCACACCTCCTTGTGTAACTTCTTTTATTCAAGCTGATATGATGTAACTTGTATTTTCTATCCTACTTTGCAGGCAGTTTCTGTATGACTCATTATTATGGTTTAATTCCATACCACTTTAAGAAATATTGCATCACTCAATATTTTTTAATTGGATGCAAATTTTGACAATTTTACCGTTGGATTACATTATCTTCGTATATTCTCCATGCTTGCAAAATTTAAAGATGATCAAAGATTAATGGCAATGTTATCAACCAATTGTTTAAATTCGAGTTTTTGTAGTTTAAAATAATGTATAAAAGATGAGTTTATGGATTGAATGGTAAATTAAATCCAATTGGCATGAAAGTTAGCATGCGTGTTAAAAACATATAGAACATATAATTCAATGTGAAATTCTCAAAATATGAATTCTATAATAAGTTATTAGGTGATGTAACATTACTTAGAGTTATATCAGGTATAACATAAACCCAACCCAACCAATATATATATATATATATATATATATATATATATATAAATATATGTGGGTGATCTTAAAATAATGAAGAGATAATAAAATTAGGAAATTCTGCTTGAGTGTCTCGCTTGAGCGAGCTCAAGGTCCTCTCAAGTGAAGCCATAGTGTAAGCAAAGTGCAATTCTGAAAATAGAACCCTTGAATAGAAAATCGGGGGTTCAAAATGACAACTTAGTGAGCCTACTTAAGTTAGGACAAATGAAGGTACATGCGAGTATGAGTGCTCTTGGATGAGGACTCGCTTGATATTCGCTTAAGCGAGACGTGGAGAGTTAACTCAAGCAAGGCTCTTCTTGCTCGAGTGAGACAAATACAATGTTATGGGTTTTGTAGAAAAATGAGAAAAATTAGACTTTTTCTTTCTTTAATAGCCAGTAAAAGTTGAGGCACATTTCGGAGGACTTATGTCTACTAAAGTGGCCCTTCAATTATGTCTTTTCAAAGGCAACTCTTCATTGTTTATAAAAAAGACTTCCACATTCCGTAGTAGTAATAGCAGTGGTTGTTGTTGTTTTTTATAATTTATTTATTTTTAAAAATACAAATTTTACAACATTAGAGAAAAATTAAAGTATTTTTCAAATTTTCTACTTGAAGTAATCTATTTTAGACTTTTAGTTATATCTTAAAGATAAATTTGCCAACCCATTAACAAACTCTTTGAGTGAGGATGATATTGTCTTAAATTTAACAAATCATTAGCATCCATAGCAGGTGTGGCAAATGTCCCAAATGCCAAAAATTTTGGCACATTTGCCACACCAAACACAAAAATAGAGCTTTATCAGATGTGCCAAATTCCAAAAATTATACCACACAGCTACAGTACCGTTGCAAATTTGCAACGGTACGGAATCAGATGGTATAATTTTTAATCCTTTTTTATTCTCTTTTCTCTCTCTTCTCTCTTCACCTTATTCTTTTCTCTTCTCTCTCACCTCTATTCTCTCTCACCGATTCCCTCCGTTCTCTCTTTTCCCTTTAATTTAAGATCAGTTTGACGGTGGCCATTATCACCGGAGGCGCAAGCCATCGCCGAGCCAAGCCTCGCGAGTTCGCCGAGCCTCGCGAGCCATTGCCGAGCCTCGCGAGTTCGTCGAGCCTCGTGAGCCATCGCCGAGCCTCGCGAGTTCGCGCGCTCACGGTGCACGAGCCATCGTCATCGCTGAGCCTCGCGAGTTCGCCGCTCACGGCGCACGAGCCATCGTCATTGCCGACGTCCAAGACGAGAAGGGCCATCGTCATCTTCATCGCTCTCCGATCTCGCCGATCTCTCTCTCTTTCTTTTGGTGGTTGGTTGTTTTGATTGTTGTTGGTTGGCTGATTTTGGTTGATGGTGGTAGGTTGATCGGGTTGTGGGTGTGAGATTTGTGGCTGTGTAGTGTTTGTTTGAGTTTTGTGTGTGTGTGTGTGTGTGTGGTAGCAGTGGCTAATATTGGTGGTCGGTGGTTGATCTGTGGGGGTGGTCAGTAGTTGTGGGCTGTGGCGGTTGATCTACGGGTGTGGGTTGTTATTGATGGTGATGATAGGGAGGAGGAAATATATTATTTTAATGTGTAGTAAATATTATTTTAATGTATAGAATTGAATGATAAAACATCTGATGAATGGGATGTTGTAAAATGATGTGGTAAAATAATAAAGTAGGTCTTTAGTGTGGCAAAATGACATAAATTATGCCACACCTGCTGTGGATGCTCTAATACCTCACAGTAAATGTGGTATAACTACTATAATGTTACTTTAGCAACTAATATATCAAAATGCAAGCTACAACAAAGAAGGTATACTTAGAAATTTTAGCAATAAAACTACAATAAGTTGTCATCTTTGACAACCTATTGTAGCCCCAAATTTATAAATAAAACTAATATTTTATTTATTTTCTCTCTTCTTTTATTAAAAAAAAAATATTTTCCCTTTCTCTCTCTCTTTCTTCTCTCTCTCTTCTCTCTTTTCTGCCATTTCTCCCTCTCAGTTTTTTTTTTTCCTTCTTCTTCTCTCTTTTCTTCTCCTCTCCACTGATCCATTTCTCTTTTTTCTTTTTCTTTTTTTTCTTTCTTCTTTTCCTCTCTTTTCTTATCCTTTATTCACTGCCATTTTTATCTTCTTCTTTTTTCTTCTTCTTCTCACCGGTTCTCTTTCCCTTTCACTAGTGGATGTTGGTGGTGGTGCATCGTAGATCTGGTTTGGTTTTGTGTTGGGTCATGAATGGTTGGTCAAATGATAGCAGTGGCGCGACGGTGGTGGGTTGACTCTCTTTTTCTCCTTTGTTTTCTCTCTCTAGATTGAATCCAAGCTTGAATAATCAGATAATTTTCGGTTTTGTTTGGGTTTTAATTGATCTGGTGGTTTTGATTGACTTGGTGGGTTTTAGGGTATGTGATTGGGTTTTGATTTGGGTTGAGGTGTGAGCGGTGGTTGGTGGCAGTGGGTGTGGGCGGTGGTGGCTGATGGCAATGGGTGTGGCAATGGTTTTGGTGTTTGCAGTGGATTTCTAATGGTGGGTGGTGGCTTGGCGGTGTCTGATGGTGGTGTTGGTTGGTGATGTCTGTTGTTGTGAGAGTGGGTTTTGGTTATTTTTGTTTGGAAAAAGAGAAATACACCAAGAAAGAGAGGGGAAGAAAGAGAGAGGAAGAGATGAAATTGAGAATAAAAAAGAATAAATAAATAATATTTTAATAAAGTGGTAAAAAATATAAAACCTTTGCTGTAAGTTGTATTATAAATTAGGGAATTAAAATAGATAAAGTAGTGTTTTGAGTTGCTAAAAGTTATAATTTTTAACACCCATATTGTGAATGCTCTAAGAAGCTTTTAACAATTTAAAAAAACTACTTTATTTATTTTAACACTTCAATTTATAACACACCTAACATTAATGATTCTATTTTTTTAACTACTTCATTTTATTTTAATTTGGTAAAAACACTATTTTGGTCTCTGCATTTTGAGATCATAGTTAAACTGGTCCCCAAATTTAGGTAGCAGTCAATTTGGTCCTTGTTATTTTCAACTTGCTGTCAATTTGCTCTACTGTCAACTCATTAATAGAAAATGCCTACGTGGTTTACAATGTGCATAGTTCGCACACTTCACGCCTACGTGGCTTATAAAATATTATTAAAAATGACATGTAAGCAATTAATTTGAAAAAAAAAAAAATTCTTGCCAAATTGAATTAAAAAGATAGAAAAAAAATATATGAAAAGATCAATTCCAAATTTTCTTATACTTTCTTGCCAACCAAAACTCAAACCCAGATTTGAACAAACAACAAACGTAAAGTTCTCATTTTCCTCCTCTCACCACTTGTTTCTCTTTCTTTTTCTCACTGTCTCTCTTCCTCACTTGCAAACCCAAGCTCTCACTCTATAATCTACAACTGAACCCTCTATGGTAGAAGCACAAATCTACCTTTATAGCCAAAGTTCTTACTCATTCTCTTCTCTTCTTTGTTTCTCACCCTCTCAGTCTTGATCTCTACATGGTCTGGAGCTCACCAAGCAAATCAAAGATTTGAACCCAATAGTGGTGGGATTCATCCATTTTAGAATGTATAGCTTTTACAAAGGGTTTGTCTAAGTGAGAGATATGTTAGAGGGAAGCCATATGTGCTTATGCCTAAGAGAGAAGAAGAAAAACTTTTTTTCCCCTGGGTAAAGACGAACCTAGTTGGAGATATGGCTTTGTTCAAATTTTCTTGTGTTTTTGTCCAGATTTGGACCTAGATTTGCTTGTGTGTGTTTGTTCATATTTGGGTCCAATTTTGGTAAATTTGATTTAGTTACTAGTTGATTTTTGTGTCTGAGATTTATAAATCTAATTTTTTTTTTTAGTGTTAAATTTGTTTGGTTGTGTATTTGTATGAGCAAAACATACGAGAGTGGCTGATAATTGATGAGTTTGTTCACATCTAGTCCAAACTTGAGTTTGAGTTTTGTGTTTGGTTAGCAAGAAAGTGTTAGAAAAATTGGATTGATGTTTCGTTTTTGTTTTTATATCTATTAAATACATAAATAAATAATTTCTTTTTTGATTTTTTTTTTCAATTAAAATACTTATATGGAATTTTTTTCATGTTTATTAAAAAAAATTTTAATAATATTTTATAAGCCATGTAGGCGTGAAGTTTGCCAACTATGCAGATTGTTCGCCACATAGGCATTTTCCATTAGTTAGTTAATGATAATAACCAAATTGACTGCCAGTTGAAAACAACAGGGACTAAATTGACTGCTACCAAAATATAAGAACCAATTTGACTATGACCCCAAAATGAAGGAACCAAAATGGTGTTTTTGCCTTTTTTTTTTTTTTTTTAGTCTTCCTCATCTCTTTCTCTCTCTTCCTTTTCGCCTCTCTATTATCTGATACAAAGCAAACAACCTAACAAAGAGCAAACCCACAAAACTACCACTACACCAGCCAGTCACACAAATCCCTTGCTAGCCACCACCCACCACAACCTAACCACAAAACCTAGATCTGCCACCAACCTCTCTGCCACCACCACACCAACTAGCCACCCAAAACCCAAACTACCAACAACCGCCACACCCAAAACCCAATCACACCCAAAACCCAATAACTGCCACCATGTACAACCCATTGCCAAAAACCACCACACAAACCAATCAATGACACAAACCACAACAACTGCCAACTAAGAACAACCACCCAACAACAATTAGCAAGCCAAGAACAACCACCCACAACCATTGCCGAAAACCACCGCACAAATCAACCGTACCAAGACCTGATCAACAACCCATCACACCCACAACCCACTGCCAAAATCAACGAAACCCACTTGCCACCACCAAAATAGCCACACCACCATTGATCCACGAAACCCAGCCAAACTGCCACCACGAGACCCATCCACACCACTACTGACCCACAAAACCTAGCCAAACTCGACCAAAACCTACTGCCACAACCAAAATCCACCACTATCAAACCCTGCAAACCATTAAACTTGTATACTTGTTAAACCTGAAACACAGCCAAACTCAAAACCCACCACGAACGTCACTACTCATGGTGCTTCCACACTACCTTACCAGGAAATCGATTTGCTGAAGATTGTGAATAAGGTCTCGAATATGAAATCCTTGGACAGGCTCAGGTTGTAGCTTCCTTTGATTTTTCGATTACCTAACATATTGAAGAATTGGCTAGAGTAGAAAATGAAGAGAGAGGTAGAGAATGAAGAGAGAGGAACAAAGAGCCAAGAGAGAGAGGATTAGGAGATTATAAGGAGTTTAGGACAAAGAAAGAGAGAGAGAGTGAGAGTAGGCTTTGGGTGGGACCGTGGGTATTAAAAAAAAATAGTTTTTTACTTTTGGCTCACTGCTACAGTAACTGCTACAAGTAATAGTTTACTGTAGGGCTCTTTTTGGTGTTTGTGGTGGTAAAATAGCCAAAAAGCTATTTTACCCCACCAATACTGATGCTTTTAGCCAATTAATTCTTGTGTGTTTTTTTTTTTAATTTTTTTTATTGTTTACATCAACATTCCCCAAAAAAATTTACGTCCATCACCCATGTAAAGTTGTGATTCACAACTATATTTTATGTTGGCTTTATTTCATGACAAAAAGTGTTGTAATTGCATTAATTTTGTTCCTTGTATTTTGTGGAATTTTATTGTATTGGGTTTAGTATTAAGTTGGTGAAGAATCGAGCATGAAATAAAGAATCAGTGTAGTTTCGAACTAGCTCCCAAGAAGTTGGCAAGAAGAGTAACCCACGAAAATGGCTCGTGAGAAGCACATGCTAGAAGCTGAAGAGTCAAGTGTCAATCTGCATTTTGCAAGTGTTTCGCGAGATAGGCCATTTGACAAGGTACCCGCGAAACATTCTGCCTAGAGGATTTTAAGTGTAACTTTCTTACCCTTCACCCATACTATATATACCCTCATTACCCATAAAAGTAAAATAGGCTAATATTCAAGGAGAAAAACCCTAGATAGGTTTTCAACAACACAACACAACCCATCTTTTAGAGAAAGAGCTACTCATCCTTAGTGAGAAATCATTATAGTCTCTTCTCCTTCCCTCTCCCATTGTCATACCTTGAGAGGAGATTTGTACCCAAACACAACCCACACCTATTCAGAGTGTAAAGAGTGTTTTGGAGCTTGGGAAGCTTTCGGGATTTGTCAAGAGAAGCCAGTGAGGCTTGGCGAATGCAATTCGACTTATTACGGGATCGGGAAAGCTAGAGAAGACATGACTCTAAGAAGTTCGTTGGTATCAGGAGCTTGGAGGGCTTAAGTACATGAGGTAGACTAGGCCTGGAGGGTCTTTTATTATTCGTGTACTCCAACTTTATTCTCTAGTGGATTGATTTCAACTTGGAGGGTTGTGGAGAGGTTTTTCGCCGAGTTCTTTGGTTTCCTCTTCGATAACACATCTCGATGTTGTCTTGTGTTTGCATCTCTCTTCCCTACTCTTTAAGCTTTCTTTTTATTGTTAATGATGGATGAATATGGCTTAGGGTAGATTTATTGGTTCATTGCGCTTATTTACTCTTGTTCCACACTTAGTCTAAGTTAGAGTAAAAGCAATCTAGCCGTAATTTTTAATTGGAGGTATGAACAAGCTCTTGTGTTTTAGCACAAATCTAAGCCCTTTCACGTGGTATCAGAGTGGGTACACATGTTTTAGTTTCATTACCTAAATGTGATCCTTCACCCCTTGTGTATATTGCCATGGATAGTGCTTTGTATGCTTCTATGGATGTTGTTGATTGTAACATGCCATGTGTTTGTTAAAATGCCTCTATGAGTGTTAATCCTCATGATTGTGATGACATGTTACATGAATCTAAGGGTGTTGTTAAAATTCCAAATGTCAAACTCTTGAAGAAAAAGTCTAAGAAGTTTCATGAGAATTTGAGCAAGTTTGTTTGTGAAAAGGATGATTTGATTGCTAAGCTCAATGAATCCAACAAATTGGTTGAAAAGTATAAGAAATTTGCTGAACATTCTCTTGAAAAAGTAAAGGAGTTTGAATGTTTGAATATGGACTTGGATGCTAAACTTGTTTTGTCTAACAAACTTGTTGATGATCTTAAATGAGAAAATGAATCTCTTAAGATGCATGCCAAGTGTTTGATTGCTAAACCTATTGCTAAAAAGAAAGAAAATCTTTGTTGCAATCATGTTGTGTTGCTCGATTTTGTGCTTATTGTGAGTTCTATCTCTAAAGATAAATCAGTGTACATTACTCCACACAAAAGAAACCTGAAAGTGGAGAGAAATGCTCTTAAGCCAAAACCTTTGATGAGGATGATGTTGAGAAGGAGATGGTATATCTTGCAAAGAACTTCCGAAAGTTTCTTAAGATGAAGAACAATGGGAAGCTGTTTGGCAAGGGAAAATTCTCATCCTTCAAGAATGACAAAAGAGACTTCAAGAAGAAGGATGTAAAAGAGTCATCACCATCCCAAGGAATAGTTCACTATGAATGCAATGGACATGGGCACTTGAAGAAGGAATGTCTGAACTATTTAAGAGGAAAGGGTAAGGTGCTAACAACTACCATTAGTGACTTGGAGAGCTCAAATTCAGATTCGGAAGAAGAATGCAATTGTGATGGTAATTATTCAGCATTTATGGAAATTACCTCGGTTGATTCCAAAGATGAATTGAGTGATTTGGTTGAAGAACTTGGTGTTGACTCCGAGGTTGAAGAAGAAGAAGTTTTAGATGATGAAGATGTGTACCTCAATAAAGGTGATTAGAAACTTCAAGATGTTTATGAAGTGTTGCTTGAGAATTGTGGCAAATATACTAAAAGTTGCTAAGAGTGCAATCAAGAAGATGAAGAAAATTGAAGAAGAACACAAATCCACTTTTACACAACTTAAAGATCCCAAGTGTGAAGTTGAAAAATTAAAAGAGGAGCTGCTGAATGCTTACTCAAATATCAAGTTTCTCGAACTTGAAGTGATCCAAGCTAATGTCAAAGTGGAGAGCATCACAACCAAGAAGCTTGATAGTGTACTTTTATCTCAAAAGCCTTCCACAGGCAAAACTAGATTGGGCTACACTGGTGAAGGAAGTTCGAGTGGCGAACCAAGAAGGGAGATGAAGTTTGTATTGGCGAAGGATGTAGAGAAGCCCAAGATTGAGATCCCTATTGTTGAGAAGAAGAACATTGGACCAAAATCAAAGGCAAAAGGGAGATCATTGCCTAAGAATCAAAGGGGACCTCAAGTGAAGTATTTTTGTCATCATTGTGGCATTCGAGGGCACACAAGACCAAATTGCTTCAAGCTTCATGCTCTCAAAAGGCTGATTCTCTGCATGCACAAGGAAATACAAGAAGAATGGCAAGAGGAAAGAAAAGGGAGAAAATGATGGTCAACTCATTGGAGGTGTCATGGAAATGCTTAAGAAAATCTCATCTTGCTTAGCTAGCTTCACCCTAAGGTTTGAAAATTATGTTGGTTGTACCTTTCTGTCTAAGGATCTCACCCAAAGAACCTATGCGGTGTGGGTGAAGAAGAGTACTCATGCATGATTATTCTCTATGTCCATGCATTAATACTTCCAATGAATTATAGTTGTAGTTTCATGCATCATGTCATATGTATTCTTCTTGCTTCAATGCTTCCTTCCTAGCATGTTTCTTTTAATGCTTTTTGCTTTGTTTGTTGATCTTACTTTAATGTTTTTGTTTTGTGTGAGTAAAAAAATCCAAAAACTCATAAAAAGTATAAAACTCAAAAAGTTTGATCGCTTGTGTTATGTCATATCACATATTGAGCTTGGCCTAGTATCTTCGTACTAATGGCATAGTGCATTTACGAGCTTAGCTTATTATGTATGCATATTTTAAGTAAGTGACATCTAGAAATCTATATTTGATTATTGTAAATAGATCTTCAAGCTTGTCATGAATGTCTAGCCAATAGTATTGATTGATCTTGATACATGCGTAAACTTGTTCTTATATATCTCCTCACATTTATTTTTTGTGTCAAAAAGCTCTTCCAACGTCAATCTCTAAAAAGAGAAAGAGCTGAAAAAGCCTTACTTCGAAAACTAGTTTGACTAGGAAAAGGTGGAGCAAAATGTATTCAAAATATATGATGCCAAAGCCAAAGGCTTATTCCTCAAAGAAATATAAAACATTTCATGGCATCATTGCTCAAAAATTGAGTTGTATTGATAAAAAAAACTATGAAAAATGGAAGCCAAATGAAAAGCTTTCAATCATTGTAAACACTTTGGTGATGGGTCATATATATTCATTTCTACGAGTGAGATAGGTCACTTGAGTTTGTGCTATTTGTGTATGACTTCATTGAATTGATCATTGAAGCTTTATACTAGACTATGGACTAATTCATATTTGATTCCCACACACAACACATAAGTCTAATGTTCAATTAATACCTATTTCATTTGTGTGATTGAACGTGTTCAAATGTGATATGTGTATGCTCAATTGCTTGATGATCAAGCCCAAAAATATTTTTGAGTGTTTCATGTGTTTCTGGAAGTGATTTTTGTCACTTTGGACCTTAAAGTTTCTCCTAAAATGTCAATTTTTTTTTTTGTGTTGAAAAACTTTGTTTTTGGCCTTTTCGCTACTACTTTCGCAAGTGGCCTCCAGTCACGAAATTCTTAAGAAATTTCAATTTCTTAAAAATTTCAGACAGAGAGTTTCGCGAGTCCCTCGTGAGTACCTCGTGACTCAGACTTGACTTGCAAGATTCTGCCCTATGCATCTGCATGTTTCGTGAGTAGGATCGTGACTAACTTACGAGTCACTGACTCATGAAATGCAAAAAAGACAGTTTTTTACGGGCTCTGTAAGGTTGAATTTAATCAACCATCTTGTTGGCTTTATTCCGTGCCAAATTTGCTTGTATTTCAGCAATTAGTAACCCTGTATTTGGGTGGGATTGTTGTAAGGATAGTGAGTGAGATATTGTGATGAAATGCTCAAGAGTGTGCAAGAAAACAGAGACTCGCGACTGGATCTCGTGGGTTACTCGCGGTTGCAAGCTGCCAGAAGATGCACACGTGCCAGGCATACTAGAAGTTGAAGCGTCATGCTAGCTGGAGCACTACAGGACAAAATGGGACAACTGGCCGTTCTGTTATCTCGCGGCTGGATCTCGCGACTCAGTCAAGCCGCGAGCCAGCCCTATTTTGAAAAACCTGACTCTTTACATTCCATTCTCACCCCAGTATAAATACCCCTTATACCCACGAAAGAAAGAGAGCTTCTAGAGAGAATTTTGAGAGAGAAACCCTAGAGTAAAACAAGATTGATTTATCCACAATCTTCACATAAGAAACTCTTCAAATTCCTCAACTCTCTACCTCTCCATTGTTAAATCCTTGATAGGCTTTTTTACCAAAACATTTTCTCACCATATCCATTACTGTGAGAGGGCTGTTTGGTGTTCTGGGAAGCAGTTAGGAAGGAACCAATTTACATTGGTTGATGCTATGGTCAAGTAGCGGAATCCGGGAAGTTAGAAAAGAAATAGGTTCGGCGCAACCTCGTTGGAGCAAGAAGCTTGGAGGGCTTAGGTATACTGGGTAGATTAGGCTTGAAGGGTCTATTGCTGTTCATGTATCCCAACTACATTTTCTAATGGATTACTTACCGCTTGGAGGGCGGCGGAGAGGTTTTACGCCAAGGGCTTCAGTTTCCTCTTCGATAACATATCGTGTGTTATCCTTGTGTTTGCATCTTCCTTCCCTTTATCTTTGCCTTTTATTTTCTGCTGTGGATGTGTTTTTAATTGGCTTAAATTGTTTACCAATTCTGTGTATAGCTTATGTTCATTTTCTGCACACTAGTTGTTTGTCATAAAGCTTGAATTGGTTATTTTGTAATTGGGGGTCTAAACATTCAAGGGTGTTTTATACACTATTTGAACTTTCAATTGGTATCAGAGCGGGTACACTTTTAGTGGTTTCATTTCCATAGTGTGATCCTTGACCCCTTATTGAGATGGATCGGTCTCAATCCCTAAATGCACCTTCATATTTTGATGGTAGTAATTATGCTTTTTGGAAGGTTCACATGAGAGCATTTTTATGGTCCATTGATGAATCAGTTTGGGATGCTGTTGATATAGGTTGGACCAGGCTTGAGGAAGTCAAATCCACATGGGATAAGGCAGCACTCGCCGCATCTAATGCTAATAGTAAAGCACTTAATGCAATTTTCTGTGGTGTGTCTCTAGATGAGTTTCACAGGATTTCTCACATTACCGTTGCCAAAGAAGCATGAGAGATATTGGAGACCACCTACGAAGGCACGAAGAAAGTGAAAGACACCAAGCTGCAGATGTTGACCTCTTGGTTTGAGGAGCTAAAAATGAGTGAGGATGAGTCCTTTGACTCTTTCTATAGCAAGCTGAATGAGGTGGTTGTCAGCAAGTTCAATTTGGGAGAGAAAATAGAGGATTCTAAAATAGTAAGGAAGATCCTTCGATCATTGCCGGAAAGCTTTCGTGCCAAAGTGACAGCGATTGAAGAGAGTAAGGACCTTGATGACATCAAAGTCCAAGAGCTGGTTGGTTCACTACAGACTTATGAAATGTCGCTGCCCAATCAACGAAAGAGCAAATCTCTTGCTCTTAAGACCATTAATCATTTATTGGTCAATCCGGCTGGCGGCTCCTGCATCTCCTGCGTCTCCATGGGGCCCCTTCATACAAGTCTCGAATCCTCATCAGAAGGAAAGGCAGAGTGGACAGCCGCTGCTCCTTACTTAGTCAGTCTCAAGGGGCTTGCCTAAGCTTCAATCTATGATTCCATTCCTGGCAATAGGAGCCATACCCTTCCGAGAAACTAGAACAGCATCTGATAGGGAAATGGAAGCTAAAGATATAGGGCTGTTTCCCTTTAAAGGTCTAAGAACGGAGCATGGCCAGTGCTTCCTTATTCTTATCTCCATAGAAAGCGAACTGCACTTTTCAATCTGGCCTTCTGCCATTCATTAACTTCCTTTCCCCTTCGTCTATTCTCGAGAAGTCTTGACGATACCCTTCTTCCGAACTGCCTAGGCCCAGCCTAGTCACAGGATCATATGAGAACGTCGTGTAGATGTTCAGGTGCCGTAGGCTGGCTGGTAAAAGAACCGAGAAGTAGAATGCAAAAGTTGGAAGTCCATGACTCATTGGATGAAGATGTGGTTGACAAAGATGTTGCATACCTTGTGAAAAATTTCTGAAAATTCTTGAAATTCAAGAATAATGGCAAATTTGGTGATAAAGGGAAATTCCAAAGTTCAGGAAGGGAGAAAAGAGAATTCAAAAAGAAATATGGAAAAGAATCCCAATCTACACAAGGTGTCACTTGTTTTGAATGCAACGAGCATGGACACTTTAAGAAAGAATGTCCGAATTATTTGAAATCGAAAGGCAAGGTGTATGCCACGACACTGAGTGACTCGGATTCATCCAACTCAGATTCTGAGGAAAGCTGTGACGGAGAAGGGAATTATTTAGCTTTTATGACTATTGCCCATGTTGAGTCTTCAGACGAGTTGAATTTGCTTGTACAAGAACTTGGAGAACATAGTGATGAAGAATCACTAGGAGTTGTTGAAGAATCAGATGCTGAAGAAGATGAAGGCATAACCAATCTTCAAGAAAATTATAACTCACTCCTGGAGAAGTCGGGTGAGTACACAAGGGTGGCTAAGGCAGCTATGAGAAAGATGAAAAAGGCAGAGGAGGACTATAAAAGTCTCCTAATTCGCTATAAGGAGGCCAAATGTGAGATAGAAATATTGAATGGTGAGCTGTCAGAAGCCTACACAAAAGTGAGATTTCTTGAGCAAGAGGTTGTGCAAGCAAATGCTAAGATAGAGAGGGTCACCACCAAGAAGCTAGATGATGTTATTTCATCTCAAAAGAACTTTTCAGATAAATCCGGGTTGGGATATACCAGAGGGAGTAGCTCATCTGGAAATATCACTAAAGAAGTGAAGTTTATAAAGGCCAAAGAGTCAGTTGAAGTTAGCCCTACTGCTGAAAAGCCCAAGATAGAGGAGAAGAGGAATGTGGAGAACCAACGGATGGTAAACAACCCCCGTAATCAATCTGTGGGCAGGTCTGAATCCCGAGCCAAGTCTCATCCACGATCACAAAGAGGTCCTAGATCGAACTATGTGTGTCATCTCTGCGGACTTCAAGAGCATACTCGGCCAAATTTTCAAAAGCTGAGAGCAATGAATAATGCAACTGCTCCAAGGTCACAAGGACCTAGAAATGACAGGAGAAATTGGGCTAGTGAACTATCAAGAGATCAAAGTGGTGATCCTGGAATGATGGACTGATGAAGATGATTGGTGCTTTCACCAACTGCTTGGAAAGCTTCATATGAAGGTTTGAAAGCCCTAACTCTCGTACCCAATCCTATAAGAAAATCACCCCAAACGCAAGTGACGTGTGGGTGAAAAAGGGTACTCATGCATAAGCATTACAACATGTCCATGCATCAATACTTCCTATGCTTTGTGACTTTGTTTGGTTGTTTGCTTATTTATTGTGTGGGTTGAAATTTGTTTGTTTGTTTTTGCATTCTATCATTTATTTCTTTTTGTTGATTTTGATCAATCGTTTCCTTCTTTTGTGTCAAAAATCCAAAAACCACATAAAAAGTAGAAAATCAAAAAGTTTGATTGACATTGTTGAGTTTTTGTCTCAAATTTGTTTTGCTTTGTACCTTTGTGCTAATGGCTTTGTGCATTTATGAGCATAGCTTGTTCCTTTGCACTCTTATCACTGTGGAAGAAATCTTGAAATCTATGTGACTGTTGTAAATAGATCTTCAAACTTGTTATGAATGATTAGTGAATGGTGATCTTGAGACATGCATAGACTTGTGCCTATATATCTTCCCACTCTTTATGTTTGTTTTTGTTAAAAAGAGCTCACTAGATGTAAATCTCCAAATGAAAAGAGATATTGAGCTGCAAAAGTCTGTCACACATACTAGTATTCGACTAGGAAAAAGGGAAAGCAACCAAAAATTAAAGTGAATGATTATTCAAAAAGCCAAAGGCTATCTCATCAAGGTGAAATATCAAATATCACTCTCACAATGAAAGGTGATTGTATCAAAAAGATCAAATGTTATGATTGAAAGTGGAGTCAAATGTAAAACTCTAAATTATGTAATCAAGTCTTGTAGGAGGTCATATATGCATACTTCTATAATTGAAATGGATCATATGATCTAGTGCTAATTGTGTATGCCTTGGTTGAATTGATCATTGAAACTTCACATTAGACTAAGGACTATCTTATTGTTGATACGCACACACAACACACAAGTTTATGTTTAATGAATGCCATATTCATTTTTGTGAGTGTACTTGATAAAATGTGTTTTCACATGCTCAATCTTTATTGATTCAAACACAAAAAGATTTTTGAGTGTTTTAGTTGTTTTTGGAAAGTATTTTGTTCTTCAAAAACAGAAAATTTCAAAAACCAGTGTTGCCCTGCTTTGGTGACTCAGTCGCGGGTCAGTCAAGTCGCATACCACAATCGCGAGATCGCGGGTCTGTTTTGGCGACTTGTTCACAAGTGGAAGGTCCAGTCGCGAGGGGTACACAGAGATTTTCGTGGCTCAGCTTACGACTCTCTCGCTAGTGAGACTTCCAGTCGCGAAAAACACTTAGAAAATTTTTCAAATCTTTTGGCTAGAAGTGTTTTGGCGGGTGTATCTGGTGACTTACCTCAGCCGTGAAAAACGCGTGTTTTGCACAGTGAGGGCAGTTTTTTAAAATCTTTTTCAGTTTTCCCTCGAACTTTTTGTAACTATTCACTTTCTCTCTCAATTAGTACTTACCCAAACACTCCGTGTCTCTACAAACTCCATTTTGGCTTCATTTCAACTCAAAATCTTCAAGAAATAGGTATGGGTTCTCATTCTCTCACTCAGTATTTCTTGTTTTTAAGCTTTTCCCTCTTGATTATATGTGTTGTTTTTCTGATTTGCTTTGGGTTGGTGATTCGGTGTTAAGCTTTGTCCATGTATGGCGTGCTAAGGGTCTAGGTTTATATGAACTTGTTTATATTGCTAGATTTGCTCATTAATATTTGTCTTCTTTTTGCTTAGGGTTTGTTGATTGACTTATACCCATTTCGTTTGAACCCACCTTATTTAGTTGATTCAAAATGATTGTGTTGTGTTTGTTGGGTTATATTGATTTGATTCTGTGTTAGTATATCTAGTGTGTGCATCTGTCTTGTGTACTTTGTGTCATCTCATACTCATCAAAATGTATGTTTCATTGACATATGTTTGTCCTTTGGGTGATGTTATACTCTGCAGCATTAGAACTCTGTTGAAAAATGTTGGTTGTTCTTGTGTATGTTTGTCCTTTGGGCTTATTGCTCTACACTTATCTCTTTATGTCACTAACAGAGTACTGATCTGTTTTACATATGTACTGTACTTTGTTGTTGTGGCCTTTTCTGCTTGTCTACAGGTGGCTCCCTCATCCCCAAAGAAGAAAACACCTGCCAAGAAAGCAGATAAGAGAATGAAAATGGACCCTAATCTATTTAGGCCTGTTTCCCATTTTGAGAGATACAATAATTTTTTCTTAAAGGCAGGAATCATACAAGAAAGGTTTGTGGATTTGGAGGATTTGAGACACACCTTTATCCCTAGTTGTTTTGAGGGGAGAGGATAGGACAAGCTGCTGGGTGATTTACTAGTTGTGTGTGAACCCCTGATTAGGGAGTTTTACTCCAATGCTGTGATAAGGGAAGAAGAGCTGAGCTGCTGGGTTAGAGGAACATAATTTACCTTAGATGCACATGACATTGATGATGTGCTAGGTCTTGAGGGGTTAGAAGATCATGAGTTCATCAACTATAAGGATAGGATGCTTTCTATAGAAACTGTACTGCAAAGCATTGGTGGACAGATTGAAGGGAAATGCCTTAATACCACAGCCTTTCCAGTGGACTTGAGGTGTCTCACTATTATCATGATGTTCAACCTGTATCCTATAAAGAAGTTGACTACAATTAACAATGCTAGAGCTATTTTTCTGATGGAGCTCGAGGAAAAGGCATTCATTGATATTAGCTCCCACATATTTGATACAATTGTGGATGAGACTAGAACCACTTCTAGGCCAAAAATAATCTTCCCTAGTCTGCTCATGAGGATTTTCAAAAAGAAGGGTGTTACAATCCCTCGAGACATCAGTCCCATGTCTACACCTTCAGTAATTAACAAGCAAACCTTTAAGAGGATAAGTGTTCGTCTTCCAGGTGAAGAAGATGAAGGTGATGAAGGAGAGGGTGTCCCAATGGAGACTAAGGTAGAGGCAGCAGGTCAGGCATCAACTTCAACACCCAAAAGAAGTGGCAAGAGGACTAGAGCATCAACTTCTTCAGATATACCTCCAGATGCATTTCAGGTCATTCTGGAAAGACTTGATGGAATCAGAGAGGTCCAGACCGAGCAGTCTGAGAAGATAGTAGCCATACAGGACCAGCTTGATGTTCTATCAGCAAAATTTGACAGCTTCACCACACATCATAGGCAGTGACCTTTTGGCCATTCCAGTCAAAAAGGGGGAGATAAAAGTTTTTTTTTGGAGTAGCCCTTGAGGGGGAGCAATCAAAAACTGTGTTTATCTTGTTTACTTGGGTAATGTTTATGGTTATAGTAGTATGGTTTGGATAATTGTTGTTATTATGGGTTTGATACACTGTGGTTATGGTTTATGTTTGGTTTAAACTCAAACTCATAACTCTTGGATGTTTTTGAAACTTGGTTTACTTTATATATATATATATATATATTGTTGATGTTTTTCAGTATATAATGTGGTTTGTACCCATATTGCTTTTGTAAGCTTTTAGGGTTTATGTTCATTATCTGTAGGCTTTATGGTCTGTACCATGCTTTATGCAGCCTTTATGTTTTGTTATATCAGTACTTCTAACTAAATGTCATGCATTTTCTTGTTAAGTACTGTCACTCTTGTGCCCTTGTAGGATTGTTCCTAGATGCATATACTTAGTGTATTATGCATTGGTTGAGTGTTGGGCATGCAAGTGACTTGCATTGAGCTTGTTAGCTTGTTTGTCCAAGTGTTCATTCCAATTGTGAATGAGCATTGTGATCACTACCTTATAGTGATTATTTGTTGGATCAAGCCATGGTTTGTTTCTTAACTCTATCTTTGCTTGATCACATATTGCCTGCTTTATATGCATTTCATGCTTTTCTGCATACAATGATCATGGTGTATTATTGTGTTTCAGGAGATTCATGTTCATATGATTCAAGAGCTTCATAGTTTCTAGAGTTAGGTGTGAGTGAGTTTTGTTCAATTGTTCCCAACTCACATGTTAAGTCCAGAGTCTGTTTTAGGGTTTTGTCACGGAATAGCCAAAGAGGGAGATTGTAAGGTTGAATTTAATCAACCATCTTGTTGGCTTTATTCCTTGCCAAATTTGCTTGTATTTCAGCAATTAGTAACCCTGTATTTAGGTGGGATTGTTGTAAGGGGAGTGAGTGAGATTGTGTGATGAAATGCTCAAGAGTGTGTAAGAAAATAGAGACTTGCGACTGGATCTCGCGGGTGACTCGCGGCTGCAAGCCGCTAGAAGATGCACACGTGCTAGGCATGCCAAAAGTTAAAGCGTCATGCTAGCTGGAGCACTACAGGACAAAATAGGACAACTGGCCGTTCTATTATCTCGCGGCTGGATCTCGCGACTCAATCAAGCCGTGAGCCAGCCTTGTTTTAAAAAACCTGACTCTTCACATTCCATTCTCACCCCAGTATAAATACCCCTTTTACCCATGAAAGAAAGAGAGCTTCCGGAGAGAATTTTAAGAGAGAAACCCTAGAGTAAAACAAGATTGATTCATCCACAATCTTCACATAAGAAACTCTTCAAATTCCTCAACTCTCTACCTCTCCATTGTTAAATCCTTGAGAGGCTTTTTTACCAAAACCTTTTCTCACCATATCCATTACTGTGAGAGGGCTGTTTGGTGTTCTGGGAAGCAGTTAGGAAGGAACCAATTTACATTGGTTGATGCTATGGTCAAGTAGCGGAATCCGGGAAGCTAGAAAAGAAATAGATTCGGCGCAACCTCGTTGGAGCAAGAAGCTTGGAGGGCTTAGGTACACTGGGTAGATTAGGCTTGAAGGGTCTATTTCTGTTTATGTATCCCAACTACATTTTCTAGTGGATTACTTATCGCTTGAGGGCGGTGGAGAGGTTTTACGCCGAAGGTTCAGTTTCCTCTTCGATAACACATTGTGTGTTGTCCTTGTGTTTGCATCTTTCTTCCCTTTATCTTTGCCTTTTATTTTCTGCTGTGGATGTGTTTTTAATTGGCTTAGATTGTTTACCAATTCTGTGTATAGCTAATGTTCATTTTCCGCACACTAGTTGTTTGTCTTAAAGCTTGAATTGGTTATTTTGTAATTGGGGGTCTAAACGTTCAAGGGTGTTTTATACACTATTTGAACTTTCAGGCTTGAATGTCAGTTTCAAAAATCCATGTCTTTTTGCACTCTGTGACTCCCACGAACAAAAACTCACATTTTTCTTCAAAACTCAACCAAACTTCCTTGGATTTCATCTCTAAGACTTTTCTGTGGTAATTTCTAACCTTTTTCATCTTTCAAATCCTTTGATTTTGTCTTAGATTTCTTAAAACCTAAGGTTGGGTTTATTTTTGTGTTTGGGTTGGAAAAACTTAATTTTTGTGAAATTTTACGATTTTGTTGATTGGGCTTAGTCCCATTTTTGTCTCTTATTGACTGTGTTGGCCCTGTAAGGTTGAATTTATTCAACCATCTAATTGGCTTTATTCCGTGCCAAATTTGCTTGTAATTCAGCATTTAGTAACCCTGTATTTAGGTGGGATTGTTGTAAGGGTAGTGAGTGAGATAGTGTGAAGATTGCTCAAGAGTGTGCAAGAAAACAGAGAGTCGCGGCTGGGACTCGCGGCTGGACTCGCGGCTTCAACCCGCCAGAAGATGCACACGTGCCAAGCATGCTGGAAGATGAACAGTCATGCTAGCTGGAGCACTACAGGACAAAACAGGACAACTGGCCATACGGTTAACTCGCGATTGGAACTCGCGACTTAGTCAAGTCGCGAGGTCAAGCCGCGAGCCACCCCTGTTTTGGAAAAACCTGACGTTTCGCATTCCACTCCTCTTCAGTATAAATACCCTTTTAACCCACGATTGAAAGAGAGCTTCCAGAGAGAATTTTGAGAGAGAAACCCTAAAGAAAAACCAGATTGTTTTACCCACAATCTCTACCTTAGAGTCTCATCAAAATCCCTCACTCTCTTCCTCTCCATTGTCAAATCCTTGAGAGGCCATTATACCAAACCTGGTTCTCACCATTATCATCTCTGTGAGACAGTCGTTTGGAGTTCTGGGAAGCAGTTAGGAAGGAGCCAATCTTTATTGGTTGATGCTACGGTGTAGTAGCGGAATCCGGAAAGTTAGAAAAGAAAAAGGTTCGGCGCAACCTCGTTGGAGCAAGAAGCTTGGAGGGCTTAGGTGCATTGGGTAGATTAGGCTTGGAGGGTCTATTGCTGTCCTTGTATCCCAACTGTATTTTCTAGTGGATTGATTACCGCTTGGAGGGCGGCGGAGAGGTTTTTCGCCGAGGTCTTCGGTTTCCTCTTCGATAACATATCTGGTGTTATCGCTGTGTTTGCATCTTCCTTCCTCTCTATCTCTGCCTTTACATTATCTGCTGTGGTTTATTTTGTTGTGGCTTAGATAGTTGTTTAATCAATACCATGTTATAGCATATGTTAAGTTTCCGCACACTATTGTTTAACATATTGCGTGTGTTGATTAAATTGGTTTTTGGGGGTCTAAACGTTCAAAAGTGTTTTTGTACACGTTTTTGAACTTTCAATTGGTATCAGAGCGGGTACACATCTGTTTGGTTTTATTACCATTGTGTGATCCTTGACTCCCTTTCTTTTGAGATGGATAGGTCTCAATCCGTTAATGCACCTCCATATTTTGATGGAAGTAACTATGCATTTTGGAAGGTTCGTATGAGAGCCTTTTTATGCTCTATTGATGAATCCGTGTGGGATGCTGTTGAGATGGGTTGGACCAAACCTGAAGCAGCCAAATCCACATGGGATAAGGCAGCACTTACTGCATCTAATGCTAACAGTAAAGCACTAAATGCTATTTTCTGTGGTGTGTCTCCAGATGAATTTCACAGGATTTCTCACATTATTATTGCCAAAGATGCATGGGAGATTCTGGAAACAACTTATGAAGGCACGAAGAAGGTGAAAGATACCAAGTTACAAATGCTGACCACTCGGTTTGAGGAGCTCAAGATGAGTGAGGATGAGTCTTTCGACTCGTTCTATGGGAAGTTAAATGAAGTGGTTGTCAGCAAGTTTAACTTGGGGGAGAAGATGGAGGATTCTAAGATTGTAAGGAAGATCCTTCGATCATTGCCGGAAAGCTTCCGTGCCAAAGTAACAGCCATTGAAGAGAGCAAGGATCTTGACGACATCAAGGTTCAGGAGCTGGTTGGTTCTCTACAAACCTATGAAATGTCGCTGCCAAATCAACGGAAGGGTAAATCCATTGCTCTAAAGACTGTTAATGAGAAGGTGGAAGATCAAGGCTCTTCGGGAGAAGATATGGTGGACAAGGATGTAGCCTATCTTGTTAAAAATTTCAAGAAGTTTTTGAAATTCAAAAACAATGGAAAATTTGATGATAAGAGAAAATTCCAAAATTCTGGAAGAGAGAAGAGGGATTTCCAAAGGAAAGATGGAAAAGAATCCCAATCCACACAAGGTGTTACTTGTTTTGAATGCAACGGGCATGGACACTTCAAGAGGGAATGTCCTAACTATTTGAAATCAAAAGGCAAGGTGTATGCCACGACCTTGAGTGATTCAGACTCGTCCGACTCAGAATCTGAAGAGAGCTGTGATGGAGAAGGGAACTACTCAGCTTTCATGACTATTGCTCATGTTGAGTCTTCGGATGAATTGAATTTGCTTGTTCAAGACCTTGGAGAACATAGTGAGGATGACTCACTAGGAATTGTTGAAGAATCGGAAGCTGAAGAAGAAGAATGCACTGCAACTCTTCAAGAAAATTACAACTCACTTTTGGAGAAATCAGGTGAATACACAAGGGTAGCCAAGGCAGCTGTGAGAAAGATGAAGAAGGCTGAGGAGGACTACAAAAGTCTCCTAATCCGGTATAGGGAGGCCAAATGCGAGATTGAAACTCTTAATGGTGAGCTGTCCGAAGCCTACACTAAAGTGAGATTCCTTGAGAATGAGGTTGTTCAAGCAAATGCAAAAATAGAGAGGGTCACCACCAAGAAGCTTGATGATGTTATATCATCTCAAAAGAGCTTCTCAGACAAATCCGGACTGGGATATACCAGAGGAAGTAGCTCAACTGGAAATGTCACCAAAGAAGTAAAGTTTGTGAAGTCCAAAGATCCAGTTGTAGCTGACTCTACGAGTGTGAACCTCGAGGTGGAGAAAAAGAAGAATGTGGTAGAACAACGGATGCTGAATCATCGAAATCAGTCTATGAGCAGGTCCGAGTCTCGTGCCAAGTCACGTCCACGACCACAAAGAGGTCCTAGAGGAATGTATGTGTGCCATTATTGCGGACTTCAAGGGCACACTCGACCAAATTGCCAAAAGCTGAGGGCAATGAACAGTGCTACTTCTCAAAGGTCAGGAGGACCAAGAGTTGATAGGAGAACTTGGGCAGGTGATCAACCTAGAGAGCAACATGGAGATCCCGGAATGATGGACGTGATGAAGATGATTGGTGCATTCACCAGCTGCTTGGAAAGCTTCTCACGAAGGTTTGAAAGCCCTAACTCCCGTACCCAATCCTCTAAGGAAATCACCCCAAACGCAAGTGTCGTGTGGGTGAAAAGGGGTACTCATGCATAAGCATTACAACATGTCCATGCATTAATACTTCCTATGCTTTGTGACTATGGTTGTTTGATATGCTTGTTGTTTTTGATTTTGTTTGTTTGTTTGTGAATTTTTCTTAATTGTGTTTTATCAATTTTTTTTGTTTCTTGAGTCAAAAATCCAAAATTACATAAAAAATTTGAAAATCAAAAGGCTTGATTGACTTTGTTGAGTTTTTGTCTTAAAACTCGTTTTGCCGTGTACCTTTGTGCTAATGGCTTTGTGCATTTTCGAACATTACTTGTTTTCATGCACTCATATCACTATGGGAAAAATCTTGAAATCTATGTGATTGTTGTAAATAGATCTTCAAACTTGTCATGAATGATTAGTGAATGGTTATGTTGATCTTGAAACTTGCATAGACTTGTGTCTATATCTCTT
The DNA here is from genome assembly GCF_932294415.1 of Quercus robur. Lineage (NCBI taxonomy): Eukaryota > Viridiplantae > Streptophyta > Magnoliopsida > Fagales > Fagaceae > Quercus > Quercus robur. Next base: position 40,549,370 of record NC_065535.1, read on the forward strand.
CCCACCTTTTATTTTTTTTTGCTAAAAAGAGCTCACTAAATGTAAATCTCCAAATGAAAAGAGATATTGAGCTGCAAAAGCCTGTCGCACATTCTAGTATTTGACTAGGAAAAAGAGTAAGCGACTTTATATTAAAAGTGAAATTTCTTTCAAAAAGGCCAAAGGCCTATTCTTCAAAGAAAAATGTTATATATCCCTCTCACAATGAGAGATGATTGCCTCAAAAGATCAAATGTTATGGCTGAAAGTGGAGTCAAATGAAAGGCTCCAAGTTATGTTATCAAGTTGTGTGGGAAGTCATATATTCATATTTCTATAATTGAGATTGGTCACATGATCTAGTGCTAATTGTGTATGCCTTGGTTGAATTGATCATTGAAGCTTCACATTAGACAAAGGACTATTTCATTGTTGATATCCACACACAACACACAAGTTTATGTTTGATAAATGTCATATTCATTTGTGTGATTGTACTTGATAAAATGTGTTTTCACATACTCAATCTTTGTTAATTCAAGCACAAAAAGATTTTTGAGTGTTTTAGGTGTTTTTGGAAAGTGTTTTGCTGAAAAATCTGAAAATTTCAAAAATACAGTTTTGCCCTGTTTTGGCGGCTCAGTCGCGGGTGTGTCAAGTCGCGAGCCTCAGTCGCATCTTCGCTGGTCAGTTTTGGCGACTTGTTCGCGAGTGGAAGGTCCAGTCGCGAGATTCACTCAGAGATTTTCGCGGCTCAGCTCGCGACTCACTCGCGGGTAGACCTTCCAGTCGCGAAAAACACTTAGAAAAATTTTTCAAAATTTTCATCTTGAGTGCTTTGGCGGCTTGAGCTGGCGACTGTGTGGCGACTTGAACCAGTCGCGAAAATCGCGTGTTTTTGCAGAAACAGGAGCAGTTTTTAAACTTTTTCAGTTTTTCCCTCGAATTTTTGTGACTGTTCATCTTCTCTCTAAACACTCTCCCTCCCAAACACTCCGTGCTCCCTTTTTCCAATCTCTTGTGTTGCATCCTTACAGCCCAAAATCGTCGAGTTCCAGGTATGGGTTTTCTGTTTTTCACTCTTTTCTACTTGATTTTGTGCTTTTACCCTTGATTTTTCGCATTTGATTGTGTTTTTGAAATGGGTTTGTGGTTCGGTCTCTGCTCTTTGTTCTTGCTTAGCTTGTGGATTCTGTTGTTATAGGTTGTGTTAATGATAGTCATTGTCCTATTGCTCTTGTGCTTAGCTAAGTATTCCTTTCATTTCAATCTGAACTTTGAGCTGTTGAGATGTTACTATTGGTTCTGTTGAGGTTGTGAGTTTTCCTTTGCAAGATGTGCATGTCTTAGTTTGATAATCTGTGGGAAGACTCTGTTAGGTTCAATATATTGTTTGTTTGTCATATCATTTTTTTCTTAAATCTGCCTCAATGTCCTTCATCTGCCTTCAGGATGGCTTCACCATGTTGTTCATGTGTTTCCTATCCTAGGCTTGGTTTATCCATATGTTAGAACTAAATTGCTTGCTGTTTAAGTGTTTGAAGTTCACTTGTTTGATTGATATCTCTCTCTGTTAACTACATGGTACTGACTAGTTATGCGCATATATTGTTATATGTTGTTGTGGCCTTTTCTGATTGTTCACAGATGGCTCCTTCACCTCAGAAGAAGAAATCTACTGCGAAGAAGGCTGACAAAAGACTTAAGATGGATCCTAGATTGTTTAGGTCAGTTCATCATTTTGAGAGATACAAGGATAACTTCTTGAATGCAGGAATCATTCAAGAGAGATTTGTGGATTTGGATGATTTAAGGCAAACTTTTATTCCCAGTTGTTTTGAAGGAAGAGGATGGGACAAACTTTTAAGTGATTTCCCTTTGGTGTGTGAACCTCTGATTAGAGAATTTTATTCAAATGCTGTGATAAAGGAGAATGAGTTAAATTGCTGGGTTAGAGGGAAAGAATTCATCTTGGATGCACATGTCATAGATGATGTACTAGGGCTTGAGGGTTTGGATGATGAGGAGTTTGTCAATTTCAAGGATAGGAGTGTCTCTATTGAAACAGTTCAACAGAGAATAGGTGGGCAGAGAGAAGGGAAGTGTTTGAATACCACTGCCTTTCCAGTAGACATGAGGGTTCTAACCATAATCATGATGTTTAACCTTTATCCTATTAGGAAGTTGACCACAATCAATTGTGCTAGAGCAATTTTTCTGATGGATCTCAAAGAGAAGAACTTCATAGATATAAGTTCCCACATCTTTGACATCATTGTGGATGAGACAAGAACAACATCTAGACCAAAACTGATCTTTCCCAGTCTCCTAATGAGGATATTTCGAAGGAAGGGTGTTCAAATTCCTCAAGACATCAGTCACATGTCCACACCCTCTGCAATCAACAAACTTACCTGCAAAAGGATCAGTGTTAGGCTTCCAGGAGAAGAAGATGAAGGTGATGAAGGAGAGGAAGTCCCAATGGAGACTGATGCAGAGGCAGCAGGGCATGCATCCACCTCAACACCAAGGAGGAGTGGCAAGAGGTCCAGAGCTTCAACTTCTGCAGATGCACCTCCAGATGCTTTCCAGATCATTCTGGAAAGGCTTGATGGGATCAGGGCAGTCCAGACTGAGCATTCTGACAGAATGAGAGCCATGCAAGACCAGATTGATGTCTTGGCTGCTACACTTGACAGCTTCACAACTCAGCATGACCAGTGACCCTTTGGCCATTCCGTGACAAAAAGGGGGAGAGCATTCAGTAAGGGGGAGAAAAAGTTCAAAGGGAAGTGTGCATAGTGATAGGGGGAGTACACACACACACATATTTTTTTTGTCTCATCTTCTAAACTAATGGTTATTTTGGTTTTGATACACTGTGTTTTGGTGTATAACTGTTTCTAACTTTCCTCATATACTCTTGGATAAACTTTTATATATGTTTGATGATGTTATTCAGGTATTTGTTAGTTTTGTACCCATGTGCTTTTGTAAGCTTTGAGGGTTTATGGTTTATGCATAGTTTGTAGGCCTTGTGGTATGTACCATGCTTAAGTGCAGCCTTTATGCTATGTGAAATCAGTATTTTAAATCTAAATGTTCTGCATTGTGGTTTATGTACTGTCACTCTTGTGCCCTTGTAGGATTGTTCCTAGATGCATATGTCTTGTGTGCTATGCATTGGTTGAGTGTTGTACATACAAGTGTCTTGCCTTGTGCTTGTTAACTTGTATGTCCTTGTGTTCATTCCAAGTGTGAATGAACACTGTGATCACTACCTTGTGGTGTTCACTTGGTTGATCAAGCCATGGTTTGTTCATTAACTCCATCTTATGCTTGATCTCTTTTTGCCTGTTTCATATACATTTATAATTTTCTGCTTACAATGATCATGGTGTATTGTTGTGTTTCAGGAGTTTATGTTCATATGATTCAAGTGCTTCACAGCTTCTAGAATTAGGTGTGAGTGAGTTTTGATCAACTGTTCCCAACTCACATGTTAAGTCTAGAGTCTGTTTTAGGGTTTTGTCACGGAATAGCCAAAGGGGGAGATTGTAAGGTTGAATTTATTCAACCATCTAATTGGCTTTATTCCGTGCCAAATTTGCTTGTAATTCAGCATTTAGTAACCCTGTATTTAGGTGGGATTGTTGTAAGGGTAGTGAGTGAGATAGTGTGAAGATTGCTCAAGAGTGTGTAAGAAAACAGAGAGTCGCGGCTGGGACTCGCGGCTGGACTCGCGGCTTCAACCCGCCAGAAGATGCACACGTGCCAAGCATGCTGGAAGATGAACAGTCATGCTAGCTGGAGCACTACAGGACAAAACAGGACAACTGGCCATACGGTTAACTCGCGACTGGAACTCGCGACTTAGTCAAGTCGCGAGGTCAAGCCGCGAGCCACCCCTGTTTTGGAAAAACCTGACGTTTCGCATTCCACTCCTCTTCAGTATAAATACCCTTTTAACCCACGATTGAAAGAGAACTTCCAGAGAGAATTTTGAGAGAGAAACCCTAAAGAAAAACCAGATTGTTTTACCCACAATCTCTACCTTAGAGTCTCATCAAAATCCCTCACTCTCTTCCTCTCCATTGTCAAATCCTTGAGAGGCCATTATACCAAACCTGGTTCTCACCATTATCATCTCTGTGAGACAGTCGTTTGGAGTTCTGGGAAGCAGTTAGGAAGGAGCCAATCTTTATTGGTTGATGCTACGGTGTAGTAGCGGAATCCGGAAAGCTAGAAAAGAAAAAGGTTCGGCGCAACCTCGTTGGAGCAAGAAGCTTGGAGGGCTTAGGTGCATTGGGTAGATTAGGCTTGGAGGGTCTATTGCTGTCCTTGTATCCCAACTGTATTTTCTAGTGGATTGATTACCGCTTGGAGGGCGGCGGAGAGGTTTTTCGCCGAGGTCTTCGGTTTCCTCTTCGATAACATATCTGGTGTTATCGCTGTGTTTGCATCTTCCTTCCTCTCTATCTCTGCCTTTACATTATCTGCTGTGGTTTATTTTGTTGTGGCTTAGATAGTTGTTTAATCAATACCATGTTATAGCATATGTTAAGTTTCCGCACACTATTGTTTAACATATTGCGTGTGTTGATTAAATTGGTTTTTGGGGGTCTAAACGTTCAAAAGTGTTTTTGTACACGTTTTTGAACTTTCAGGCCCCATGTGGCATTTTAACAAATATTTAGGTAGTTTTTCACATGTTCATGCATTGTTCATCGCATGTGTATAGTGTGTGCACTCTAGGTGTTTGATAAAATGCCTCTATGGTATTTTTTTTTTTCACTCTATTGGACTCCAATGAGTACCAAATTGTGGGATTTACCATATTTATTCATGTTTAACATGTTTTGATCATTGGTTGTGTGTTTTACAGACTTTGCCCTATGAGTGCTTGTTCATGCATTGCACATGCACAATTGATGCACCCATGATGCACACACCATATCACTTGACATGTTTTGCATACATTCAAGCTAGTTAAGTCTTTCTAGACCTAATAGCACATATAACACGTTCACGTGTATTTGTTATGATCGTTTGATTGTATTTTAGAATTTTTTTTCCTTATTTTGCTTGATTTTTGGACTAACTTGTATCTAATCAAGTTTGTTACCATTTTTGTGAATGGTTTGTGTGTTTGCTCATTTTTATTGATGTTTCCTGACAAGAAAACCATTGCCAAGAAACCTCTTAAGTGTCAAAGATTTGAAGAGGATCGCTTTCAAAATAAAGATGCATTTAAGGCATTCTTGGAATACTACAAGGATGCTATCATAATTGTGGAGAGAGAGGTGGATCTTCCATATCTTGAGAGTACTTTCAACCCTGATGCGTTCAGAGATCGCACATGGGCTCCACTCCTCATAGGCTCGGTGTATGTGCACCATATTTTGGTTCGGGAGTTCTTCTTGAATGCAATTGTGGAGGGATATCACCTAAATTGTTAGGTGAGAGGGAAGGAGTTCATAGTTTTCACCATGTCGATCCAGAACTTCCTTCTGATTAGGCCTGTGATCCTAGAGTTTTATCTTCCATATGATAAGAGGATAATGCTAGTATTAGTGATAGCACCAGTTCTTGGGGGAGAACGGTTGAAAAAGTGCCTTCTCACCACCAGCTTCTCTCCTAAAATGAGAACACTGGCGTACATTATGCTCTTCAATCTCTTCCCTGTGAGGAATTTAACGAATCTCTCCCAACCACGAGCTCTGTTCCTTTATGACTTGTTCCTGAAGAAGGACATAGACATCTATGCTCACATCTACCATCTTCTTGAGAAGTTTGTCAACAAGAAGACGTCCCGGATGACTCTACTTTTCCCGGGATTAATCATGTCTATAATGCGATATGAGAGGGTCCAAATTCCCCCCGGTGTGCCAGTGATAAAGAGGGAAGACCAGATCTCTGCTTAAACGATGACAAGGTGCAAAACTCATCTATGTGGCCTTGGAGAAGAAGAGAGAGCAGAAGGTAACGACACTGCTCATGAGGGTGGCAACACTGATGAAGATATTGATAACTTCACCCTTGATCCTGAAGATATGGAAGCCTCACCCTCTCAGCCTCAGCAGTAGCCACAGGCTCAACCTCAGGGTCAACCGCATGCACCTCCTCATGCTCCCGATTGCATCGACATGCTTCTTGACAGATTCAATTATTTTCAGTGTTCATAGGAGGCTATGCAACGAACGTTGGATGATCATTGTGCGTACACCACACGAATCTTCAAGAGCAAATCACTGCTCTCTCCACTCAGATTAAAGACTTGGCAAGTGAGGACCAGCACCTTTGGCCATTCCAGTCAAAAAGGGGGAGTAGTACTTAGTTGAGGGGGAGAAGATTTTTAAGATTATTTTTACTACTCTTATAGTTCATTTAGTTGCTTTGTTTCTTTTACTATGCTTTACTTTAAAGCTTTTAGTACTTTAGTTTAAAACTCAGTTTACTTTAATACTTTGTGTATCTTGGCTTTCATAGCCATTTCTTGATGCTTTTAGTTATCTGTTGCTTCTTACTTTAGTTTCTTTAATACATCATGTGCTTGTTGGACATGCAATTAATTTTTGCACTGCTCTTAATTGCTTGTGTGTTTGGATGATCATTTACTAGTTAAATGTTCATTGTGGTCATTTCTTAATAACTGTTCATGTTTGATCAAGTTATGCTTATGTTCTTATATCTTTTGTTTATCTTGATTGCATTTTACTTGCTCTTTATACATGCCTTGTATTCTACTTGTCTCGTGCTTAATGAATTTATTTGTTATGTGTAAGTGTTTCAAGATACAGTTGTATATGGTTCAAGTGCTTCACAGATTTTAGATTTAGGTGTGAGTAAGTTTTGCCTCTATTCCCATGCTCACATTTTTAGTCTAGAGGCACGTTTTAAGTTGTAAATCACGACTTTACAATCCTCTACATCATTTCTCTAAAGTTTCCATCTACTCCCAACTCTCCAGCTACACATTCTTGAGAAGTTCTTAGCCCGAACACTTACCTCACCCACTTTGAGTATTAAGAGAAGTTTTGGTGCCTTTGGGAAGTATTGGAAGAAGCCATTGAGTGGCGGATACAATCGGGCAAAATTGCAAGATCCGGATAACTAGTGAAGACAAGACTCCGATAAGTTAGAGTAAACTCGGGTGGAATGGTTTAGAGTAGTGTTTCGGTTTATTGCACTTGTTTAACTCTTGTTTCGCACTTAGATAAGTTAGAATAAAAGCAATTAAGATGTAATCTAATATTGGGGGTCTAAACAAGTATTAGTGTTTTCACACTAATTGAGCTTTCACTTAGGTTATTCTCTCAAAATTTAGCCATGTGGTTACTTAACTAAAAATACACTTTCATCCAATGAGAAAAAAAGCCACATGACTGAATTTTAAGAGAGGAACCTAAGGAACAACATTTAAGGTATTGTACCTAATTTTTGTCCAAAAAAGAAAGACCAAACATGCACATTTGTTGGGGAGGGCATAGGTAGCAGAGAAAGGGAAGTTTTAGGCAACTAAAGTAACATAAGATGAGAGGAGCCAAAATTTTTGTTTTTATTTTTATTTTTATTTTTTTGCTCATTGCTAAAAGCATTCATTGAAGTAATACTTTAAGAGTAATATTATAAATTTTATTTTATAAGTATTATAAATTGATGTGTCATTAATTACCCAAAAAAAAAAAAAAATGATGCTAGTGACACTACAACAAACTTGAGTTTTTTCAATATATGTTTTTCAACGGCCACTAAAAAACATTACTAAAAACCTTAAGTTTCTATAGTTGTACTCAATTGTTTACTAAAAGTAAGGAAATTCACATACTTATTTCTACAGTTGGCATAACCATTGAAATAAGTGTTAAAAAAACTAGACCTATCTTTCCCAAGTGTCCCCCCCCCCCCCCCCCCCCCCCAAAAAAAAAAACACAAAATGTTTTTTACCAATGGCTTGATGAATGTAGACAACATAAATTAAATCTTTTATCAATGGTTGTAAATGTTGAAGACCAGGAACACCAACAACTATAGAGTCTGTTTTAGATTAAATAGAAGTTACAACATCTCACAAGCCAAAGTTCCATTAACTCTCATAGGCTTTCTCTCTCTCTCTCTCTCTCTCTCTCTCTAAACTCAGAAATTTTAAATCCAATTTCATAGCTCTAAATCTTAATCATGGAAATTTCAAATATTTAGATCTCGTTGATCATGGCAATCATATAACTCTTCATCTCTCTCGGCCTGGTTGTCTGTGTCTCATTGTCTCTCTTAATGCGGTGGTCTCATCTCCTCCAATTAGGTATGAATTCTTGACTCACAGGCTCTCTCTCTCTTTGCAATTACTTTGCCTTTCTTATTTGATTGCTGAGAAAACCTTTCTATTTCTCTTTTTATTATTTTCTCAACAACCAAATAGAGTTCGTGACTCAATGAATCTATGTTTTTTTTTTTAATGATTTTTGTTTTGATTCAAATCTCTCCTTTGTAAGTCCTTACAAAGATCTTTGTCATCAAATTGATTTCGCTTTGCTTAAGATTTACCAAGTTGGTACTATTACATCAAGATCTTCTATATATTCACACATTTCCCTATCCAAAGCCTCTGATTATCTTTTTCAATTTGTCTTGTTTTCTTAACTATTTTGACATTTTAGAAACACATTATCTGATCAATTTGTTTTTTCTTAGACTTAATTATGTCCATACTCTGATATTCGCTTGGAGGACTTTGAACTTTGTGGTTTTTGTTTTCTGAAGTTTCTCTTGAATAGAGCATTGAATTTGAAATAGTATGCCAAAATTGAATATTAATTGTTGATAAAGGTGGAAAACTTTATTTAATAGTTACATAGATTAAAGAAAAGTATTTTCAACATGGTTTTTAGTGACAGTTCTCAATGGTCATTTAAACTGTTGAAAATAATAAAAATTTTGTAGTGCGATAGTACAATTTTTACTATATAATCCATACTTTGTTTTTAGAATCCATAAACCTTACAAATTCATGTGTAATCACATAAAAAAATTTAGATAGTTATTTAATAGTTATTGAAGTGACACTAATTACATTCGCATAGGAATAGCTAATTATTTTGTAATTATGGTATCATATATGATTTATTGAAGATAATTTGTTCTTCAAAAAAATTAAACAATTTCTAAAATTATTTTCCTTCTTTTTATCTCTACTATTATTTTCAGTTTGTTCGATTGATATTATACATTTTTGAGGGGGTCAATTTTCCTAATTATTTTTGTACAACTAAAATTTTTAAGTTTCAAATAAATTATTCAAATTTTGTATTCTCTTAAATGAGATTATCATGATAATAATAAATAAATAAATAAAAAAAAAAAAAAAACTAGACTTGATATTACTCAAATAATTGATATGCACATGCAAACGCATAACCAAGATTGTGTTTTGATAAAAATTCAAATCCTCACTTTCAAAATAACTAAGTATTAAATCAAACAAAAATCAAACCAAAGATATAAGAGGGGGAGAGACTACTTATGATGGGAAACTCAAAAACACAACATGATAATAGCTTAAAAGTGCATTATTATCTTAGTTTTGGTAGGAACTATCGCATCTATTTTATGTTTATTCTCACACTTACATGCAAATTTGAGAATTTGCAAGTTTCTCTAAAATATACTCATCAAATGTATTTTTCTATTGTAGGAGATTCAAAATAATGAGTTAAGCATACAAACATGAAACCAAGAGAATCCAAGGGTGAAGATCAATTGAGAAGTGGCTTTTGAAGAATTTAATGAGTCAAAGATGTGTGGAAACATAAAAAGAAAGAGAGAAATTCGTTTAAGCCAAAGATGGAAAAATCTTGACATGGAAATATTCTGACTAGTTTTGGTATTTTTACCATATATTTTTACTTTGATATTGGATTGACTTGATTTTTGCGGCCATGGAAAGAGGACTTGAAGATCTAAAATTTTTTATTTTCCAAAACTTCATAATTTGCCGTTTTCAAGGCCAAAACAAACATGGTAGTTGATCCACTATTGAAAAACAAGAATTTACATTTTTTATTTTCCTTTTCGGGAAGTATGTGTTTTGGGGTTTTGAATGCTATACATATTAAAGGGATACAAGAGCAGCCATATTTTTTGGCTGCTGGAAAACCTTATTTTTCATCAATTTTGTGAGTTTTTATTATTTGTGGAAGCTTAAGAACCTAGGCTAGGGTTTGGGGTGAATCCCCAATATTGTAAGTTGTCCACTTATCAATCCAGGCATGATTTTTTGTGTTTTGATTATTGAAATCAATTATTCTCTTTTCATAATTGTTTTATTAGATTGATATTTAATTTCTAATTCTTTCATAAGTCTATTCTTAAATTTTCTTATCATTAAAATAGGGTTTTATAATCTCTCTAGCAAAACGTAGTAATTTTGTTAGATATTACTTTTGCTATAGTATTGCCTCTAGGGTATGCGATGTTCTTGAATTTTTTTAGCAAAGTTATTATTTTTTAGACTAAATTGTTGGAATAATTGATAAATATAATCAATCAAAGAGAGTTTTATTAATAAATCTTATTTCTATATCTTCTAATCGATAGTTTATGTGTTTACTCACCCAATTGTATTCTAAATTGGATTGGTATTGGATGCTTAACAATATTAGTGGACAAACCCTAACACCCTAATGATTTTAATTATTGAATTTTACCTAACTTTCTTTGTCCTAGTTTCAATCAAATTTTTCTACATATTATTGGTGCTTTTGACATGTTCTTATTTTCCTTTATTTTGATAGAACGACAACCTTTGCGACACTATAATTTCTATTACAAAATTGGATGACATCACCACACCAAAACATATTAACCTAGAATAGAGTTATTAAAAACGCAATGATTTATCAACCTAAAGTAGAGTTGTAAGAAAGAATAAAAAATTGGGAGAGAGAGAGAGAGAGAGAGAGAGAGAGAGAATAATCACTTTTTCAAGAGAGAATGTGAGAGAGAGTAGTAAATTTATAGAAAATAAGATTAAAAGAAAAAGAGTAAAAATAAAGGATATAAATATGAAATTATCCAAGCCATGTTAGATAACATTATATTCTTATATACTATATTTATAATGCAATAGGATAAAATATAACAATTAAAGAAAAGAAAAGAAAAAAAAAAAAATATATATATATATATATATATATATATATAAAACAACTTACAAATATAAAACTAAATTGCATCAACCCAAAGTAGAGTTCTAAAGAACACAACAATTCATCAACCTAAGGTAGAGATTCAACAGAAATAAAATAAAATAAAAAAATCCATGAAAAAATGAAAAAAAAAAATTTGAGAGAGGGTGGGAAAATATGCATAGGATGGGAGAAATAATTACAAATTTATAGTAAGATAATGGAAATAAGAATAGATAAAATAAAATAATGACATTAAGGTAGAGAGTAGTGGGAAGATGGAAAGGTAAAACAAAGGAGAAAATGTTAGAGAGAGTATAACAATAAGTTGAGAAATTAATAAGAAGAAGAAGAGTTAAAAATAGGAGAGAGATGGCAGGATATAGGTTGATGATGAGGCACAATGAGCGAGTAATAACAATAAATGCTACGCTTCAGTTTTTAGCATTTTTTTTTTATCACAAATAATGAATTCAAATATTGATTTATTACATTTTGACAACATGTATTTTGCACCAAGGAATAATAGAGGTGGAGAGTTGGTGTTATAATGGAAGAGTTTGATTGATGTTTTGATTGAAAATTTTTATAGAAATCACATTGATTCCATTTTTGGCAAGGGTACTGAGGACGCTTAGAGGTTCATTGGCTTTTATGGTGAACCCATTACACAAAAGAGGCATGAATCATGGAATATTTATGTCTTCTCAATTCCCTTGGCAAAAACATTTTGTAGCTAGGCATTCGATTTGGAAACAATTAGACTGGCGAAAATAGCCAAATAGCACCTTTTTGCAAACTATGTTGCAATTTACCACTGTTTTGGAAATATGTAGGAATCTACCACTTTTTGGGTACTTGAGTTTGGTGAAATCAAGTACCATAAAAAATTTTCAAAAACTTTCAGAGTATATTTTTTCAAAGAACTCGAGTTTTTGGAACTTGAGTTTCACGGCAAATTCAAGTTTCAAAAAGGTGGTAGATCCCTACATATTTCCAAAACAATGGTAGATAGCTAATATTTTTGCTAAATAATGGTAGTGGGCCATTTTCACCCAATTAGACCATGATTTTGCTAGGAATGGTTGTTGAAGTTTACTAGTCCAAGGTGCATCATTTGAACTGTAGTACCTTGGACCACTCTCCTTTATGGCTTGTGCCAGAGGGATTTAAACCTATTCGATATACTAAATTTTTTCACTTTGAAGAGGCGTGGTTATTTGATAAAGACTACTCTGAAACATTGAAAGATGCGTGGGCTAATCAAGAGTATGCTGACTGTTAGGACATATGTCGATCATGTTAAGAACATATGTCATTAAATATTGGCTAATAATTTGACAAAATGCACTTTACTTGTAATTGGGTAGATCTAGGATGTGTTTAATACTTCAAGGAACAAGAGTTCAAGTCCAAGTATTGAAGCCACGCAAATCTGTCCAAGAATCAAGTGAAGAAGTTCTGTTCTTTAAAACTCGACAGATGTATCTATTGAGATTTAAAAGGTGAAGCTCGAAAAATACGCTCGACAGCTGTATCTATCAAGAATTACGAAAATTAGTTTTTCAAAACTGGTTTTTACACATATCCAAGCTATGTGTTTAGGTTTTCTTTTCTCACAATCCTAGACATATATAAGGATTATTTTAAGGGCCATCTCACTTGATGCAAAGGTTTTATGCAAGCATATTGTGACCAGAGACAATTTGCCCTAGTTCATCTTTCCCTTAAAGAAGCTGTTGCATTTATGCCCCATAGGGTTTTGTGACCAAGGAGCCTCTTGATCTTCATCGTCTGGATGAATTGAAGAACTTTGCAGCCAACATCCTTAACAAGTTGGTATGTTAGTAACGTACTTGGATTCGTGCATCTATCGGTTAGTCATGTACTTGGAGTTGTGCATTGAAAGGGTTCAACTTTGTATTGGGGTAAGGGTTTAACTATAAGTTGGTATAAGGTACTGGGATTCCTTTACTTGTAACCGCTTCTTTTGATAATAGTGGATTCTCGAGAATGGTGACCTTAAATTCACCCAATGGGGTTTTGGCCTTGGAGGTTTTCCCTATTCATAAACAAATCACCATGTCAAATTTATTTTCCGCTACATTTAGTTATTTGGTGATTTATTTGTGCTACCATGCGTATTGCATGTTAATTGACTTAATTAATTAACTTGGCTAATTATTTGGTTAATTTACCATAAGGGGTCAATACATTCTTGGCTTATCAAGTGGTATCATAGCGGGCACACTCTGATTATGGTTAATCATTGCTATGTGATCCATTGACCCCTATTTGTCATGGATAGAGGACAATATTTAATTATACCTCCTTTATTTGATGGCACAAACTATGCATACTGGAAAGTACGCATGAAAGCTTTCTTGTAGTCTTTAGATGAAAAAGTGTGGCAAGCTATAGAGATTGGTTGGACTAAACCAAAAGAAGCGCCGGCTGATTGGGATGATGCAAAGATCAAAGCGGTAAATTTTAATAGCAAAGCATTGAATGCGTTATTCAATGTGGTCACAAATGAGGAGTTCAAGAAGATATCCTCCACTGAAACTCTGAAGGAAGCATTGACCATTCTTCAAAGAACCTACGAAGGAACTAAGGCGGTCAAGGATTCAAAGCTTCAAAGGCTTACCACCAGCTTTGAAGAGATTAAGATGGAGGAGGATGAGTCTTTTGACGAGTTCTATACCAAGCTCAAGGATATAGTAAACTTTGCCTTTAATCTTAGGGAAACCATTCCCGAACCCAAGATTGTTAGAAAGGTTCTCAGATCTCTACCTGAGAGATTCCATGCCAAGATCACAGCCATTAAGGAATCAAAGGAAATTGATCAAATTCCTTTGATAGAGCTGGTTGGCAACTTGTAGACCTATGAATTAGGTTTAACTAGAATTGGAAAATCAAGCAAGAGTCTTGCATGGCACTAAAGGCCAAAAGCAACGACACCGATGAGTCTTCCAATGATGAAGATTCTAATATGAAATCCTACATCACAAGACAGTTCAAAAATTTCATGAAGAATGCCAATGCTAAAGGATTTGACAAGGACCGAAAGCAATCCAGTTCTTCACAGTTCATGAGCCAAGATAAAGGGAAAAAGGATGCTAGGGATGGCGGTCAGTTCACTATTCCCTTCAGACCAAAATGTTTCGGGTGTTAAGGGTTTGGACACATGAAACAAGAATGTCCAACTTATCTCAAGACTATTCGGAAAAGCAAGGCCCTTGCTGCTACCTTGAGTGACACTGAGCCTGAGGATGATTCAGATGACAATGATGACGAGGGAATCTTGGAATGCCTTCACTACTTCCGTTGATCCTATTGATGAGGGTTTAGAAACAGTAGATGATGAAGAGGACTTGGTGGACTCAAAGTTTGAGAAAATGGACAATCAAGATGACATCCACACAGCCTATGAAAAATTGTACAAAGTTTCTGAGAAGCATGGGAAACTATATAGGCTGGCCACCAAGAAGCTGAGTGATGTGGAACTTGATTGAGAAGAGTTTTCCACAAAGTTTGATGAAGCTAATCAAACCATTGGAGCACTGTGGTTTGAGAACAATTTCTTGGCTAAAAAGACCAAGAAGCTTAAAGCAGAGCTGTTTCAAGTTAGAGCTCAATTGGAGAGGATTTCCAGTGCAAAACTTGATGAGATGCTTAGCTTTTAGAAATCTGCTTCTGATCGAACCTGTTTAGGGTATGATTTCTCTTCACCTAATATTGCTTCTTCTAGTACTATTGTGTTTGTTTCACTTGTTAATAATGTTGAATCTGAGAATAATGATGTGAAAACTATTTTAGCTAGTGAGAACATAGACAAGGGTAAATCTATCTTAGGAGTGTCTCCTAAGCTTGAAAAGGTAGTGACTAAAAACCTTAGGGCTAAGAAGAGTAACAATCAAAAGTCTAAACAAAAGAAGCAGCATCTCTGTCATCACTGTGGAGCGACTAGACATACTCGACCAAATTGCTATAAGTGGTTAGCCACTCAATAAAGCAACAGTATAATCTCATCCGGAAAACAGATTTAGTTTTCATCCTCCTTTGCTCCTCTTGGAGATCTTCTCAAAGCCCTCATGTTCCTTTTGAACTTGAACGGTATCAATTCTTCCCCCTCATTGCCGGATCAAGGGTTCACCAAACGGAAAGGTTCTTCTAAGGTATGGAAGGAAAAAGACTCTAAGTGATTTATTCACTTTTTCTTTCTCCCTCTCTTTTTGAGTATGCATTACTTGTGTGTTTTACATTCTTGTTTTTGAGTTGGTCTAGTTTTTATACTATGCTTTGTTTAACATGTTTTGTTTGTTTGTTTTCAATTTTACTTTATTGTGTTTTTCATAAATTTTTTTTTTTTTTGAAAAATCAGAAAAATACAAAAACAGTGTGCGTTTTGTGTACTTTGGTACTTGTGTACCTTGGATGGCCATTGAAACAAAATTTTCTGAACTTTGTATCTTTTATAACTTAGATGAGCATCTCTATGCACAACTAAACAAGTGAGTTTTGTGGCTTGTGTTTGTGATGAGTAAGATTAAGTAATCTCTTGTACTTAACACTCGTATCACTCTTTTTGACGGGAAGGACTAGAAAATCCTAAGAGAAAGACATAAATAACTATCTCACCACTATTGCCCGCTAATCATGAAATGACATCTATATGCTTTGGCATAGCAAAAGTGCAATGTCAAAATCTTAACATAATTGGGTATTTTCTTTTCTCTCTCTTATATGCCCATGCATGATATCCTCAAAAGAAAAAATATGCAAAGAAAAATCAAAAGCAAAATGAATCAAAATGCCTTTAAATAAGGTTGCAAGCGTGTCTCTAGGAGATGTGAGAGTTATAGGATGTACCTCAAAGGTGATAATTCCCATCAAGCAATTATGATTGTGTGTGAGTTAAATTGATTTTTCATATCTCAAATTGTCATAACATGTAGACACTTATGCAATCTTGCAATGTCTTTCACGCACAACATGCATAATTCTTTGCTACTTTTGATACATGTGCATGTGCAAGTACAATGTGATTTGGCCATCTCAAGGAATACATGTGTTAATGTATGTTTACTAAACTGTCTTGACTTGTTTTTGAAATATAAAATTGGTTAGACTTGTTTAGTGTGTGTGTGTTTTTTGGATCTAAATGCTTAACATTTTTCTTGTAGAGAGATGATTTTGAAATCTTAAAACGTTGTTTGGATCTTTGGTTGAGTAGCTTTCGTGATTGCATACATTTTTGTGTTTTTCTCCTCTTTGAAAAACTGTTTTTGCCAAGTTCGACAGCTTCTTGACAACTCTCGACAGATAGCTATCTATCGAGATCTTTGGACTACTTTTCTCGACTGATCTTATCACATTTTCGATGCATCAAAGCTTTCTTGAATTTTTCTCGATAGCTTCTTAACAAATTCTTGATCCATCGAGAAAGTTTCTGTCTGCTCAATAGCTTCTCAATAGTCGTTCGATCCATCGAGGTTCTTTTGCCGTCGATAGATTCTTGATAGCACCTCTACATATTTATCTTGTAAGGTTGAATTTATTCAACCATCTAATTGGCTTTATTCCGTGCCAAATTTGCTTGTATTTCAGCATTTAGTAACCCTGTATTTAGATGGGCTTGTTGTAAGGGTAGTGAGTGAGATAGAGTAAAGTTTGCTCAAGAGTGTGCAAGAAAATAGAAACTCGCGGCTTGGCCTCGCGGGTGACTCGCGGCTGCAAGCCACCAGACGCAGCACACGTGCCAAACATGCCAGAAGGTGAACAGTCATGCTAGCTGGAGCACTACAGGACAAAACAGGACAACTGGCCATACGGTTATCTCGCGACTGGATCTCGTGATTCAGTCAAGTCGCGAGGCCAAGCCGCGAGTCAGCCCTGTTTTGAAAAACCTGATGTTTCACATTCCTCTCTCACCCTAGTATATATACCCCTTATACCCACAAAAGAAAGAGGGCTTCCAGAGAGAATTTTGAGAGAGAAACCCTAGAGTAAAACAAGATTGATTCATCTACAATCTTTACATAAGTGCCTCTTCAAATTCCTCAACTCTCTTTCTCTCCATTGCCAAACCCTTGAGAGGTTTTTTACCAAAACCTTGTTCTCACCATATCCATTTCTGTGAAAGGGCTGTTTGGTGTTCTGGGAAGCAGTTAGGAAGGAACCAATCTTCATTGGTTGATGCTATGGTCTAGTAGCGGAATCCGGGAAGCTAGAAAAGAAAAAGGTTCGGCGCAACCTCGTTGGAGCAAGAAGCTTGGAGGGCTTAGGTGCACTAGGTAGATTAGGCTTGGAGGGTCTATTGCTGTCCATGTATCTCAACTACATTTTCTAGTGGATTGTTTACCGCTTGGAGGGCGGTGGAGAGGTTTTACGCCGAGGGCTTCGGTTTCCTCTTCGATAACACATCGCGTGTTGTCTTTGTGTTTGCATCATCCTTCCCTTTTATCTTTGCCTTTTATTATCTGCTGTGGGTTGTGATTTTAATTTGGCTTAGATAGTTTTTCCAATTCCATATTATAGCTTATGTTAATTTACCGCACACTAGTTGTTTGACATAATGCTTGAATTGGTTAAGTTGTAATTTGGGGGTCTAAACGTTCAAGGGTGTTTTACACTATTTGAACTTTCATATCTATTGAGAATTAGTGCTTGACAACTCTCGATAGCTTCTCAATCCATTGAGATGCGTTTTTCTATATATTACTTCAACGCAATTTTTTTTCTCATTTCTCTCTGATCTCTCTCAACAGAAACTCTCTCATTTCTCTCCCAAACACTTTTCCCTCAACCCCTTCACCTTCCCCACTTGTTTTTCAGCCTAAATCTTGATTTCTTCCTCTGGTATGATCTCTTTTCTCTCATTTATCATGCATTTCATACATTTAGACCTAGGTTTTGGGGGTTTTTAAAATTTTTTTGGGGTTTTTCAAAATTGTTAAGTTATTTGTGAAATTTTTGGGTTGGGTTATGTTTAAATGATCCTATATGCTCATGCATTGCATCACATTTGCATTTTTACAATGTTTCATGCATTTAGATGTGTGGTTTATAAGTTGAAACCTTGTGTGCTGGTAGGTTTGGATTGGGCTGAGCCCATGATGTTTTTATTGTTACATGTCATATGTTCATGCATACGTACCATTCTTTTCCTTCTTTTTGATATTATTTTTGATTAGTACTTTTCTACTTGTCTCTCTCTCTCTCTCTTTCTTTCGGATATTCTGCGCATGGCACCCAAGCGCAAATCTACTCCGTCCTGGAACCCTCTTTTTTCCAAGGCATCTTCTTGTTCTGATCCTACACCCTCTCATATCAGGTTCCGTGATGATAAAGCCCGTCAAGACTTTTCAGAGAACTTTTCTAAACATGGCATTCATTTGGAATGCCAAGTTATCCTTTCAGATTTCTCTGATATTGATATACCCATTGTCATTAACAGTAGGGGTTGGGAATCCCTTTGTGATATCCTAATTAGTTGTCTCTCCGTGATCATATAGGAGTTTTACTCCAATATGCACGGATTTGATTATTCCATACCTTGTTTTCTCACTTCTGTTCGAGGTATATGTATTGTAGTCACTTCGGAGCTTATCTTCTATGTGCTATACGTCCCAAGGGTATCGCATCCTAATTACCTCGGTTGTCCTTGTTTGTGGACTGTGTCCAAAGACGAACTCATGTCTCTCTTCTATGAGACACCATCATCTTGGGGTGATTGTCAAAACCCCTTTTACTAGAGCTTTGCAAAAGGTCCAAGGTTCCTGAATGTGGTGATGACATTTGTTTTACATCCCTTGTCTCACTATAATTCTATCATTGAGTCTCGTGCTCGCTTTTTGCTATCCCTCATTGAGGACCTTACCATTGAATTTCCCTCTCACTTCATACTCTCCCTTATAGATGTCTATAAGGATACGATGACTCATGATAAGCTTATCATTCTTCTGCTATCACAAGGATCATTCATCATGCCTCTGTGTCCTATCTAGAGTTTGCTCACTTCACCATCATAGGTGCCATTAGTGGCGACTCCTCCAGCCTCTTCCGCTCCATCCACCTCTGCTCCTTCTTTCGCGGGGGGTGTGACTCTCGAGGCCATCATGGCTCTACTTAAGTGCATGGATGCTTGCCTTGACACTCTCAGTGATGAGTTGTGTCAGGTGAACACCCGTATTGGTCGTATCGCACCACGACAGGCTATCATGGGAGGTTTCACCGCGTCTCCATCTCCATCTCCACAGGCTTCAAAGGATGAGGGCGATGATGATGGCTCCAGTGATGATGATACTGATGAGGATGATGGTGCTAGCTCTTTCGATGACGAGGAGATGACTGCTTCTTAGTGACTTGCCTTTTGTCATTCATGACAAAAAGGGGGAATAGTTTTAGGTATGAGAGTAGTCATATACTTAGGGGGGGAGTTAGTATAGGATATTTTTGTTAGGGGGAGTGATTTTTTATTTTTTATTTTTTATTTTTTATTTTTTATTTAGGGATGTAGTGAGGACTTTTGTATCTTTTCTTTTCTTTAACCTTTAGATACTTTGTTCTTGTACATTGGTCTTATGACCACTTAGTGATAGCAAACCTTCTATTCATTTTTTATATATATATATATATTTGATGAGGTTGTTATTACATTTTTCACCTATGTCTCCATGTGTTGTTTCTTTTCTCTCTTTATACACATACTTCTTATTTATTGTATGCAATCTTTTATTTCTGTTTCACACTAAGATGCCTTGATGAGTTTTGTTTAAAGTATTTCAAAAATACAAGAGTTTATGCTAAGGTAGATTTTATTGTATTCAACAAGTGAGTATGAGTTGAGTGATTTATGACTTCTCTCATATTTCATTTGTTTGTTGTGGTTTTGTCACGGATTGCCAAATGGAGAGATTGTTAGGACATATGTGGATCATGTTAAGAACATATATCATTAAGAATTGGCTAATCCTTTGACAAAACACACTTTACTTGTAATTAGATAGATCTAAAATGTGTTTAATACTTTAAGGAACAAGAGTTCAAGTCCAAGTATTGAAGCCATGCAAATTTTTCCAAAAATCAAGTGAAGAAGTGCTGTTATTTAAAACTCGATAGATATCTCGATAGATGTATCTATCGAGATTTAAAAGGTGAAGCTCGACAGATAAGCTCGACAGCTGTATCTATCAAGAATTACGAAAATCAGTTTTTTAGAACTGTTTTTCACGCATATCTAAGCTATGTGTTTAGGTTTTCTTTTCTCACAACCCTAAACATATATAAGGATTATTTTAAAGGCCGTCTCACTTGATGCAAAGGTTTTATGCAAGCATATTATGACCGGAGACAATTTGCCTAGTTCATCTTTCTTTTAAAGAAGCTGCTACGTTTGTACACCATAGGGTTTTGTGACCGAGGAGCCTCTTAGTCTTCATTGTCTAGATGAACTGAAGAACTTTGTAGCTAACATCCTTCTTAAGTTGGTGTGTTAGTCACCTACTTAGATCCATGCATCTATTGGTTAGTCACGTACTTGGAGCTGTGCATTGAAAGGAGAGATTGTCACTACATTACAAGTCCAATTATGTATTGGGATAAGGGTTCAACTGTAGGTTGGTATAAGGTACTGGGATTCCTTTACTTGTAACCTCTTGTTTTGATAATAGTGGATTCTCGGGAGTGGTGACCTTAAATTCACCCGGTGGGGTTTTTACCTTGGAGATTTTCCCCTTTCGTAAACAAATCACTGTATCAAATTTATTTTTCACTGTATTTAGTTATTTGGTGATTTGTTTGTGCTACCACGCATATTGCATGTTAATTAACTTAATTAATTAACTTGGTTAATTAATTGGTTAATTTACCATAAATAGGTCAATACATTCTTGACCTATCATTGACCCCAGTGATCGGGTGGTTCACAAAGTAGAGAAGTGAGGTAAAGCTTTGAGTAAATGGAGTCATTAATGTTTTGGGAATGTTAGAAGAGATCTAGAGAAGAAACAAAAATTGCTTTTCCATCCTGAAAAGGAAGCTCTGCATACAGGTACTAATTTTCGGGTTAGAGCACTAAGAGATGAAGTGAATGATTTTATTAGATAAGGAAGCACACATGTGGTTTTAGAGGACAAGATCCTTGTGGGTAGTTCACGATGAAAGAAACTCTATGGAGAAAAGGCATGAATAAACCATCTAGAGGTACTTGACAAGGAGATTCTCTATTTCCATTTTTTTTTTTTTTTTTTTTTTTTTGCGCACTAAAGGTCTTCATGGACTTATTTCATAGACAATTATCAAGGGAGATATTCATGGCTATTCTAAGAGAGCTTAACTCATCTTCTTTTTCTAAATGACAAACTTTTTTTTACAAATCCAATTCCCAAGAGTGCAAAAAATTCTTGGACATTTTAAGTACCTATGAAAAGTGCTCGGAGGAACAAATTAATGAAATTTAGCAAATCCACTTTAGAGGATGGAAGGAAACTTATCAAAGATGCATTAGGGAGAAACAATTGTTATCTTAGGTTGGTAGCGAAGTTTTGATTATAGTAGTTGTGCAGGCCATTACAACCTAAACTATAAGTTGTTTTAAATTGCCATTAGGTTTATGTAATGATATTGAAAGCGTGATCAAGATATTTTGTTGGCGACAAAGAGGAAACCCGAGAAAAATTCATTGGGATAGATGAGAAGATCTTTGCAAACCTAAGATAGAGGCTGGCATAGTGTAGACACCTCATTTTGTACCCTTTACGACTTGAGCCCCCGTTCTCCAATGACAATATTACTCGGAGGCCCAAGGCTAGTTTAGAGCCCAATATGGTAAGTTTTTAGCTTGGAGGATGTTTTGGTGAAAGAAAAACATACGGAAACCCTAAGTATGTGCACGCATGCTGTAAGCATGCGCACACATGTAGGGTTTCAAAACACTCCAAATTCACTAGAAAATAGTGAATCAAAGAGGGAGTTATTATTCTAAGATATCCTCATGTTAAAGTTTACATGGTTGGAACCTATTCTGGTCTTGACCTTTGAGTTTTGAGTTTACTAATCTTCTGGTTTTTTCTTTACTAGAATGATTGAGGGGAACGGTTAAATAAAAGCTTAAGGAGTTCTTGTGTTTGAGGTAAAGGTCTAACCTTGTCTCTCTCATTTTTGGTTTGTTCATTTGTTTATTGTTTTATTTCTTGGTTTGATATATCTGTGTTAGTTTAGGGT
This sequence comes from Quercus robur, assembly GCF_932294415.1. NCBI lineage: Eukaryota > Viridiplantae > Streptophyta > Magnoliopsida > Fagales > Fagaceae > Quercus > Quercus robur. The sequence continues at coordinate 40,571,758 of NC_065535.1, forward strand.
TTTACAGCTTTCGTATTAAAAGCATGCTAGGTTGTATTTTATTGCTGTCCTAAAACTAAGTTTCTAAGCAGGTGTAGACACCGCATTTTATACCCTTTATGACTCGGGCCCCCATTCTCCAATGATGCCAAAATTCTAAGACCCAAGGTTGGTTTAAGGCCCAATCAAATTACAAATTGACTTGAGATGTGTTAAAATGGAAAATATAACTTTTTAATGAGCAAAAAATCTATTTTTAGAAATAAAGGCCAAAGAAAACCCTCAGCCTGCATACGTAGGCATGAACCTACGTATGCAGCATTAAAGCTTGCGTACGCAAGCACGAGCCTGTGCACACAGGTAGGGTTTCACAAACCTATAAAAGACAAGTTTTCTGTATTAAAGATTGAGGTTTGGAGCGAATCCCACATCGTTTGGGTGCCGTTCCAAACCCCTATTTTCATAATATAAATAGTCATACATGGTACCTTTTCAAAAACACGCAGAAATCCTAAGGTAAAAACCTAAGATTCACTAGAAATAGTGAATCAAAAAGGGGATTTTTCACAAAACACCCTCAAGTCAATTTTATTTGATTGGGGCCTATTCTGGCCTTGATCTTTGAGTTTTAAAGTTTAGAAATCATTTCTTTATGGCTGTGAATAGAAATGACTGAGAGGAACGATCAAAAATCAAACCTAGGAGCTTTTTGCTTTAAGGTATATATTTCAAACTTTTCTTTCTTTTCTACCTTTAGAATTTGTTTTAATCTTGCTTATTTGATTTGTTTATGTTATAACATGTTTGTTTAGCCTAGGTTTAGTCTTGTTTCTATTTTAAAGCATGTTAGGGTGTTAGATTTATAGTTTTAAGTATTGCTCTATTTTTGTGTCTGTTGATTCTAGGTTAAGGTTTTTGAACAACCCTGCGCACGCAAGCTCTATGCATGCATATACAAGTCAGGGATTTGACCTATGTACGCAGGCTTCTGTATGCGTATGTAAATCGTTGTCTAGAAACCCTAATTTATGTTTTGCTTTGTTTTCTTTATTCGTTTCACATGCTATACTCCTGCTTTTATCCCCCATGTACTGTATATAGTTTTGAGTCTCTGTTTCACATGTTGGTTGATGGTTTACCTTTAACATGTTTAAATCAGGGTTTGTTTCCATTTCTTTGTTTAAATGCTATGAACACGCATTCACATGTTCATGCATTGATGTCATAGGTGCTGTGATATGGTGAGGTAAGTAAGATAAGTCGTGCATTCACATGTACATGCCTTTGTTTCAATGTAATCTTGTTTAGTTTTGACGAGCATGATATAGTGGTTTGAATAAGCATATGTGTGTTCTTGATGCTTTCAATATGATCTTTTGATGCTGCCATGTTTATGTTTCTGCCTTAACATATGGTATGTATGTATTTTGCCTTAGATGGATATGATGCTAGATGTATGCTAAGGTTTATGAGTTAACATGTTTGTCATACTGGATGGATGTTAGGGTTTATGCTTTGATATGAGATGCCCTGCTAGATGTATGTTAGGATGTTTTGTGAAGCATGATAGATGTATGCTAGGTTTGGGTTGTGATATAGCATGATGGAAGCATGATAGGTGTATGTTTAGGGATGTTTGATGCCATGTTGATTGTTAGATGTATGCTAGCGCGTGTGTGAGTTAGATAAACAATATTGAACATGCCTTTAATAGGATTTGGATGCAAGACACATTGAGAGGAAGCCAATCTTAGGGTTGGGTGGTTTTGGGTGCCTAACACCTTCCCATGATTGTACCTTAACTCCGAACTCATATCTCTCGTAGTAAGATTAATGGTCCTTCCTTAAAAGGACGCTATATTCATGGTTCCTAGGCCATTGCAAAACTAGGTGGTGACTCATCTGTTGTGTCCACAGCAGGTATGCTTACTCATGCTTTATGCATGCACATGCATACTCGTGCCTAGAAACCCTAAATTTAGGGTTTTTATTGTTTTACTATTTTGCTTAGTTTTAATTATGTTTTTATGTTATGTATGGCTTAGATTTCACATGTTTAGGTCTAGGGTCAGTGGAATAACATGTTTTGCAAGCTTTGATTGTTAGATTGGTAATTAGGGTTTATATGCTTTGATGAATAATTGGTAATTAGGGTTTATATGCTTTAATGAATAACATGAACATGCATAAACAACATAAACATGCATTGATGCATACGTTCTGAGATAACATTGGTGCAGTGAGATGAGTAAGGTAAGTCATGCATAATTACATGAACATGCATTGGATTTGGATGATGCATATGATGTGCATGATGGATGTGATACTAAGTTTGAATGTGTGATTGTGCTTGGTTTATTTTGTTCATAACTCACTACCTTGTTGATGTTGTTATCATATGATGCTTGCTACCCTTGGATATAAAGCATGGATTGTTAGATGAATGTTAGGATATGTGCCATGAATATGATGAGGTGCCATGTTGGATGTTAGATGCATGATAGGATATGTTTTGTGTGTGTGTGTGTGTGTGTAGAATAACCTATTAAAGGGCCTTTTGATAGAATTAGGATGTGGAACACAAAAAGTGGAGGCCTGTGGGTGCAAGCACCCACGACGGTCCTACGTGGAAGAGTAAGCCTTGGCCTAGGGTGGACCATGGCGGAGTGTCTAAATGGAGTCGCCACCTAGTTTAGGTCTAGGAACCATATATGTAGCACCCTTTGTAGAAGGATTGATCTTTACCAGAGCACTGTTTGAAGTTTAGGTATGAGGATGAGAAGGTGTTAGGCACCCAACCCCACACGACTCGTGAGTCAGCTTCCTCTTATTGTGTTCCAAGTCTTAATCTCGTTAAAGGCGTATTTAACATGTTGTTCTAACTCACACAGTCTCTCTCATGCATCTAAAGCAAATAACATGGCATAATCATCCCCAAGCAGTGGTGATTTTAGGAATTTTGTTTAGGGAGGTCGTTAAAATATTTTAATAAAAACAGAAATTGAATATATTGAGTTATCAACCAAAAAAAAAAAATTAATATATGAAAATTTTCAATTTTATTTTGCAAGTTTTCAAACTTTGAATTATTATACAATAGTTCATTATGAGTGTCGACAATATGGAACCTTAATCTAATGTGGAATTTTTGGAATTCCACCCACTTTTCCCATTTTAGTGATTTGGTTTCACATATTATAGATGAGGAGAAGGATTTAGAACTTTTTGCTTAAATTATTTGCACTATTTGGTATAGAAAAATTCGTCAAGAACAAGCTACAAAAGTTATCCAATTGGTTAGGTAGTGCCCAATGCCTTGGTTACTCATTCTGATTTCATTCGATCTCTACCAATAACCTGATCAGCCTTTCTAGCCATGTACCCTCTACAATGAGATGGTTTCCACCTCCGTCATCTTTCTTCAAGGCATATTTCTGATGGAGCTATGCTTAAGGAGGAAGTTTTTGCAAGTATTAGAGTTGTAATTCAAGATGAGTAGGGGATGGTTATTGCGTTCGTGTCTGAAAAGATCTTCTCCTCAAATCTGTTGATGAGGTTGAATCTTTGGTGGCTATGAAAGCTTTGGTTTTTACATAGGAGATTGACATGTCTTATACCTTTCTTGAGGGTGATTTTGAAGTTATCATCAACTCTTTGAAAAGCAATGATGAATCCTTTACTTCTTATGGTAATTTAATCAATGAGGAAAAATCTTTACTGAATTCCTTTGCTATTTTTTGTTGTTCCCATACCATAGACAAGGAAATTTTGTAGCTTACAATCTTACTCGAGATGCTAGACAAGTTAGCGATTTATTGGTGTGGATGGAGGATGTTTGTCCACAACTTAGTGCCGTAATTTTAGTCAATTTGGCTGCACCTACTTATTAAAGTTTACAACCTTCTTCTTTTAAAAAAAAAAAAGATATTGATTTATTATATTGTTAAAGTGACGTGATACACTTTCATTAACTACGTTAATTTATAAGGTTATTGTAATAAAATTGTTAGTAAAATTTTAAAACTTTTGACTAAAACTTTTTACAAAGTGTTAAAAGTATTAATGGGTGGCAAGGAAAATGTTTAGAGCACAATAGGTTTAATTGAAATAAATTTTGAATCATTTTTTCTAAGTATCTTTTAAGGTGTTTATTGTTACTGTATTTTGTTCGACCTCAATAAATGCACCAAAATGTTGGTCCAAGCCTTAAAAAGTTAGAACTATGCTTTAAAACGTAAGAAAATAAGGAAATACATGAAAAAAAATAATGTTTATCCTGATTGGGCGTCTTAAAAAACCCTGTAGGATTTCAAAATCCCAAACTTGCCATTTCTGGCTAAGTTTAACCAACATTGATTAACCCTTGTTAGGTTCTAAAGACTTAGGATTTTATGTATTTAGAACTCTAATTTGTATTGTTGTCAAACCATGATCAAAACAATGTGTTTAGAAGTGTTTTTGTCTAGCTCAAAGTTGTGCATTTATGTAAAGTTGGAATTGAGTTAATGCAGGAAAGCTTTATGCCTTTCGGCCTGGCTCGATCGATCGAAGCTTAGGCTCGATCGATTGAAGCTCTGGTAGAATGTTTTTTCTGTAGAATTTTCCAACTCAGCCCTAGGTGTTTTAAAACGTTTTTAGGGTTTCTTATTTGTCCTAAGTATAAAAGGCAAACCCTAGCCACGTTTTAGTGTTGCTCATATTGCGGTTTGTGTAAATCTCTTGTGAGATCTAGAGGAGCTTTCCTTTACACAAACTTAGGGTTTTCATGGAGAAGATTTATCTACACCTTGATGATCAATTCAGTTGCTGCCATTGAAGCTTAAAGAAAACACAAGCAGGTGTGCTTGTATCTGGTGGTGAATCCAAGAAAGAAGGAGTCCGTGGATTCGGAGCTTGCACGTGGTCGTGTCAGTAAGTTCTACTGGTGGGTAGCAATAAGAAGTCGAGCGTGGGGACTTGTAAGTCTTATTGTATGAACTTCGATTCTTTCAAGATAGTGGATTCAAGTTTACCTTGAGGATAGCTAGGTCAAATCCTCCCCAAGTTTTTACCGGTTTGGTTTCCTGGGTGATCATACTTGTGTTATTTATTTTCCGCTGCTTTGCATGATTTGATCTTTGTTATTGTGATAACCTAGACTTATTTAATTGGAATAAGTAACAACTTGGCTAATTATCTAGGTTTGTAAGGTTGAATTTATTCAACCATCTAATTGGCTTTATTCCGTGCCAAATTTGCTTGTAATTCAGCATTTAGTAACCCTGTATTTAGGTGGGATTGTTGTAAGGGTAGTGAGTGAGATAGTGTGAAGATTGCTCAAGAGTGTGCAAGAAAACAGAGAGTCGCGGCTGGGACTCGCGGCTGGACTCGCGGCTTCAACCCGCCAGAAGATGCACACGTGCCAAGCATGCTGGAAGATGAACAGTCATGCTAGCTGGAGCACTACAGGACAAAACAGGACAACTGGCCATACGGTTAACTCGCGACTGGAACTCGCGACTCAGTCAAGCCGCGAGGTCAAGCCGCGAGCCACCCCTGTTTTGGAAAAACCTGACGTTTCGCATTCCACTCCTCTTCAGTATAAATACCCTTTTAACCCACGATTGAAAGAGAGCTTCCAGAGAGAATTTTTGAGAGAGAAACCCTAAAGAAAAACCAGATTGTTTCACCCACAATCTCTACCTTAGAGTCTCATCAAATTCCCTCACTCTCTTCCTCTCCATTGTCAAATCCTTGAGAGGCCTTTATACCAAACCTGGTTCTCACCATTATCATCCCTGTGAGACAGTCGTTTGGAGTTCTGGGAAGCAGTTAGGAAGGAGCCAATATTCATTGGTTGATACTACGGTGTAGTAGCGGAATCCGGGAAGCTAGAAAAGAAAAAGGTTCGGCGCAACCTCGTTGGAGCAAGAAGCTTGGAGGGCTTAGGTGCACTGGGTAGATTAGGCTTGGAGGGTCTATTGCTGTCCTTGTATCCCAACTGTATTTTCTAGTGGATTGATTACCGCTTGGAGGGCGGCGGAGAGGTTTTTCGCCGAGGTCTTCGGTTTCCTCTTCGATAACACATCGGGTGTTATCTTTGTGTTTGCATCTTCCTTCCTCTCTATCTCTGCCTTTACATTATCTGCTGTGGTTTATTTTGTTATGGCTTAGATAGTATTTAACCTATTTCACATTATAGCATATGTTAAGTTTCCGCACACTTGTTGTTTGACATATTGCTTGTGTTGGTTAAGTTGGTTTCTGGGGGTCTAAACGTTCAAAAGTGTTTTGGTACACGTTTTTGAACTTTCAATTGGTATCAGAGCGGGTACACTTGTTGTGGTTTAAATACCTAAGTGTGATCCTTGACCCCTTTTGTTTATTTGCCATGGATTGTGCTTTGTATGCCTCTTTGCATGATTTGGTTGGTGATGAATGTAACATGCCACGTGTTTGTGAAAATGTCTCTATGAGTGCTAATCCTCATAATTGTGATGACATGTTAATTGAATCCATGGGTGTTGTTGACAAACTCTTGAAGAAAAATGCCAAGAAGTTTCAAAAGAATTTGAGCAAGTTATTTTGTGAAAAGGATGATTTGATTGCTAAGCTCAATGAATCCAACAAATTGGTTGAGAAATATAAAAAACTTGCTGAAATTTCTCTTGAAAAGCTGAAAGAGTTTGAATGTTTGAATATGGACTTGGATGCTAAACTTGTTTTGTCTAACAAACTTGTTGATGATCTTAAATGTGAAAATGAATCTCTTAAGATGCATGCCAAGTGTTTGATTGCTGAACCTATTGTTAAAAAGGATGAAAATATTTGTTGCAATCATGTTGTGATACCCGATTTTGTGCCTAGTGTGTGTTCTACCTTAAAGGACAAATCGGTGTACATTCCGCCACATAAAAGAAATCAAAAGGTGGAGAGAAAGACTGTTAAGTCAAAGCCTCTGTTTAGGTCTCAACCCAAGGCTCTGGATGGATCTAAGTTTGTTCCAACTTGCCACCATTGTGGTGTGATTGGTCATATAAGACCTCAATGTCATAAGTTGAAGAGGGAACAAAACCATATTGCTAGATCCCTTCCTAAAAGGCCTAGTGGACCTAAACACATTGTGTGTCACCATTGTGGTGCCTTTGGTCATCTAAGACCTCAATGCTCTAAGTTTCATGCTTTTAAAAGAATCAAAAGAAAAGAAAAACTTGAGCTTCTTGGAAGTTGTGCTAAAAAGGATAAACCGGATTTGAGTGATAATAGCATGTTGTTAAAGAAAGTGTTTAATGCTCTTAACTCCTTGTCTATGTGCATCTCCGGTTCTCATTCTTCCAACCCTCGTCTCACTTCTCATGAGACACTCATTCCAAACAATTGTTCTGTTTGGATGAGGAAGGGTTCCTATGGTTGAGCTTTTGCTCCTTTGGTCCTTGATCTAATTCTTTCGATCTTTGTAGGACCCTTCATGCATTAGATGCTTCATTGTCATGCATTTGTGCATCATGCATATCTTTATATGCATTGTTTTGTTTTTGTTTTGATCTTACTTTTATGTCTTTGGTTTGTGTGTGTAAAAATCCAAAACCACATAAAAAGTAGAAAATCAAAAAGCTTGATCGACGTTGTTGAGTTTTGTCTCAAAACTTGTTTTGCCTTGTACCTTTGTGCTAATGGCTTTGTGCATTTTCGAGCATTGCTTGTTTCTTTGCACTCATATCACTGTGGAAGAAATCTTGAAATCTATGTGATTGTTGTAAATAGATCTTCAAACTTGTCATGAATGATTAGTGAATGGTTATGTTGATCTTGAAACTTGCATAGACTTGTGTCTATATATCTTCCCACTCTTTATTTTTGTTTTTGCTAAGAAGAGCTCACCAAATGTAAATCTCCAAATGAAAAGAGATATTGAGCTGCAAAAGCCTGTCGCACATTCTAGTATTCGACTAGGAAAAAGGGTAAGCGACCTTATATTAAAGAGAATGTTTATTCAAAAAGCCAAAGGCTTGTTCATTAAAGTGAAATATCAAATATCACTCTCACAATGAGAGGCGATTGTCTCAAGAGATCAAAATGATCAAATGTTATGGAGTCAAATGTAAAGCTCCAAGATATGTTATCAAGTTTTGTGGGAGGTCATATATACATATTTCTATAATTGAGATGGATCACTTGATCTAGTGCTAATTGTGTATGCCTTGGTTGAATTGATCATTGAAGCTTCACATTAGACTAAGGACTATTTCATTGTTGATATCCACACACAACACACAAGTTTATGTTCAATAAATGCAATATTCATTTGTGTGATTGTACTTGATGAAATGTGTTTTCACATGCTCAATCTTTGTTAATTCAAGCGCAAAAAGATTTTTGAGTGTTTTAGGTGTTTTTGGAAAGTATTTTGTTAATCTGAAATTTTTCAAGAAACTCAGTTTTGCCCTGTTTTGGCGACTCAGTCGCGGGTAAGTCAAGTCGCGAGACTCAGCCGCGTCTTCGCGGGTCATTTTTGGCAACTTGTTCGCGAGTGGAAGGTCCAGTCGCGAGGGTTACTCAGAGATTTTGGCGGCTCAGCTCGCGACTCCCTCGCGGGTAGACCCTCCAGTCGCGAAAAACACTTAGAAAATTTTTCAAAATTTTGTCTTTGAGCGTTTTGGCGGCTTGCCCTGGCGACTTAACTCAGTCGCGAAAATCGCGTGTTTTGCATATTGAGGGTTATTTTCAAAGTTGTTTTCAAAATTTTTTTTCATTTTTCCCCTCATGCATCATTGGCATTGTTCGTACCTTCATCTCTTGCCCTCGTTTCTCCTTGACGCTTTGTCTATTCCTGACAAAAAGGGGGAGAGTATACTCTAATGAGTATGTCGGAGTGTTTTGTCATTTCTATATGACTCTTGTGCACATCCTTAGGGGGAGAAATTCTATTTCTCATGCACAGTTGTAGGGGGAGAGATATTCCATAGGGGAGATGCATATACCAAGGGGGAGAAGACATTGAGATTATAAGAAAACTTTGTATTGAACAAGCACAGGCTTTATGGTGCTTTGAGTTATGTTTTGTGATTCTCTTCGCATCATGTTTTTGTTTTGGACATGCATACTTCCTTATGCTATTGTGCTTCATTGAATGCATGTTCGGATGATCAATTGATTTGCTATGTGATCATTGTAGTCATTTCTATATGACTGTTTTGGTGTTTGATCAAGTTGCTCATATGTTTTACATCATGTTTACTTGATCGCAATTTGCTTGTTACATTATACTTGTCCTTTTATTACTTGCTTTACCTTGAGGGTCTAATGTGTTTTGTGCAAGTGTTTCAGGTTACAAGTATATATGCTCCAAGTGCATCACAGCTTCTCATCACTTTGAAGGGGAGAAACTTTATGCACTTTTAGTTTATATTGTTTAAGTTTTTATTCAATATAATGTGTTTGTACCCATGTGCTTTTGTAAGCTTTTAGGGTTAATGTTTTATGCATAGTTTGTAGGCTTTATGGTATGTACCATGCTTAAGTGCAACCTTTATGCTATGTTGAAATCAGTACCTTAATCTAAATGTTCTGCATTTTGGTTTATGTACTGTCACTCTTGTGCCCTTGTAGGATTGTTCCTAGATGCATATGCCTTGTGTGCTATGCATTGGTTGAGTGTTGTACATACAAGTGTCTTGCCTTGTGCTTGTTAACTTGTATGTCCTTGTGTTCATTCCAAGTGTGAATGAACACTGTGATCACTACTTTGTGGTGTTCACTTGGTTGATCAAGCCATGGTTTGTTCATTAACTCCATCTTTGCTTGATCACATATTGCCTGTTTCATATGCATTTATAATTTTCTGCTTACAATGATCATGGTGTATTGTTGTGTTTCAGGAGTTTATGTTCATATGATTCAAGTGCTTCACAGCTTCTAGAATTAGGTGTGAGTGAGTTTTGTTCAACTGTTCCCAACTCACATGTTAAGTCTAGAGTCTGTTTTAGGGTTTTGTCACGGAATAGCCAAAGGGGGAGATTGTAAGGTTGAATTTATTCAACCATCTAATTGGCTTTATTCCGTGCCAAATTTGCTTGTAATTCAGCATTTAGTAACCCTGTATTTAGGTGGGATTGTTGTAAGGGTAGTGAGTGAGATAGTGTGAAGATTGCTCAAGAGTGTGCAAGAAAACAGAGAGTCGCGGCTGGGACTCGCGGCTGGACTCGCGGCTTCAACCCGCCAGAAGATGCACACGTGCCAAGCATGCTGGAAGATGAACAGTCATGCTAGCTGGAGCACTACAGGACAACTGGCCATACGGTTAACTCGCGACTGGAACTTGCGACTCAGTCAAGCCGCGAGGTCAAGCCGCGAGCCACCCCTGTTTTGGAAAAACCTGACGTTTCGCATTCCACTCCTCTTCAGTATAAATACCCTTTTAACCCACGATTGAAAGAGAGCTTCCAGAGAGAATTTTTGAGAGAGAAACCCTAAAGAAAAACCAGATTGTTTCACCCACAATCTCTACCTTAGAGTCTCATCAAATTCCCTCACTCTCTTCCTCTCCATTGTCAAATCCTTGAGAGGCCTTTATACCAAACCTGGTTCTCACCATTATCATCCCTGTGAGACAGTCGTTTGGAGTTCTGGGAAGCAGTTAGGAAGGAGCCAATATTCATTGGTTGATGCTACGGTGTAGTAGCGGAATCCGGGAAGCTAGAAAAGAAAAAGGTTCGGCGCAACCTCGTTGGAGCAAGAAGCTTGGAGGGCTTAGGTGCACTGGGTAGATTAGGCTTGGAGGGTCTATTGCTGTCCTTGTATCCCAACTGTATTTTCTAGTGGATTGATTACCGCTTGGAGGGCGGCGGAGAGGTTTTTCGCCGAGGTCTTCGGTTTCCTCTTCGATAACACATCGGGTGTTATCTTTGTGTTTGCATCTTCCTTCCTCTCTATCTCTGCCTTTACATTATCTGCTGTGGTTTATTTTGTTATGGCTTAGATAGTATTTAACCTATTTCACATTATAGCATATGTTAAGTTTCCGCACACTTGTTGTTTGACATATTGCTTGTGTTGGTTAAGTTGGTTTCTGGGGGTCTAAACGTTCAAAAGTGTTTTGGTACACGTTTTTGAACTTTCAAGGTTAATCCAATTGTGTTTTAAGGGGTCTAAAAACTATCAAGTGGTATCAGAGCGGGTTGTTCTTTTGTTGTTGATCCTTTGATCACTGAGCTGATCCTTGACCCCTATTGTCATGGAACACGGACACTCTCTAGTTATTCCTCCTCACTTTGATGGGAATAATTATGCTTATTGGAAAGTAAGGATGAAAGCATTCCTGAAATCTATTGATGAGAGAGTGTGGAACTTCGTTGAATACGGATGGGAGAAGCCCACTACTCCTGTTAATGAGTGGGAAACTTCTCAAAAAGAAGTAGCTGCGTTTAATAGCAAGGCTATGAATGCTATCTTTAATGCTGTTTCTATGGAGAAATTTAAGAGAATCTCTAATGTTGAGGTTGCTCATACTGCTTGGAATATCCTCCAGACTGTGCATGAAGGCACAAAGACTGTCAAAATCAATAAATTGCAGCAATTGACTTCTAAATTCGAAAGCAATAGGATGTCTGATGATAAATCTTTTGATGAATTCTATGCTAAATTGAATGACATTGTTAATTTTGCTTTTAACTTGGGTGAAATCTATGATCAACCTAGAATTTTTAGGAAGATTCTTAGATCTTTAACTGAAAACTTTAGACCCAAGGTGACTGTCATTACTGAAAGCAAGGATGTGGACTCCATCCCTGTTGATGAACTTGTAGGATCTCTTCAATCTTATGAGTTGGATCTACCCAAAACTACCAAATCCAAATCAATGGCTCTTAAGTCAGTTGATGATGTTGAAGGTGGTGGATTTGATGATGAGCTCTCTGTTACAGAGATTGCTTACCTTGCCAAGAACTTTAGAAACTTTCGCAGGAATAGTAATAGAAAGGCAAGAGGCACAAACACTGCTGAATCTAGAAACTTTAGGAAGCATGATCCCACTAAGGTTAACAATAATGATAAACCTAGAGAAAAAGTAGGTCAATCTTCCAATAATTCTTTGGGTTCTCAGTGTTTTGGATGTCAAGGGTATGGACACATGAAATCTGAATGTCCTACCTATTTGAAGTCTAAGGGTAAGGCTATGGCTGTAATCCTTAGTGATGGTGAAGTTTCTGATAATGAGTCTTGATAGTTCAAAAACGTGTACAAAAACACTTTTGAACGTTTAGACCCCCAAAAACCAATTTAACCAACACAAGCAATATGTCAAACAACTAGTGTGCGGAAACTTAACATATGCTATAATATGGAATTGGTTAAACAACTATCTAAGCCATAACAAAATAAACCACAGCAGATAAAGTAAAGGCAGAGATAGAGAGGAAGGAAGATGCAAACACAGAGATAACACCAGATGTGTTATCGAAGAGGAAACCGAAGACCTCGGCGAAAAAACCTCTCCGCCGCCCTCCAAGCGGTAATCAATCCACTAGAAAATACAGTTGGGATACAAGGACAGCAATAGACCCTCCAAGCCTAATCTACCCAATGCACCTAAGCCCTCCAAGCTTCTTGCTCCAACGAGGTTGCGCCGAACCTTTTTCTTTTCTAGCTTTCCGGATTCCGCTACTACACCGTAGCATCAACCAATGAAGATTGGCTCCTTCCTAACTGCTTCCCAGAACTCCAAACAACTGTCTCACAGAGATGATAATGGTGATAACCAGGTTTGGTATAATGCCTCTCAAGGATTTGACAATGGAGAGGAAGAGAGTGAGGGAATTTGATGAGACTCTAAGGTAGAGATTGTGGGTGAAACAATCTGGTTTTTCTTTAGGGTTTCTCTCTCAAAATTCTCTCTGGAAGCTCTCTTTCAATCGTGGGTTAAAAGGGTATTTATACTGGAGTGAAGAGGAATGCGAAACGTCAGGTTTTTCCAAAACAGGGGTGGCTCGCGGCTTGACCTCGCGGCTTGACTAAGTCGCGAGTTCCAGTCGCGAGTTAACCGTATGGCCAGTTGTCCTGTTTTGTCCTGTAGTGCTCCAGCTAGCATGACTGTTCATCTTCCAGCATGCTTGGCACGTGTGCATCTTCTGGCGGGTTGAAGCCGCGAGTCCAGCCGCGAGTCCCAGCCGCGACACTCTGTTTTCTTGCACACTCTTGAGCAATCTTCACTCTATCTCACTCACTACCCTTACAACAATCCCACCTAAATACAGGGTTTCTAAATGCTGAATTACAAGCAAATTTGACACGGAATAAAGCCAATTAGATGGTTGAATAAATTCAACCTTACAAGTCTAATTGTGATGAGGATGGAAACTTCATTGCTTTCACTGCTACTGCTGTAGTCGATGAGAGCATATCTGCTGAAGAGAACCCTTCTGATGGGGAACTCTCTGAAGATGCAGATCTTCAAGAGGCCTATAATAAACTTTGCAAAGTTGCTGCAAAGGATGCTATGAATGTTGAACTTGGCCTGAAGAAAATTGAATCTCATGAGCTTGAAAAGAAGAATTTGCTTGTTAAACTGTTTGATGCTAATGAACTTTTGAACAATGTGAAAACTGAGAATATGCTTTTGCTTGATAAAGTTAAATCTTTGGAACTTGATTTATCTGTTGCTAGATCTACTAGTTCTAAACTTGATCAAATGTTGAGTGTTCAAAAGTCTTCTTCTGACAAAACTGGATTAGGTTATGTTGAAAACATCTCTGTGTCTGCTCCCCATTCCACAAAGTTTGTTCCTTCATCTTCTTCTTCTGAACCTTCTGTGAGTGAGATAGTGAGTGAAACTATCAAACCCCCTGTGAGTGAGGTTGTCAAACCCATAGAAGTTTCACCATCTAGGAAGATTAGGGTTGATCTGAAAGAGTCTAAGTCTAAAAAGCCTACCCTATCTAAGGACAAGACACATGATAAGCCTGCATGGATTTGTCACTTTTGTGGAAAGTCTGGACACATTCGTCCAAACTGTTACAAGCTGCAAGCTACAAAGAGAGCAAACAAACCAAAAGCACATGTGCCTCAAGCACAAGATCCTATGGTACTTATTGGTGAATTGGTAAAGGCTTTAAACCTTTATTCCAATCCTGGAGTTGGTAATCATTCCCATGTGAATAAGAACTCCAATGCTCATGGTGTATCTAAAAGGTTTTGGATTCAAAAGACTCGAACTAACTGAGTCTTTCTAACATGGTCCTTGTGCTTTATTGCTCTACCCTTTGTGACCATTGTTCTTTGGTTTTGTTTTTATTTTTATTTTTTGTTTTTTAGGATTTGCATTGCATAATATTCATGCATTTCATTCTAGGTGTTTTTTTTTAATAAAAAAAAAAAAAAGGAAGCAAATTTTGTTTTGTACTATTCTTCTTGGTTTTGAGTACAAGGTTGGTCAATTTGTTTTCACATAACATGTCATTTGTACCTTGTTTAGTTTTGATGAGCTTACTTATTGCACTTTACTAGTTAAAGCTTTGTAGTGCATGTTGTGTGGGAAAGATGTTTATGGTTTTTGATTACTTTGTCTTAATCTTGAAGTCACATGTTTTTGAATGTTGGACTTAAACTTTTAGAGAAATGCATAAATAACCATTTCACCACTGTTCACTAGCCAATTATGAACACCTTAGTGCATATCATAAAATTTTGTGCTTGAAAAAGTGTAGCACATGCACAAAAAGAACATAAAGTGAAGCCTCGGTTTAAATTGTTTAATACTTAAAATTGGTGTGTACTATTAGGCTTGATACCAAACTCACATGACTTAAAATTGATATGTATATTATGAGGCATAAATACAAGAAACTTACATGATTGCAAGCTTATGATCTAGGAGATGTGGGAGTTATATGATGTAACTCTTTAGGTGATAGTCTCTTTTAAATTCTTTATGATGAATTTTGTAGACTTTGTGATTGATTGCTATTCACATATCACCTCACATGTATCTCAAGCTTTTGCTAGTTGCACACACTACACAAGTTACTCTTTGCTAAACTTTGTACATGTTATTGTGTGTGTTTATGGTTTGACCAATCAAGTTTTGCAAATACTTTGAATTTTGTGCAAAATTAATTTGTTGCTTGAAAATTTATGGAGAATGCAAGAAATTTTATTTTTGGGAATTTGGGATTAAAATTCTTGTTTTTGAATATCACATCATCACATACTCATGTATTTTGTTCTTAAATTTCAATGCTTTGAGTTGATTCTAATGGTTGTTCAAAAAACTGTGTTTTTCCTCAAATTTAGTGAGCCTCTGCCCATTTCGATCGATCCATTCTGTTTTTCGATCAATCGAAATTTTCTAAATATGTTAGAGAGAGCCTCTGTCTGTTTCGATCGATCGAAACCGATTTTCGATCGATCGAAATCTTTTCAAAATGTTTTGTTAAAGTCTCTGTCTGTTTCAATCGATCGAAACTCGTGAAACATGTTTTTTTAAAAGTCAGATTGTCTTTTTCAAAGTCACTTTTTCAAAAGTTTTTCAACCTTTCCTCTCTCTCCGACTTGGCTAAAGCTCCACCAAAGATTTTTTGTCGTTTTCTTCCGAAATTTTTGCAATGTTTTTGTCTTCCAAGGCCAGTAAGTCCTTTTTGCCCTTCCTTTTGCATTTTATTTCATGATTTCATGCATATTCATTGGGTATTTTCGGCACTTTTCATATTTTGGGGTTGTTGATGATTCAAACCTTTTTTTTTTTGGTGAAATTGATCATTGGGTTTTTGTTCTAGGATGTTATATTAATGATCCTTGATGGTTAATTTGATCAATTTTATGGTTTTTGAAATATTGAAAATTATAGGGTTTGAAATTCGGTTAAATTCGGTTAAATTGATGAAATTGGCTTGTTAAATTGATGTATTTGGTCATTAATTTTTGAACTCTATCATGTCTAATGATCAATTCGTCAATATCTTTCAAATTGATCAAGTGGTTTTCCAAATTTTGGGGTTTTTGTGTTAATACCTCTATGTTCAAGCCAATTTTGTGAATTTGAACTTTTTGGACTTAATTGCACTGCATTAGAACATGCATCATACCATTTAAATTGTTCATGCATCATATAGATTTTTATTTTTATTTTTTGTGCTAACTTGCAGGCTACCCTTGGTTTTGTCTTTTGTGTTTCTGTTCTTTTGCTTTGTGTTTTGGTCCTTATCCTAGCACCATGCCTAGGAAAACTAGAGCCCATAGGACCCCTTCCACTTCCTCTGAGTCTCCCTCTAGGAGTGAGGTGTTTAGGAATGATAAGTGCATAGAGGCCTTTGATACTTTAAACAGTAAGCGTAAGAGATGGGCTGAGCGAGCTGTTGTGTTAGATGAGATTGATCCGGCCATTAGTGCTAACTTTGAGTCTAGAGGTTGGTTGCCTCTCTTAGAGATAGATCATCCACCCTCGACCGCCCTGATTAGAGAGTTCTTCTCGAACCTCTCTTGCCACGTTTATGATTCCAACACTCTTGTTAGGAGTTGGATACGAGGTGTTGAGTTCACCATTACCCCTAGGGTAGTGGCTGAGGCTCTTGGGATTCCGGTTGTTCGGGAGCCTGACTATCCCTATGATGAGTCACCCTTATTAGATGTTGTCATGTCATACATCACTGGGTCATCTATCCAGTGGGGTTCTGATCCTCGGATCATGTCCGCTGAGCTTACCGAGATTGCCTATCTTTTCCTTAGGATAGTGTGTCATTCGTTGTGGCCTATTTCTCACTTCCAGACCATCCCTCTAGAGCGATGTGTGTTTTTGTATGCGTTTGTTTATGAAGCGTCTATCAATTTTCCCCATTTGTTCCTTCGTTCTTTGAACGAGGTTTATAGGAGTTCTGTCGTAGGGCATGCGCTTAATCATCCTATTTTCATTCATAGGATTTTGCTCTTTTTAGGTCTAGATGGTTTTCCGTCTGGTGAGCCTGTGCATGTTGTTGCTCCCATAGGTGCCACTTTTCTTCAACAAAGGGCTGCTCACTTGAGAGTTGCTCCTTCACGTCCTAGAGGTGTGTCATCTAGTGCTTTTCCCCCTCCTCCCTCTTCTACAGGTGCTGATGCTGCTGAGACATCGGGTGCTGTTGCTGATGCTGATGTTTCTCCACCGATTTCTTCGGATGATTCAGACATTTGTCGTACGTTAGATCATGTCTTGACCGTTCAGGTGACTCATGGACAGATTTTGGTGGACATGCTCGATGAGATCCGTGCCTTACGTGCGAAGTTGGCGCAGTTTAGACCACCTCCCTTTTTCTGATGGATTTTTGTTTGCCCTTTGGCATTCCGTCACAAAAAGGGGGAGTACTTTGTAGAGTTTTTGCTTTCAGGGGGAGTATATTTATTTTGGTTGGAGTTTGTGGAGTTTAGATTGTATCTAGGTGCTTCACTTTGTATTTTACTTTTTTAGCTCTTGCCATATTTTTGATGGGATATTCATGTTAGGGGGAGTATTACTTTTTGTTGTTACTTTATATGTTTCTTGTTTCAAACTGTTTATTGATTTATATTTATGAGTTATTCATTGATATATGTCTTTATTGTGTATTGTTTTAAATCAAGAAGTTATTTTGTTTACTTATATTATTTCCACACATGCGGTTATGCATTTTGTTTAGTGTTTCAGGAAATATACAGGTTAATTCAATTGAGCTGTTGTCTACACTTGCAACTGATGGATAGTAGTTAGGATTGAATTTGTTTTATGAGCATTATTTTTGTAAAGGGCTTTTTATTTTGTAAACTTTGAGCGTCCAGTTGTGTTTTGTCACGGATTGCCAAAGGGGGAGTTTGTTAGGTTCTAAAGATTTAGGATTTTATGTATTTGGAACTCTAATTTGTATTGTTGGCAAGCCATGATCAAAACAATGTGTTTAGAAGTGTTTTTGTCTAGCTCAAAGTTGTGCATTTATGTAAAGTTGGAATCAAGTTAATGCAGGAAAGCATTATGCCTTTCGGCCTGGCTCGATCGATCGAAGCTCGGGCAGAATGTTTTTTCTGCAGAATTTTCCAACTCAGCCCTAGGTGTTTTAAAATGTTTTTAGGGTTTCTTATTTTTCCTAAGTATAAAAGGCAAACCCTAGCCACGTTTTAGTGTTGCTCATATTGCGGTTTGTGTAAATCTCTTGTGAGATCTAGAGGAGCTTTCCTTTACACAAACTTAGAGTTTTCAAGGAGAAGATTTATCTACACCTTGATGATCAATTCAGTTGCTGCCATTGAAACTTAAAGAAAACACAAGCGGGTGTGCTTGTATCTGGTGGTGAATCCAAAAAAGAAGGAGTCCGTGGATTCGGAGCTTGTACGTGGTCGTGTCAGTAAGTTCTACTGGTGGGTAGCAATAAGAAGTCGAGCGTGGGGACTTGTAAGTCTTATTGTATGAACTTCGATTCTTTCAAGATAGTGGATTTAAGTTTACCTTAAGGATAGCTAGGTCAAATCCTCTCCAGGTTTTTTCCGGTTTGGTTTCCTGGGTGATCATATCTTGTGTTATTTATTTTCCGCTACTTTGCATGATTTGATCTTTGTTATTGTGATAACCTAGACTTGTTTAATTGGAATAAGTAACAACTTGGCTAATTACCTAGGCTAATCCAATTGTATTTTAAGGGGTTTAAAAACTATCAACCCTAACCGAGATTAGTAAAAAATTTTACTATTTGATCCAACTGTTTAATTGAGGTAAAATTCAGCCATCTTAAAGATCATGAAATTCCCTTTAAAACAACAATTTACAGGCCAAAATCGAAGCTAAAACAGATAAACTATCTAGAAAACAATAAAACTCTAATTAAATGTATTATTTTTCAAGTCAATTGCTGTTTTTGGGGCGTTTTCATGCAAAATATTAGACATCAAGACCTTTCCAGAGACACTATATGCACAAAATTCCCAAAACATTCCTCTCTCTCTCTTTCTAGGATTTTCTCTAGATCTATTTTCTCTTTCTTCCTCCTTAGAAAACCCCTCTAAACCTGAAACTCCAGCCCCTCCTCTCCTCCTTTTTCACCTTTAAAAGCCCATAGGTGAGCTTCTAAAGCATTATGTAAAAGGTGGGATGGTGTAGCTTCTTCCATAGCTACACCATCTTCCTCTTTATGTTGTGAATACCATTTAATATATATGAAAATCTCTCTTGTTATATTCTTTTATTTCCATTGTTCTTCTATATTTTTGTTATATCTCCATATTTGTGTCTCTTTATGTTTACGTTCTTTACTTTCCAAGCATTATATACTTGTTGTACAATTTGTTTTTCTTTCTCACAATTTTTCCTTTGTTGTCTTCTCTCTTTAAATCCTTTGGGTTTAAAGGAAGAAAACAACCCAACCCCTTCGGTAAACCTTCCTTTTCCCAACTAGAAATCATGTGGAGGAATAGCCTCATGCATGACCAACCTTAGTGGGAAAATGAAGATTTAACTTTGGAGGATTCTCCTTAAGTGAATCTTAAGCTAATTTCCAAGCATGAAATGTGGGAATGCTTCTAGGAAGTGGGATAGGTTCATTCAAAAGAAGGGTTCCCGAGACTCCCTTTTCTCATCATGGGAGTGAGCCCACAAGCTTGGCTCCTACATGTTTTAGGATTTATTTAGAGAGGATTCCTAATCCAAAAATTTTAATCTTTTTCTTTGTTGTTTTCTCTCTTTAAATCCCTTGGGTTTAAAGAAAGAAAACAACCCAACATCTTTGTAAGCCTTCATATTCCTAGCTAGACGGTATGTGGAAGAATATTCTCATGCACTGCCAACCTTAGCGAGAAATGAAGATTTAACATTGGTGGGTTTTCCTCAAATGAATTGTAAATTATTTTCCAAGCACAATGTGGGAATGCTTCTGAAAATTGGGATAGGATCACTTGAAAGTGGGGGTCCTGAGATTTCCTCTTTCATTATGGGAGAGTGCCTACAAGCTTGGCTCTTGTGAGTTTTAGGGTTCCTTTAAGGGAGATTTCTTCTTAAAAAAAGTTTTTAATCATGTCTTTTCAATTATGTTCTTTCTTATAAATTTTCTTTAATTTCAAGTCTTTTTAATTATATTCTTACTTATAAATTGCCTTTATTTTCAAGTCCTTTAAATTATGTTCTTGCTTATAAATTTTTCCTTTAACATTCAAGTTATTTAAATTATGTTCTTCATTGCTTTAATTCATATCCTTTACCTTTCAGCTTTCTTTATTTTCCTTGTTATTATTCTCATGGGTACAAGGGTTCAAGGGTGCTAGCTCTCTAGCTAGCACCATGAACCCTAGATTACCAAATAATGAGAAGTTTGGGTAAAACCCTCCAAAAATGTGTTTTCTAAAAAATAAAAAAAGGGCTCCAATGGCCATCCACTTTTTTCTAAAGTTGGTATTTTCAAGGAATGAAATGCAACTTTCTTTTGAGTTTCTCTTAGCAAAATACCTTCCAAAGGCGTATGTTTAAAAAATCTCAATGAATGCTATTTTCCAAACCCTTTTTCTGAAAGAAGTCAAGTTTGGTTCTTTCTTTTTACACACAAGTGAAAAAAAAAACCATGGTTTTTACTAAAACCATGGAAACCCTTTTCTTAAAAACCCTTCTTTTTAAAAATAATTTTGACCTAAGTTTTGGGAAATTTCTTTCAAAAAACATGGGAATTCCTTTTCCCAAAAAAAAAAAAAAGATTTTAATCTTAAACTTTTTATCTTTCAAAACCCCTTTTTCAACTAAGTTTTCTATCTTAAAAGATGAACAAAAACTATGGTTTTTGTTAAAATCATGGAATCCCTTTTTTAGAAAAACATTTCTTTTTTAATCTTGGGTATGTTCTTCCCAAAAAGTTTGGAAACCCTTTTTTTCCTAAAAAAAAACAAGTTTTGGAAAAGGTTTTGAATTTTAAAGTTTTGTTACTTTAAATTTTTGTTCATAAAGGTTCTTTTTATTTTCCCAAAATCCATTTTTAAAAAAAGTCATGAGATTTTTCCAGAAGAAAACACATCTTTTCAAAAGAAAATTAAAGGTTTTTTATTTTTTATTTATTTTTTTTTACATAAGTTGTTTTGAATCTTGGCACATTTTTGTTGAGGTTTGTGTCTATGATTAGCTTCCATTGAATCAATAGACTCCTATCAAGCTTACATGTTCCCCCCTCCCCTTAATCATATTTGGTTTTGTTGTGTTGTGCATGAGAATGAAACTTGGAGAATAAAAAGAGCTTAAATACATAAGGTGACATCCTTCCTCTCTTCTCCTTTTTATAAATAGGCATATTCTTTTTACTGAATATGTTTAAGTATGTTATTCACATGTTATATATGTGTGTGTGTGTCTCATGTGAGTATTTATTTATACATTAAATAACATGTGAATATATTTTTCACACGTTCTTGCTTATGTATACTTCTTTGCAAATAATATTCACATGCTATTTAATGTATAAATAAATACTCACATGAATGTTTGAACAAATCTCTTTCAAAAATCTAATCCCGAGTGTCTAATTTACATTTCTAAAATATGAATGTTGGAGTTAAATTAAAATGAGGTATTATCCTTTGGATAGGTAGTGTGGGGTGTCTAATACCTTCCCCACCCATAACCAAACTTCCAAGTCCAAGAATCTTTGGGTTGAGATGTTAGTTTACCTTAATTAATTAATAACCGTTGAATCGGGTTTTTAGCTAATTAGGTAAAACAAATTAGACAAATAGGTGACCAATCACACCTAATACAAAGCCAATGGTTAGTGATGACTCCTTAAAATAAAAAATAAATAGACTCTCTCACACACACACCTCACCCTAAAACATATGCACACATAAAACACATTGCCAAAGCACCCAATGTGTGAAACTCCAAGGATAATTTTTCCTGAGCGTCCACAATGTTAACATATAAATACATTTTTTAGTAAGTGATACAATTTATTGAAACGAATTGAATTTTCATGTTAATTAAGTAAAGGATATTATTAGATATTTAATATTTTTCATGTTAACTAATTAATAAAAACATTTAAAGAAAAAAAAAGACAAGTCGTATTAGGTTTACTCGAACTCACAAAGAGTTTTTTTTGGAGAAAGAAGTCACAAAGAGTTGAGTACGTATCTAAGAAAAACACATGAATTGAGCATGAATATAATTTGTTACTTGTTACAAATTGCAACATGATATCTTAAGAATTGAATTAATTATTGCATATTTTTTCAGGTTAGAAATATATGTTTCAAGTCCCTTTCCCACTAGCGAAGCAGTGATGCCCCTTATACTTTATAAAAATATGGTTTTGTTCAAGGGCAGTTAGGCATGCCACTATCCCATCATAACTATATTTTTTTTCTACCAAAAAAAAAAAGAAAAAAAAAAAGGAGATATATATATATATATATATATATATGTTTAAAATGAATGAAGTACATAGTTTACCAATGTTAAAAAAACTCTTTTTTTTTTTAGGTTGTTGCTAATCTAGTGTTAAAAAAACTTGTTCTTGAGTAATCTCTGTTGACTCTAATGCGGACAACAAATGAAAACAATTTGTACCTATACACGTCACTATTTTTATTACTAGGAATGGGATAGGATGCAAATAAAGAGTGAAGGCAAGGGTAGAGTAGGGTTAAATCTGTACTTTGGATTTGATTCCAGATCTAGTTTCCTTAGCTGGCTGGCCTGTCACAAACTGTGCGTATCTGGACCATTCAAATTGGAATATTTACAACACTGGCAGTCTTTTCTGAGGTGAAAAAAGTTTTTGCCTGGTGCAAACTCTTTCTCCGGTACGGTAGAATCTTCTAAAAGACATGGATGAGATCACTAATAGGTGCGCTGGGTTACGACTGTCGGCAAAGGAAAGTGCCGAAGTTGAGATACAAACCTCGGAAATGGAGGCTGGACCAATCCTAGTCGGAAAGTTCTATACGAAAAGATGGGTAAACTTGGAGTCAGTGGCGAGGGTATTGAGAATAGCATGGAAAACTAAGGAAAACTTTGAGGTGAGTGACCTGGGGGAGAATAGAGCTCTATTCCTCTTTAAGACAAGGGGTTTTGTATGGGAGGTTGTTTGCACATCTGCGCATCAGTAAAAACTACCGAACCATTATGCCGGGGCCGGAAAATACACTTGGGAAAAGCAGAACCGATATGGGTAGACTTCAAATATGAATGGCTACCCATATTTTGCTACTAGTGCGGAATGATGGACCATGATGAAAAAGAATGCTTATAGTGGATAAGGAGTAAGGAGTCCCTACGACCGGAGGAAAAACAATTTGGAGCATGGCTAAGGGCCACACCGGAAAGAACCTAGAAGCCTCAGCTAATCGAGGCGATGAGACATGGCGGTCGTAGGGAGGACAGAGACATTGACAAGACAGTTGATAGGATGGTGAGCATCCCAGAGGAGCCTACGCAGGGGTGGCAGGGGGCTAATGGACTGCGGGTAGGTACATCAGAGCCTACCAACTTCGCCAGGGATGACGCGAAGAATACGAGGAAGCTAGAGAACTGTGTTGAGCATGTAAAGCTAGGTTTGGCGTTGGCAAAAGATTTCGAAAAGCAACTTGCAGAGATTGACGCAGGAATTCATGGTGAAGCTTCAGAATTGATGAAAGAAGAGGGGGTTGTGACTAAAGTGATGGAAAGTATCATGTGTCAAGACTCTATACTCATGCATGTTCCCTTGAATGGGTTAAGTAGTGCTATGAGTAACGACCCAGTTCAGCAAGCCCTCATGGGCTTAACTGATGCACACAAGCCCAATATGTCGTTGGTCAAGGACTTTATTTCTGAACAAGCCCAACCCGAAAATAGTCTCATTTTTGCTTTAGTCAGCCCAGCACCTATAAAGGACACCAACTCAACGAAAACACAGGGAAGGGACCCAAAAAAAAATAAAAAATTCTTTGGCAAAAGGAAAAGAGAACATGACAGGGGTGCGTCCAAACTCTGGTATGGCAACCATGATAGCTCGGGACGTGGATATGGAGGTTGATAGAGTGGAGGTAGGTAACAAGAGAAGATGTCATACACCTTTGATAGAGGTAGAGGGAGAGAATGGGAATGGCAAGAGAGTGAAAGTGGAAAGGGAGGTGAAGGAGCTTGGAAAAGTTCTGAAAAAATATCTTGGATTCGGTGGAGGCTGCGGAGCAACCCCACCAGGCACAATGAGTGCCTTAGCTTGGAACTGTAAGGGGCTTGGGAACCCCCTAACAGTTAAAACACTCCAAAAATTCGTCAAGGAGGAAGATCCCACTTTAGTCTTTCTAATGGAGACTAAATTTAAGATAACGGAGATGGAAGGAATCAAAAGAAAGATTGAGAGACAACATGGTTTGGTGGTGCCATGCCAAAATCGTGGGGGTGGTTTAGCTTTACTTTGGAAAGATACACTACAGGTGGAACCTCTGACTTATTCACAGAGGCATATTGGCGTGATAGTTAATAAGGAGGGTGGTAAGAAGAGATGGAGGTTTACTAGTTTTTACGGCAACCCGGAGACGTGCAAGTGGGAGGAGTCGTGGACCATGATCTTCCTTGGGTGATCATTGGTGACTTCAATGAGATTCTTCATGCTAATGAAAAAGAGGGGGGTAACACAAGACCAGAGGGTCAAATGAGGTTGTTTCGGGACAACATTAATAGTTGTGAATTATGTGACTTGGGCTACTATGGGTCGGACTTCACGTGGAGTCGAAGACTTGGCACAAAAGGGTGGGTCCGTGAACACTTGGATAGAGCTTTTGTATTGATGGATTGGATAGTAATGTTTCCTACAACTAAGCTTTTCCATGTGGCCAATTCTGTGTCCGATCATAGCATGCTGATTCTTAAGAATGAAAAACCAACCGGACGGCAGAAAAAGAGGACAAAGCTGTTTAGATTTGAGTCGATGTGGCTGAGGGACGAACGGTGCTTCGGGTTGGTCACTGATGCTTGGGAAAAAGGTAGAATTTAGGGGATGGACTAGCCATTTCTTCATTGCTTGGAGGAGTGTCATGCCTCATTGACCGAGTGGAACAAACACTCTTTTGGCCACGTAGGTAAACAAATTTCCAAGTTGCAAAGAAAGCTTCAGTTGTTGGAGAATATGAGGGGTGGTGAGTCGACCTTAGAGGACATTCATGCCATAAAGGAGTTGAATAGTTGGCTGTATATGAAGGAGGATATGTGACACTAACGGTCCCGAAATAATTGGCTGAGTGTAGGTGATAAAAACACCACCTTTTTCCACACAAAGGCTTCTAACTAGTGGCAAAGAAACTCCATTAATAGGGTTCTGGATTCTAATAACACTTGGCAGGAGGATGAGGAACAAATTGGCAAGACCTTTGTTAATTATTATGAACAACAGTTTTTATCCTTGCGGCCAATAGTGGAGGAGGAGCTACTTGAGGCCATTCACACAAAAGTCACTGATAGGATGAATGCTTCCTTGCTTAGAAACTTTAATGCACAGGAGGTGGAGAAGGCTCTACAACAGATGCACCCCTTAAAAGCGCCCGGACTCGATGGTATGCCCCCCCTTTTTTACCAACATTTTTGGCCTATGGTTAAATCTATTGTCATTACTTCTACTTTAGATTTTCTTAACTATGGCATTGCTCCCCCACACTTTAATGATACCCATATTGTACCAATCCCTAAAACCAAGAATCAGGAGAGGGTTACAGACTATAGGCCTATTAGCTTATGCAACGTGGCATATAAGCTAGCCTCTAAGGTGGTGGCAAACAGAATGAAATTTGTCTTCTAGGAAATTGTTTGTGAGAATCAGAGCGCTTTTGTGGCAAAAAGGCTTATCATTGATAATGTACTTATGGCCCATGAGATGATGACCCACATAAGTAGAAAAAAGAAGGGTAAATGTGGTGAAATGGCTCTAAAGCTTGACATGAGCAAGACTAATGGCCAAGTTGAGTGGGTCTGCTTGCAACAAATAATGAAGAGATTAGGGTTTCATGATGACTGGATTTCTATAGTGATGAGATGTGTGTCTTCGGTGACCTATGCAGTGAGAATTAATGGACATCCTTGCGGTAAGATACAACCAACCTGGGGGTTGAGGCAAGGAGACCTACTGTCTCCTTATCTCTTCCTCATTTGTGCAGAGGGCCTTTCTGCACTCTTACACAATGCTGTCCAACAGAAGAAGCTTAAAGGGGTGGCTGCCTCAACAAAGGGACCCAAAGTTTCACACCTTTTTTTCGCCGATGACAGCATTATTTTTAGACGGGCAACAAGGGAGGATGCAATTGAGATTTAGCGATTGCTACAGGTCTACGAAGCCTCTTCGGGCCAACAGCTAAATAAAAGCAAGACTTCACTCTTTTTTAGCCCCAACACGGATGATGGTATAAGAGAAGATGTGAAAACCATGTTCGGAGCCTAAGTGATCAAACCCCATGAATCCTACCTCAGATTACCTTCTCTGGTTGGGAGGTTTAAGTCCAATACCTTTGCTCACTTGAAACAGAGAGTGGCGAACAAGGTGTCGGTTGGAAGGAAAAATTATTGACTAGTGCCGGCAAAGAAATCTTGATTAAGGCAGTCGCACAAGTGGTGCCGTCATAAACCATAAGTTGTTTTCTCTTGCCAAACAATCTTTGTGATGACCTTGCAAGGATGACTAGACAATTCTGGTGGGGCCAAGCAAATAAGGAGAGGAAATTAGCTTGGTTAAGCTGGGAAAAGCTGTGCATGCCAAAAGATAGAGGGGGTTTGGGCTTTCACGACTTGAAACTCTTCAATTTAGCTCTCTTAGCGAAACAGGGATGGAGGCTACAAACAAACACATCTTCCCTGTTCTGCCAAGTCTTTAAAGCTAAATATTTTCCTCATGGTAGCTTTGTGGATGCTGACATAGGAAGAAACCCGTCCTATGCATGGAGGAGCCTTATGGCAGCTCAAGGGGTGGTGCAGAAAGGTATTAGATGGCAGGTGGGTGATGGAGTTTACATTAGAGTGTGGTGCGATAAATGGGTGCCAAGATCGAGCACCTACATGGTGGTTTCCCCAAAAAAGCCAAGTCCACAGGTTGCTCTGGTCAAGGATCTCATAAATAGAGATGCCTTTGAGTGGGACATGGAGTTGATCAAACAATGCCTTGGGGTATGCCGCTAAGCTCGATTGGCAGATGTGATAGGCTGATTTGGGTTGCTAACAATTCTGGGAAATTTTCGGTCAAGTCGGCATATGCGTTAGCCTACGAGGAATAGCTAGAACAAAACAAGGGAGATTGCTCAAACACCTCAATGCGTAAACGGGTGTGGAGAAGTATTTGGCAGCTGAAACTCCCTCATAAGCTTAGACATTTTGCATGGAAAGCAGGTCGGAATATCCTAGCCACCAAGGATAATCTCATACGAAGGAAAATTACAGAGGATGATGCTTGTGTCTTATGTGGGCAACCTGAGGAAAGAACGTGTCACATGTTGTGGTTTTGCAAGCACACCCGTGAGGTATGGGAGTCTAGCAAGCTTGCTCTGCCATTCGTCATTAACCAATCATGGACTTTCTTGGATATTGTACAGAACCTGCAAAATTGGGAAGTAACTTAGCCCGGTTTGTTAGAGAAGGTCATCTCAGTTTGCTGGGGAATATGGAAGGACCGAAATGAAAGAAGGATGGGGGGCTCAGGCAAGCCGGGAAGAGTGATCCTGAAGACCGCTCTGCACCTCGTGGAAGAGTACCACGCTGTAAATGATATTAGACAGGGACATTCCAAGTGTGGGTCCATTGACAATATGGAAGCCACCGGATCCGGAACGGTACAAAGTGAACGTAGATAGTGCAGTTTTCAAACATAGGAAAAAAGCGGGAATAGGTGTGGTGATTCGAGATGAAACTGGGGAGGTAATAGTAGCCTTAAGCAAGATAGTGAATGCACCGTTGGGGGCCGGGGAGATTGAAGCAAAAGCAATGGAGGACAGGGTTTCTTTTGCAAGAGACGTGGGCATTAGGGAGGCGGTGTTTGAAGGCGACTCGTTGATTATTTGCAAGGCCCTCCAGGGAGATGGGGGAGCGCCATCTTCCATTCAAAATGTGCTGGATGGAACACTGGATCTAACCTCCGGCCTTAGGAGCTTTGCTTTCTCTCATGTGAAAAGATAGGGAAATTTCCCTGCTCACTTGTTAGCGCAGTATGCTAAAGAGCTTGAGAGCTATGTAGTTTGGCTAAAGGAATGTCCTAGCTTTTTAAAGCACGTGTGTGCTCATGACATATATGTAGTTTCTCACTCTTGTTTTTAATGGTATTACTCAGCGTTTCCTATCAAAAAAAAAAATTGGAATATTTATGGTAATGCTACTACTCATACTCAGAGCATCCACAGCAATGGAGCTAAATTTTTAGCAATTTAGCTCCACCAAAAGTTACTTTATCTATTTTACCTACACACATGCTGTAGCAGTTGATCTATTTTAGCTTTCAACACAATAAAATAATATATTCATCACAATAAAATAATATTTCTACTACAATAAAATAATAATATTTCTACTACAATAAAATAATAATATTTCTACTACAATAAAATAATATATCACCACCACCACCACTAGTCCACAGCAGAGAAAAAAAAAACCCAAATCCTCAATCCAGACCAAACAAAATCACCAACCGGAGACAAACCCAGCACAAATCGGAGACAAGCCCACGCGTCGATGCTGCCCACACTACACTCCTCGCGACTTCGTCCTCTCAATCCAGCGCCCCAGATCCATCATCATCCTCGTCAAGGCCGGCTCCCTGGTCGATCAAACCATCACCGCCCTCTCCTCTTTCATGGAGCCAGGCGACTCCATCATCGACGGCGGCAACGAATGGTACCTAAACACTGAGCGTTATATCGAACAGGCCTCGTCGCAAGGCTTGCTGTATCTCGGCATAGGCGTATCGGGCGGCGAAGAAGGTGCCCGATACGATCCTTCGTTGATGCCCAGAGGTTCTTATCAAGCGTATTCGAATGTCCAGAATATTCTTCAGAGAGTCGCAGCTCAGGTCTATGACGGTCCTACGTGACCTACATCGGCGAAGGCGGTTCCGGCAACTTCGTCAAAATGGTACACAACGGAATTGAATACGGCAACATGCAATTGATTTCCAAAGCCTACGATGTGTTGAAGAATATTGGCGGGCTGTCGAATTCGGAGCTCGCCGATATTTTCGCCGAGTGGAATCGCGGCGAGTTGGAGAGCTTCTTGGTGGAGATTACGGTGGATATTTTTAGGGTTAAGGATGAGTTTGGCGAGGGCGAATTGGTGGATAAGGTTTTGGATAAGACTGGGATGAAAGGGACTGGGAAATGGACTGTTCAGCAGGCGGCGGAGCTTTCAATAGACGAAAGAGAGATGAGAGCTTGAGAGAACTGAGAGTCTGTGAGATAGAATAAAAGAATGAAAAAAAATAAAGTGAGTCATATTATTTTAATAGGAGTTGGAATAAAAAAATTAATTTTTTTTTAGATGTATGCTACAGTGCACATCTATCTATAGATGTGCACTGTAGCAAATAAACTAAAATTTATAGATTTGCCTTCACTGCTGCAAGCCTTTTTTGGTATATTGATGGAGCTAAAATAGCATTATAACTTTTTAGCTCCACTGCTGCAAATGCTCTCATATATGACTTTGACAAAAACGAAATGGTGTACACTGTACACTGACTGGATTGCTGAGCGTGTAGTATCTTTTTTGTGCCAATCCACAGACCCTTTTAAATTTGAGTAATGCAAAAAGTCAACAACTTTCATAATACTTGGCTTAACAGGTTTTTATTTGGTTTTAATTTATATTCAATTTTTAGAGAGTAAAACTGGAAACAAAATTAATCCTAAAAGTATTAATCTATATTAATAAAAATAATGCAACAATAATACAAAATATAATCTAATATAGCAATAATTTATTTTCATACCTAGATTAATGTTCTATTAAAAATATAACAATATATCTTAAAAGTTGTATATTACTTCACCGACTTGATTGTTTGAAAAAATTATGTAGAATAATTTTTTTTTTTTTTTTTGAAAACTGGTAAAAAATTATATAAAATATTGAAGAGAAAGAGATTAGTGGAGGGATTGAGGGCGGTAGGAATTTTACTTTAAGTTTAACCGGCTAGTTTGTTAAATCGAACATTTTGTATTGGTATATCCGAACAAATAGTTTGGTCTTTGGTGTGCTCTTCATTAGCTTGGTGTTGCCTCAAATCTCAGATAAACTGCCCTCCCAATGCGAGGGTTTCACTTTTTCTCTTATAGATAATTCATAATTAGATATAGTGATTCCAGGCCAAAATGGCCCATTAGCATTAATTTTTGAAATATTTAGCAACAGAGCACTGTTTCGGAAATAATTAGGGAAATACCACTTTTTCTGGTACTCGAGCATGGTGAGCTCGAGTACCATCTTTTCATTGGTCAAATATCTTCTCAAAAAAAAAAAAAGGCCGCTATAGGGCCCAAAAACGTCACTATAGGGCTTAAAAACGCCACTATAGGGCCCCTTGAACCTGTTATGGGGACTTATAAAAAAATTTTGCAAGAAAACGCCGCTATAGGGCCCAAAAACGTCACTATAGGGCTTAAAACGCCACTATAGGGCCCCTTGAACATGTTATGGGACTTATAAAAAAAAATTTGTAGGAAAACGCCGCTATAGGGCCCGAAAACGTCACTATAGGGCCCCTTACCTGGTATGGGGGCTTAAAAACGCCGCTATAGGGCCTGAAAACGTCACTATAGGACTTAAAAACGCCACTATAGGGCTCCTTGAATATGGGGCGATGGTGGATTAAAAAAACATGGTACTCGAGCTCCCCAAGCTCGAGTACCAAAAAAAGTGGTATTTCCCTAATTATTTCCGAAACAGTGCTCTGTTGCTAAATATTTCAAAAATTAATGCTAATGGGCCATTTTGGCCGTGATTCCATGAGAATACAGCCAACAGCACTTTGCGCTTAGCAGCAGCTCACCACATCACACTTGGGAGTCATATATGTATTTGAAAATTTATATAGTCACAAAATGATCTTTATCATTAAGTGATAGATAGAAAATACTAATATGACTAATGACTAAAATAAAATATTATTTCCATGTCACCAGCATTGCTACATCAGCATAAACATAAAAATATAAATATAAATATAAATAAACTGCTTATAAAAAGTAAATAATATAAACAAACTACTTATAAAAAGTAAATAAATAACCTGAAACATATTCTCTCTCTCTCTCTCTCTCCTTTCAATCTATTCAGCCTCTCTATGTTATGTGAAGAAAACTAAATAGAAAGGTTTCTGTATTGCGTAAAATGGCTAGCTAATTACATCATTGAGTCCAGCTCTATTTATATAGTCACAAAGGAGAGAAAGCTAGCTGAAAAGGGAAGATTCTGTTATAACAGAATTAACAAATTAACCATCTATTACATATGTGAGAAAGCAAGGATTAAAAGCTTCGACAGGCGCTGGTAGTCTTGTAACAGGGTCATGGCACCGTGGAGTATGTCAGCTGGTTGGGACTGCTTTCGCTCGAAGTAAAACCGGTTTCTAGCGTTCCAAATGGACCAACTGACCATCGCCCATACTTCTAATTCCTTCACCGTGAGCTTCCCTTTCATCTGTCTGGCGAGAGAGTAAAAATCCGGTGCTGCAACTGTACATTTCTACAATTTTCCTTTGACCAGAGCCCACACATTGACGGCCAATGGGCACTCCCATAAGACATGACAAACCGTTTCTTCTTCGTGTTCTGCAGATGTCACAGTGAGGTTCAATAGGTATTCTCCTTCTTGCAAGGTTAGCCCGTGTGGGGAGAATCTCAGAGCATGCTCTCCAAAGAAAGGTTCGCACCTTCGGTGGAACATCCATTTTCCACATTTTGTGCCAAAACCTCTTATCATCCTGCGCTTTGGAGTGCTCGCCCCCACCATCGTGATTCAAACGAAGGGCAACAAGGTAGGCAGACCGGACTGTAAAGCGTTGGGCTTTGTTTTTTGTCCAGCATAATCTGTCCGGTGTTTGGGGATCGCCAAGTCTGATGCTAAGGCTATCTTCCTGTGTGGACTGCATGAAAGTGTTTTGTATCAAGGGCCTGTTCCACTTATTGGTTTGCTGGTCAATAAGGTCTCCCACCTTCAAGAGCGTGTCAACACCTGGTTTGAAGAGTGGTGGGCGAGGTAGCCACTTGTGATTACGGATGTTGATGCTCTGCCCATCACCAATCTGCCACCTTGAGCCCTCAAGGATAATATCCCTTGCAGCCATCAAACTACGCCACACAAAGGAAGGATTTTTGCCAATCTCTGCCTCTAGAAATGAGCACTTTGGGAAATATCTGGCTTTATATACCTTATAAAAAAGGGATTGTGTACTTGTGATCAAATGCCACGCTTGCTTGGCTAGCATAACTAGATTGAAAGCGTGATTATTCTGAAAGCCCATTCCACCCTTGTTTTTTGAGGTGCACAGCCTATTCCAGTTTATCCAATGGATCTTCTTCTCATTATGAGTTTGTCCCCACCAATACTTAGCCAACACTGAATTTATGTCATCACACACCTTCTTAGGGAATTTAAAAATACTCATAGAATAAGTGGGTATTGCTTGTGCTACCGTCTTAATCAAAATCTCCCTTCCCGCCTTTGATATAGTTTTTTCCTTCCACCCCATCACCTTTTTTGTTATCCTTTCCTATAAGCCCTTAAACGTGTTCACCTTGGATTTTCCCCCCACCATAGGAAGACCAAGGTATTTTTCACAGTTTGTCATGACTTGAGCACCCAACATAGTCCGGATTTCCTCCTTGATTCTAGGAGTAGTGTTCTTGCTGAAAAAGATTGTGGTTTTTTGTTTGTTGATTGCTTGACCCGAGGCTTCCTCATATTGTGTAAGGATGTCAAGAAGTTGTTGGCATTCAGTAATCTTAGCCTCACAAAATAACAGACTATCTTCTGCAAAGAGGAGGTGAGAGATACGAACACTGCCCCGGCAACTTTGGATCCCCTTTAATCTATTTATAGTCACAGCCTTTCTGATTAAAGAAGATAAACCCTCAGCACAAAATAAGAAGAGGTAAGGAGACAAAAGGTCACCTTGCTTTATTCCACGGGTAGGGGTTATGAGGCCTTTTGGCTCCCCTTGATAAGTACTGAATAGGAGGCTGTACACACTGTTTCCATAGCCAAATTCACCCATTGTTCTGGTAGGCCCATCTTGAGCATGATCCTTCTAAGGAAACTTCACTCTACTCTATCATAAGCCTTGCTTATATCGAGTTTGATTGCCATGTGCCCGGTTCTTCCTTTTCTCCTATTGCGCATTCTATGCAACATTTCAAACACCACCGTGGTATTATTTGTGATTAGTCTATCAGGAATAAAAGCACTTTGAGCATCAGATATAATTTTGGGTAAAATAGATTTAATCTGATTTGCAAGCACTTTGGATATAATTCGGGATACAACATTACCCAAACTTATGGGGCGAAACTCCGTGATATTTTGTGGGTCATTATTTTTTGGTATGAGTACAATGTGTGTGTAATTCATTTTCTTCAAATATTTTCCAAAGTGTAAAACAGATAACACAACTAATGTAACATCATGACCAACAATATGCTAGAATTTTTGAAAAAAGAAAGGGGTCATACCATCCGGTCCAGGTGATTTAGATGGGTGCATACTGAATAGTGCTCTCCTTACATCATCTTCTAAATATGACCGTGTTAAGGAATGGGCCATGTCATTCGTGACTACCTTTTCAACTGCTTCCAGTACCCCTTCCATATGTCTTTAAGTTTGGGCTTTAAACAAATCAGCATAGTACTCCTCAGCAATAGAGGTAATTTGCCCCAAATCTGTCTGCTACACCCCATCTTTATCATGCAAACCTTCTATAGTGTTCTTCTTCTTCCTTTGGCTAGCCCTTTGGTGAAAAAATCTTGTATTTTTATCACCCGCTGGAAGCCATATGGACCTAGACCGCTGCCTCCAATACACTTCCTCATGGTGTATCAGTTCATTGATCTCCCTCCGCAAGATATTTATGCGCTCCCGGTTTGATTCATACCCTTGTGCCACTAATTCCTCAAGTACCTGTTGCTTTTCTATTAGGCGGGTTCTTGTATTTCCGAAGGCTGTTATACTCCATGCAACCAAGTGTGCTCTGCATGCTTTAATTTTCTCAAAAAGGCAATTCATTGGACCCAAAGGCTGAGTTTGTGTCCATGAGTCTCGGATTACTTTTTCACACTCTGGATGGGCCACCCATTTCTCTTCAAACCGGTGGATCTTTTGTCGCCTCCGGTTGTGTTGGGCGTTCTGTGGAGATGTGGTGATTAGAATTGGGTCATGGTCGGAGTAAGACACTGTCAAATGGTGCACTTTTGCCGTTGGGTATAGTTCTGACCAGTCCAAGGAAGCACACACCCTATCCAGTCTTTCCTCGATGAAATCTTCTCCCTCACGCCCATTCCGCCATGTATACCTGTAACCATGGTAGCCAAGATCGATCAGTCCGCAAGCCAACAGGGTATTTCGAAATGCAAGCATCGGTGGTAATGGTTTGGGATGCCGTCCATTCTTTTCCTCAGAGACCAATATCTCGTTGTAGTCTCCAACGCATAGCCATGGAAGGGTAGACCGATTATATAAGTGCTTCATTAATCTCCATGTTTCGGGCTTCAACTGTTCCTCCGAATATCCGTATAAACCAGTCAATCTCCATGGTTGGGTGGAAGGTATAAGAACTTGTACGTCTATATGGTGTGGGGAGTAGGTTTGTGTGTCGATCTTCATGTCAGTTTTCCATAACATGGCCAGCCCCCCTCTTCTCCCATTAGATGGTACTGCTAACATAGAAGTGAAACCCAACTCCGTCTTTATCGGTTCCATTTCACGAATTGTCAATTTTTTTTCCATGAGAAACAAAATTGTGGGACCTTTTTTCCTCACCAAATCGGCAAGGACCTCCACTACCGAGCAGTTCCCAAGCCCCCAGCAATTCCAGCTTAGGACATAAATGAAATGATGCGTTTAGCGCTTGACAACAAAACTCAGGAATTTAAAGTGATGCGGTGCGTTTGATCTTTGATATTCAAGACGACATTGTTTCCACTGTCTTCATCAAAATCATCTCTGGTCTTCTGTTCTTCATCCCCCCTCAAGGTCATGGGGAAACATCACATGAGCTTGGAAATCAACCAGTGAAACAGAGGAGAGGCCAAGCCCTTAGTCAAAATATTAGCCAACTGATCATGAGAAGAAATAAATTTGACTTGAAGATCATGGCGAAGGACTATCTCATGAACAAAGTGGTAATTAACCACTATGTGTTTGGTCTGAGCATGAAAAATAGGATTGGTGGCAATGGCGAGAGTAGAGACATTGTCATACCACAAAATGGGAGGATCATGAAGAAAAACACCAAAATCCTTGAGAAACACATGAATCCAACATAGTTCAGTTGCTAAAAAGGCTAGAGCCCTATATTCTGCCTCAGTAGAAGATTAAGAAACTGTAGGTTGTTTTTAACAGACCAAGTAATTTGAGAATTACCAAGAAACACTAAAATACCAAAAATGGACTTTCTATCCATAGGATCACCAACCCAATCTGCATCACTGTAGGTAGAGAGATTTGAAGGACTTGGAGTGAAAGCCAAGCCATGATGAATTGTCCCTTGAAGATACCTCAAAATACGTTTAGCAGCTATGAGATGATTAGAAGTAGGGGAACTCATGAACTGGCAAGCTTGCCGCACAACAAAGGATAGATCAGGCCAGGTGAAAGTAAGATATTGTAAAGCCCCCACCATACTCTTATGGACACTGGGATCGGGTAAGAAAGGATTGTCATTGGCAAGAAGATGAGCATTAGGAGTACAAAGGGTTTTGCAAGGTTTGCAATTAGACATGGAAAACTTGTGAAGAAGATCAAGTGTATACTTTTTCTAATGAACAAATAGTCCAGTAGAAGTATAATCAATCTGAAGCCCCAAGAAGTAATGCAATCTGCCCAGGTCCTTAAGACCAAATTGTTAACCCAAAGTAGCAATAAGAGTGGCAATAAAGCTAGGATGATTACCAGTAACAATAATATCATCCACATAGAGGAATAAGAAGACAATATAAGAATCATGATTATAGACATACAAGTTCCCATTTGTACCAGAAGCAACAAAGCCAACATGAGGCAGTTGAGTACTAAACCACTTAAACCAAGCTCGAGGGGCCTATTTCAAACCATACAAGGCCTTATGCAGTAGACAAACATGATCAGGATAGGATTGATCCATATAGCCTTGAGGTTGGGCCATATACACCATTTCCTTGAGAATGCCATGTAAAAAGGCATTTCCTACATCCAACTGCTTTAAAATCCAACCATAGTTCACATCAAGAGCAGGAAGCAATCTGACAGTAGTAGGCTTAATTACAGGACTATAAGTTTTTTCATAGTCCAACCCATACTATTGAAGGTAACCTCTAGCAACCAACCTGGCCTTATACCTGGCTAATGTCCCATTTCTATTCCTTTTGAGCTTAAACACCCACTTAGAAGTGACAATGTTCTTATCAGTAGGAGGGGGAACAAGGGATCATGCTTGCTGCTTTAGAAGAGAATGAAACTCTTAATCCACGGCAGCCACCCACTAAGGATGTCTAGAAGCCACAACAAAGGAGGGAGGTTCTTGATAAGTGTAATTAGCAACAACCTAAAGAACCTTAGGCTTATGGATACCAAGTTTTGATCTTGTAATCATAGGATAAGTATTGACAAGAACAATAGAATCAGTTGGATCAAATATAGTAGTAGAAGAAACAGGAATTATAGAACGAGAAGAAGCTGAGGAAGAACTATAAAGAGAAGTGGCAGCAGGTATAGAACTAGGAATGGATGAGGAAGCAGTAAGAGAAGTCGAAGGAGGACCAGGCACACAGGAAATGGGAAATGAGGGTTGAAAAAGGTCAAAAGGAAATGAATCAACAGAAGTGGAAGATAAAGAAGGAAAAGAAGAAGTAGAATGTGAATCAGGTGAAGTAGTGTTGATAGAAAGCCATTGAGCATCAAAAACATCAGAAGAGAAAGAGATATGATCATGTGTAAAGTTAGGATTAACAGCAAAGGGAAATACATTTTCATTGAACAAAGTGTAACAAGTAGTATAGACCTTATTGGTAGTGGGATCCAAACACATGTACCCTTTGGATAAAGGAGGATAACCTAGGAACACACACTCCATAGACCTAGGTTGAAGTTTGTGCTTATTATAGGGATTGATATATGGGTAGCAGGCAAAACCAAAAGTCTTAAGAGCTAAAAGAGTAGGTGAAATAGAATTGATCTTTTCCCAAGGAGAAATAAA
The DNA here is from genome assembly GCF_932294415.1 of Quercus robur. Lineage (NCBI taxonomy): Eukaryota > Viridiplantae > Streptophyta > Magnoliopsida > Fagales > Fagaceae > Quercus > Quercus robur. The sequence goes on from NC_065535.1 coordinate 40,609,068, forward strand.
GTTCGGGACAAAAGTGGGAAGCCTATTGATAAGAAAAGAGGCTGTTGAAAAGGTTTAAGACTAGAAATTCAATGGCAAGTGAGATTGATATAGTAAAGCTAGACCAGTTTCCACAATGTGTCTATGTTTCCTTTCTGATATGTCATTTTGTTGCGGAGTGTGTGGACAAGAGGTTTGGTGAAGGATTCCATTATTAGAACAGAAGGTTTGGAATTGGGAATTGACTTACTTTCTACCATTGTCAGAACTAAGCACTTTGACTTTTGAGGAATATTGAATTTCCACTAGGTTCTTAAAATGCTTAAACACAGTAAATAACTCATTCTTTTGTTTAATAAGAAATAACCAAGTAAATCTGGTGAAATCATCAATGAACACAGCATAGTGATTATAACCAAGCAAAGAAGAGATAGGTGTTGGACCCTAAACATCAAAATGCACAATTTGAAGCGTAGAAGTAGATTGAATTTCATGTTTGCTCAAAGGAAGTATGTGCATATTTGCGCTTATACAAGATTTACAAGAACAACAGTCATCAATTTTATTGAATGTAAAAGCATGATCAACATATTGAATAGCAGGATGAAGTAGTTTGGCACTTGGATGCCCAAGTTTGTTATGCCAAAGGGAAATTTGAGCAAAATTAACAGAAGCCTATGGAGATTGATGAACTTGGGAGGTAGAATAAGCAGTGGAATTGGATGAGTGCAAAGAAGATGGTGCAAGAATGGGATAGACACCATCTTTACTCAATCCTTCAAAAAGGATCTTCCTTGTAGGTAAATCCTAGATAAAGAATCTATAAGCATCAAAATAGCAAAAAGCATTGTTTTGCAAACAAAGTTTATGGACTGATAACAAATTGGAAGCAAGATCAGGAACTCAAAGTATACCATCAAGCTTAAAGTTATGGGAGGAAGTGCATAACTCACCATTACCAATATGAGTGATAGGGAGTTCTTGACCATTTCCAACAGTCACAATCTCAGAACCTAATGTAGGTTGTTGTTCCAATGAAAGATTGGCTAGATTAGGTGTCACATGATCTAAACACCCCATATCTGTGAGCCAACCATTAGCCATATGAACTTGAGAGGAAGTAGCCGCCATAGCAGCAAATTTTGATAGAGCATGCTTGCCTTGAAAAGCAAAGTCCATCCTGTGATAACAATCAAGAGCCACATGTCCATTCTTCCCACAGATTTGACACTATGGCCTTTAAGTTTGACCTTGAAACCCTGGAGATCTCGATCGACTAGACTGAGATTGATTTTATGGAGAAGAGAAATTACTGTTGTTGAAGTTACCATTGGAATTGGTATTATAGCCACCACTAGCACCAAAATTGCTGCCTCTTTCCTCAATTTCCATGACCTCTCTAATTGTTATTTCTGCCCTTACCTCGACTAAACCCTTGAGATTGGTAATTAGTAACCATAGCCATAGAGGTTGCATCAAACATACCAGATCTCTTCTTAATAGCTCTCTCCTCAGCACTGAGAAGAGTATTAAGCTCTTCAACTATAATAACATCACTACAAGTCCTTATGCAGAACTAAATGAGTCATATTCTGATGGTAGACCATTAAGAGCAACATGAAGTAGATCTTCATCATCAAGAATGACTGACACCGCAGTCAATTTATCTCATATTTGCTTGATTCTCTGAAAGTACACTGCAATTGAATCTATGCCTTTCTTCACAGCATTCAATTCATTTCTAAGGCTCATCACACTAGACCTAGAAATTGAGGTAAATTGTTTCTCCAAAACTTTCCAAACACCTCTACCAGATTTCTATCCCACAGTAAGAGCAAGAACAGAAGGAGAGAGTGTAGAATTGAGAAATGTAAACAATGTCTGTTCGAGATTAAAACTCATTTTTAGAAAACCATATTTGAGATTAAAACAAAAGTTATTTAAGAAAAAGGTTTTATATTAAAAAAAAAAATGGTTCCTATGGTGTTTTTTTTTTTTTTTTTTTTGGGTTTAGTTTTAAGAGAACTATTCTAGGGAGGGATGGAGAGAAAATGGGTTTAGAGAGAAACCTAGAGAAAATGGGAGAGGTAGGGAATTTTTGGGATTTTTCTTCACAAATTTTCAAGAGGAGAGGTGGGGGTGGGGGGGGGGGGGGGGTATTTATACAAAAAAAAAATTTGGGGCGGAAAGATAATCCAAGGGGCCTGTCGCCTAGTTTGATCCTTATCCACTCCTTTTCCTGTTTTCTAATTTTCAAGCTGCTATTTGGAGGTATATGAAACCTTGGATTTCTTCAAACCTGGTGTTTCTACAAAGGTATGGATGTTTAGTATTCATATTTTCTAACTTCTTGATATTTGGAGCTACAATTGTCAAGATATCGTAATCGGAAGGTAGGTGATGCAGTGTAGAAAATTCTGTAGCACTTTTCTTGGAAAATTAATTCCTCCTAATCCCAAGAAGATGTCATCGAGCCTTTTTTTATATAGGGTAGCTAACCCATCATAATTCAATCTGGTCTAGTCATTTTGCACCCTTTGTGACTGGATTGGTACACTTTATTGCACGAAAATGCTCCAAAACAATCCTTTTACCTGAAAAATAATACCTTTAATTAGGGTTTTATTGTTTTCTTGATATTTCATCTGTTTTAACTTTGATTTTGGCTTGTGAACTATCATTTTGAAGGGAATTTCATGATCTTTAAGATTGATAAAAATAAATCTCAATTAAACAGTCAACTCAAAAGGTCAACTTTTTGGCTAATCCCAATTAGAGTTTAGTCAATGTTGTCCAAACTTAGCCAAAGATGACATGTTTGGGATTTTGAATTCTTTGATCATTAAAATGGTTTTTCCAAAGGCTTTTCCATGCAATTCCTTATTTTCTTACATTTAAAAGCACGATTTACGCTTTTTAGAGCTTAGACTAGCATTTTGACATGCTAAACGGGTCCAAATAAAGTACAGTATCAACAGTTATCCGTTCTTTGTCTAATATCTATTGGAAAAATGAATGTTGGATATGCGCTCTAGTACAGTATCAACAGTTTCCATGCAATTCATTATTGGCTTTTCTTTACTTCGTTGCTCTCTTTTGGTATGCGCTCTAGCTTCCTTTCTCTACAAAATGTTAATGACAAGAACAAGACATGGTAGAGATGCAAAAACTTAGAGTGCTCCTTTTTTCTTTTTGAAAAGGGTGTTCTTTATTGATTTTAATTATTCAGAAAAAATAAAGAAAATGTTTGTAACAAGTGAAATTGTTTTTTTGATTTGGAAGTGAAAAAAAGATTTTGTGTGAGTTTTTGAAAAAAAAAACCCTAAAACCTAAACTGTGTGCTGTGTTTTTGAGAGAGGAAAAAAAAAAAAAAAAAAAAAACTAAAATTGTGTGGCGTTTTTTAGAAAACCCCTTGTGGCTGCAAGCACTCACCCCTACACAAATTATGTATGATCGATGTGCTTTAGGGAATAATCCTTAGCTAAGTGGACTAGAGGCAGAAGGTTTTGTAAGTTCTGTGAACTATATCCCCTTTTATGACACATTAACATGTCGGCTCCTTTTCGCGAATGCGGGATATGTGTGGTACTTAACCTCCCTGAAAGTGATTTTAGACTCAAAGCTAGCATGAGCCTAGGAGTACACAGAGCTCCTTAAGAAGAGAAGAAGAAGTTGCCACCTAGTTATAGGTCTAGAACCAAAACATGATTGCATGAAAGTCTTTCTACCAAATTAGGTCCGAATTTAGGGTACAAGATGGGAAGAGTTTAGGCACCCCAAGCTTGCCTAACTGTAGCTGGCCTTCATATATTGTAGCCTAACTGGATGAAATGTAAGCTATCCTAGAGGCTTAAACGGATGTGTATTTTTATCTAAAGCCTGGACAAATATCTGTGACATGCAAGACAAACATGGAAAAGTGGATAAAACATGTGATCACATAAGCATATGAAGAGATAGGCATGTAAAGAGGCAAACAACTCATGACATCATACTTAAATCAACAACATAAAAACATGAAGAAAATCATCAATAACCTAAATGTGTGCATTTGTATACCTAATCATGCATGTGGGTACCAACCAAGTTAAGAGCTTTGTTTGAAGATGGGTGATTAAGTCTTATAAGAGAGGAACTTTAATTAAAGTGAAATCTTCATTAAAGTTTGAGTATCTTCCCTTATTTTGACTTAGATGATGTATAAAAACTATGTCATTTTGTGATAAGTTGGCATTTAACGAACAACTCACTAGCAAATACAAACAAAAGTGCTTCTTCTTTTTTCGCCCAAAACGCTTCGTAACGTTAGGGGAAGGGACTAAAATTATGAAATTCAAGGGGGGTGAAATCAAACTACCCCAAGGTGTGAAATGAAATTTAGGCAATAATTAAATTAAATGTAACTATGTGCTTAAAATTAATTTGAGAATTTAGGGTTACATTTGGTTGCATGGAAGGGGAGGGCAGGAAAGGGAGATGATATCTATCTTTCCTTTCACTTCCCCTTTACATTAAAACACACGTATGAGGAAGTATTTTTTTTCCCTTTTCCTTTTCCTTTCCCTTTTCTTTAACGTTTCTCTTCTCTTCCCTCCACTTTCATGCAACCAACATGTTGTAAATTAGAACACTTTATAAATTATAAATTGTACTCAAGTTTAGCTTTATTCTAAAAGGTTAAAATTGTTTGTTTTTTTTTTTTTTTTTTTCTCTTCTATTGAAGATTTATCAATTTGAAAGGCCCATATATGTTTAGGTCAATGGTCTCCTGAAGGTTGATAAAGCGTGGCACGGGCTTCAGTAAAACCATTCATCTTTTAATCGAGCTCGGGCTACGACGACGAGTCCCAGTCCCGTGAGGGCTTTGATTAGTCATACAAGTACAATAACTATCTTCTGAGTTCTTGAATTTGGTCCACTATGAACTATGATGCCCACTTTAAACTATGACGCCCACTTTGTTGTTTATAGGCCCAAGTAATAATGGAAAATTTGTGACCAAATTTTGTTTGAATTGCACATAGTGTTGGTAAATCATTATGCCATGTACAAATAATTGTTTGGCCAAAATCTTCATGTCACATGCATGCGTCATGGTATATATCATCATCAACATGTGCTATAGCTAGCTTAGCGTGCAGAGGTTGTGAACTGTACGATTTGATTTAGGGTAAAGCCAGACTAACATTCACAGGACCATTAATAAGGCTGTCAGCCTAGGCTGTTATATATTAGTCTGGTCCAAACCCTAGACATCTCCGATGGTTGGTGACATCAATGAAAGTTAGGCAATTATCGTGTACTCCTTTACTTCTGGATTGCAACGTTCATTGATCGTTTATTTTTCATTAAATAATTGTTGTGTGAAAATACTTTGAATACATTTGAGCATATGGATTTCACCAAGTAATGATGATCAGGCTGTTTTTGACACATGGTCTTTGGACTTGAATTTCAGTTTACAAGCGGGGTTTCTTATTATTATAATATAGTGAAAAAGAAAATCGTAATCTTTGATTTTTTTTTTTTTTTTTGCTTCAGATGGGTTTCCGTTAATTTAATATTATTGTTTTTCCAATTAAAACTGGATCTTAATATTGATATAGTCAGAGGTTTGTGCGCTAAAACGCTTTTGGAGATGAATTTATATAATATTTATTTTTATTTTGAATACTTTGGCAATAATAACTAAATAATTGATTATTATATAATTTCAAAAATCTCATACAATGGACCAATGATCTAATTATAATGTTATTTTGGTGATTGAGGTTGTGCCATAAAATCTTCTCAAAAAAAAAAAAAAAAAAAAAAAAGAGAGGTTGTGCCATAAAATGTTATTTTCTTGGATTGAGAACCATCATATAAATATTATATATTATTGTTACTGATAAAATTGTAGAGTGACAATTTTATTTTTCTTTTCTCTAACCAATCCTTTTTTCTTATATTATGATCATCAGAATTTCCAATATATATATATATATATATATATATATATATATATTTAACTTAGAGATCTTGTTTATTTTCTTTTATTGAGGTCTTATTATTTCTCTTTCATTATAATGGTCCAAATTTCTAATATCATCATTTTCAATTTTAAACATCGTATGAGGTCGAGCATTATCTTTGATTGTTCCCTTGTTTTTTTAGAAGATTTTCTTTGATAATTCTAATAACTTAATCTTATTTTATTTTTTCCAAGATATATAATTCTATTTTATTCATTAAGGTTGTATTGAATTTCAAAATAATAATAAATGAACTTTTTTTTTTTTGTTTAGAAAATTCTAATTTAGGAAAAGGTTGAATTTAACTATCATAGTAACCTGTAAAACTAGTTTTTCTAACTCTTCTTTCAAATAAATGAAAGCTTTTCAAATTATTGCATGTAGGGATAAGGGGCCCAAGAGCATATGTTGGGCCTTGGGCCTTATCCAAGGACACTTTGTGGTTCGAGGATAGATAAACAATAATGAATATGAAAGACTCAGGACTCCATGAGTGAGCTACGAGTGAGAATGCTGGGGAAGGTAAGCCGAGGAGGAGTATCTCCTCGGCTAAGCAAAGCAGAGGTCAGAAAGAGTGTCCTATCATCCAGGGTGACATTCCAGGAAATTCTATTGATAAAAATATATGTTATGAGCGAATAGGACAACTGGGAGGTGGGAAATATCTATGGGAAAGCTGTTACCACCGCATTGAATGTTTTGCAACTAACCCTCTAGCCGCATTAATGAGGAAGTGATACCTGAACAGTAGCTTTCAGCCTTACAGCTACTCTCCAGAGACTGCAGGAAGGTGCTTATGTGACAGGAATCAACACCAACAATCTTGATAGGCCAAAAACGAATTGACCCATTGTGATAAATTAAGCAATTAATTTAGTCAAGTGAATTAATTAAGTTAATTAACATGCAAACGCGTGGTAGTACAAACAAATCACCAATAAACTAAGTATGTAGTGAAAAATAAATTTGACATGGTGATTTGTTTACGAATGGGGAAAACCTAACAGCAAAAACTCCACTGGGTTATTTTCAGGTCACCACTCCCGAAATTCCACTATTATCAGAACAAACGGTTACAAGTAAAGGAATCTCAATACCTTATACCAACCTAAAGTTGAACCCTTACCCCAATAACCAATTGGACTTGTTTTGTGTGACAATTTCTCCTTTCGATGCACGGTTCCCATGTATGCGACTAACCAATGCGTGGATCTCAGTACGTGACTTCAATCACCAACTAAAGAAGGTTGTTGGCTGCAAAGTTCTTTAGTTCATCCACACGATGAAGATCAAGAATATACTTGGTCACAAAACCCTACGGTGCACATACAAACTATTAGGGCAAAACTTTGTCTCTGGTCACAATCTGCTTAAACAAACTATTCTCAAAGCTTGTTCAACTTGTGAACACTTTGACGGCCCTTAAAATAATCATTTTATATGTTTAGGGTTGTAAGAACAAAAAACCCAAACACATAAAACCGGATTAGAGTCAAAACAGAATTAGAATTTTGTTTTTCATAAAGCTTGACAAATACCTGTCTGTCGAGATACTGTTGAGCAACTGTCAAGCCACAGGGCTGGAAGAACTTCTTAAGTTCGATGGATAGCTAGCTGTCGAGTTTTAATAAACAGCACTTCTTCAACTTGAATTTTGGACAGACTTACACGTCTTCAACACTTGATCTTGAAACACAGTTTCTTGAAGTATTAAACACATCCTAGATCTACCCAAATATAAGTAAAGTGTGTTTTGTCAAAGGATTAGCCAATTACATAAAATAGTGACATATGTTCCTAACAAGTGAATCACATATGTCCTAACAAATCTAATCTACACGTGGAGGGCAGAGATGAAGGCAAATGGATAGTATAAAATAGGAAGAAGGCCGTGAGGGAGGGGGATTGAAAATTAAAGAAAAGAATACTGTAGCACTAAGGAACTGTACTTATAATCAAATTCAAGAAATATATACAAGAACTGATCTCCTCAAATTGTACCAAAGACTATTTTTCTTCAGTAAAAACCAAACTCTCTCTACCTTATTGTCACTTGGATCTATTACAATTGCTACCCAACTCATTATAGCCTAGTTTTTCAATCCACTTTCTAAAAATTTATTGTATTAGGCTCTTTGGGCCTAGGTCCTTTTAACTTTTGGGCCCAGGATTCAAACTGTGGCCTTACATTGCATGAATAAGGTTATCCTATAAAAAATTATTAAATACTTTCTTTTTATTATGAAACGTGTGAGAACTGAGAACAGTTAGTTAGAAAAAAACTCTCTGATAAAATGTGTAGACACTTGATGCGAAGGTGTGGTAATGACTAACGAGTCATTTAAAAAAAATAACAATAATAATTTGACACAATAAAGCTAAACCTTTATTGTATAATAATATATAATTTCGATAATTTACCAATTTATGCTATAACTCTCACAAAAGATATTATCACAACTACATATTTTAAAAATCTAATGATTAGATTGCATGTTTTTTATATTCTTAACTCACTTGTTAAATTGCTTGCTGATAGGATGTTATTTACTATTTAATCCATAAATTTATTTTTTATGCATAATTTTAGACAATTTTTTTTTTGAAATTTAAATATTTGATCAATAACATAATTATTGATCTTTGATATTTTGAAAATTTTGCAAGTATAAAAGATATAAGAAGAACAACAACCAAAAAGATATTAAGTGGAGTTGTAACTTTAGACAACAACCAAATTTGTAGCCAAATTTTTCTAGTTAACAATCATAACAGTGATTTCTTCATAATTATTATATTCAAATAATGAAAAGTATAAACTTTAATAGTCGTTAGGAGGTGTAATTTCACCATTATTTTTTTTTTTTTTCAAATAAAAGCTGATTGAGGAAAACATTGGCCTTCACCTCGTGTATGAATAGTAAAAGTGTAAAAACCATGAATAACACACGTTAAGCCTATAATGACATGTCCCTCCCTAACTCATTTGTACTTGGATAAAAATCATAATGGGATTGGTTTTCAATATTTAGATTCAATCTCTTTCAGGGCCCTCCAAAACCCACTTGCCTCATTTGTCGGACCCCACTTAAGTGTCATCCAACAATAAGATCGAGGTATAGTCTATAGTATCAAGATATATGCTCACATCCACAGACATAATTGCAAAGCAAATTAAGTACGATTATTATTAACACAGAACACAAGGCATGTATGAATGTTGTTGGTTTTTGCACGTACTCTTTTGTATGTATTAATCACACACATCTAGAATGGACCAAGGTGTCGGCCTCGTAAAGGGTAGGAAATGATGGGTAAGCAAGTGAGACCTAACATGCTATATGCGTAGATGATGCCACACAAAATTAAGCCATGTGTGGATGGGATCAACATCTCCTGAGGGAGGCCATGTCATGCCAAATTGTGGAGATAAAAGTATCAGTGAGTTGATCAAATCATGGAACTAACCCTAATCATGCAGAGCTTCAAGGAGGAATATTATACGGGTGTGTGTGAAATGTGCCACTTGTTTCTTACAAGGTGGACAAGGCCACTCCTGTGCCCAAACTTAGCCTACAGTTGTGTATGTTTCATGACAGAGGCAATAGGGTTTTTTTCATACAAACAGACAGGCATGATGGAGTGGTTTGGGTGATGATGGTGTTGTTGGGGGTTATGAAAGAATGGCAACAATTCTTAGAAAGTAAAAAAGAAGGATTTAGATAAGGGGACAAAGAAAGAAAGTCAGAGATGGAAGGAATGTGTGGTTGCTGGAAAGGGTTGCCATGTGAGAAGCATGATGGTTTAAAATGATGTTGTCTAGCTCTCTTTCTATGTGATTCCTGCTTTTCTATTTTAGTACCGATGAAATGGCTCTTCAGCTCTTTAGAGAGTCACCCGCTCACTAGGGACGTGATTAAAATTTTATTTTCCAAATCTATCAATGTACAAAGTATCGTATCAAATATAATATAATAATTTGCAAGGTCTTCAGCTCTTTAGAGAGACATCCACTATCTAAAGATGAGAATAATATCCTCTTCATTTTACGTATGATTAAAATTTATTTTCAAAATCTATTAATGTAAAAAATATCGCATCAAATAGACAAGCAACTGGCATGGTGACTAAACTCAATCACTCGATTGAATTTCTTGATCACTGTTTGTATGAAAGCACTTGGTGCTAAGGCCTAAGGGGTCAGTCTCGAATGATATTGATATGAAAGTTGAAAGTTGAAAGTTGAAAGCAGGACTTAACCAAAAAAAAATGAAAGTTGAAAGCAGGAGACTTTCTATGAAAAATTATAGTGCTCCTAAGAGGACCACGGTTGCTCATTATGTTACATCTTGCCGAAAAAATTGACGTTACTTTTTTTTGATGTTGTGACGTTACTTAAATTTGTACATTATATTGATTCCGACAGAAGGACCATGGCACTTTAGGAATTAGAATCACAACTTTCCTATTAAGGCGGCAATTTAACATGCTAGGTTGGGCCACTTTTCTTTTTGATTTCAGGGGCCCAACTCTTAGCTTGGACTACGACAAGGCCCTCAAACCCATTTCTCTTTGTACTTTTCTCGATAAGCTTCATACCCTTGTTTTATTTACATTGGATAAAGTCCCTACCCTTTGTTTAATTCCAAAGGCCAATAACATCTTTATTAATATATCTACATATTAACTGATTAGAGGACCATCAAGCTATGTCGTCTACGTATGTTTCTAAAAAAAAAAGCTATGTCTACATATGAATAAAGTTAAGGGGTTTCTCGCGCGCCCCCCCACGACGTACATGACTAAAATTATATAAATCAAAATAACGTTTTTTTTTTTTTTTTTTTTTTTTTTTTTGCAGACAATTTGTTAGTTAGGAGAAGAGTGATTAAATCTGAACATCTTCATTAAATACACCAGGAACTAGTGTTAATCAATTGAATTATAAACTATTATATTTTCACTTCAATATAATTTTTACGCTTCATATATATTTTTCCAACTTTCTCAGGGATGAAAAAGAGGAACGTTTATTCAATGAAAGTATCAAAAAATTGGTCTTGTGAACAAACAAATCAAACATATATTACAATACATTTCTTACAAAGTCACTTGCATAATAATTAAATTTGGCACAAAGACTAGGGTTTGCTGAAAATTTCACTACATAACATTACTCAAAATTGTAAATAGGAATTGTTCATATTTATTTCCTCTCTTTGAAATAATATGAGTTAATTCAAAATTTCCAATTCTATGGAATTTTCAAGCATATAAAATCTAAAGTTACAAATTTACTAACCTTATTATTATTCTCTTACCAGGCACCACACTAACACTGTTATCACCACAGCATCACCTGCCTCCACTGCACCACCACTATTTTCAATGTCATAGAGCTAGGGCTCATTACCAAAGTGACCATTGCCAAAATTGCTCGTATTGCCACCTACTTTAACCATCAACTTTCCACCATAACCATTACCATCAACACCGTCACCAAATTATTGGCACCATCATTACTATCCTTAGTGAATTTGCATGGGTGAAATGTAAACAACACCGCTATGTTTGCATAGAAATCATAAGGGCACGATAGTCATACAAAAATTGGGCGAGAAGACAAATAAGTGAAACTATCAACAACAAAATAATAATAAGCACAATTTGTTTATACTACTTATATGAAAATACTTAAAAGAAATTTAAATAAATAAACGCATGAAAAGAGACAAGGGGATGAATCCAACGTGGGAAGGATGAACGATGATGGTATTGGAATTATTTCATTTTTTTTAGACCACTTATATGGGTAATATATTCCTCCAACTCCTACAATTTATAATCAATAAAGCTAGAATTGTCAATGTTATATGTTAAAAACTTCCATAATTAGCTAATTGAAGGCATGTGACACGCCTTTGGACCCATCCTTCCACGTTATTTTTCTCTCTTTACTATTCATGATATGATTAGATCTCTGAAAGAGTGTGATTAAGCAATTGCAGCAGAGTTTACCTCAAAATGCCGAAAAGGGATGAATATGTTGCATATAAGACTGTTTACCTCAAAATATTTCTATTCTAGTATTCATCATATATATGAGTTTGCATCAAAATGTCTTGGATGAGAATTCTGTTATGTACATATATAAGAGTGTTTCATTTCATTTTGCCCCAAATCTTATATTCATCTAAAAAAATTAAAAACCAAATACAAATGAGTAGCAGGAAATATTTGATGTAAAAGCTATAGGTTGCACCTCCCACCTACTTTTTTTTTTTTTTTTTCCTTTTTTGATGAATTGAATTGTTGAACCTCCTCTTCAAGTTGACTAGACGTTGTCCTTGTCATATATAATATAGCATGCTTGTCATCTTTTTTTCATTTGAAGCAATCATATGCTATCTGATGCCATGATTTTGAATAGAGAATTGGCGGCTTAGGGAACGGACCAGATTCCTACAAGTTCTTGTTTGTATCAAAAACGTCGCTGCCTCTTAGATACGTTATTCCATCTTTTTATTAGGCTTGATTGATAAATTATAGGTTGACCTTAGGCATTGTGAAACAAGCTGAGTTGACACACTCAAGGTCAAAGAATAGATAATTACATAGTCTTCAACAAGATTTTTTTTATGAAAATATTTTTTTATGGAACTTTTAAGTCTTTAATCCCAAAGTCTACATCTCAAAAAATATTGATCTTGCCGTTGCAAGGAAAATAAATAAATAAATAAATAAAAAATAAAAATAAAAAATAAAGTCAGACTTGTAAAGTCCCATCGACCCATGGAATTTCTAAGAAATTTCCTGGACTAGTATTATTTCATATATTTAATTTCCATCTCAAATGTCAATGCAAATTTATAATTTCATTTCAACCCTTTTAATTTTTTTTTTTTTTGTAAGTTTCAATCCACCTTGTTCTTTGGATTGGGTTAGGGAATTGAAAGTCTTCTTGGTTAAACACGTACGTCCGTACAATTGGAGGAATACTTGATAATAGATTAGGTAAACATCAAGTGCGGTACGTGTACTTTTATAATGAATCAATGGACGATAAATAAAACATTCACGCAAAATATGGTCAAAGAATGATCGTTCTATCCAAAAAGTATGTGATTATTAAATAATAACCCCGAAGGTCTACTATGGGGTCGGGTTGTGGAAGAGTTTGAAAATTTCTTGAAGGGTCTTTCGGGTCATACATACAAAATCGAGATGGAAAAGGCACAAATGATTTTTGGTTCAAACTTTTCAATGCATTTATTTGATGGCTTGGAGTTGGAGCCTAAAAAAGAAGCAGAGGGTCCACCAAACTTTTGTTTGGCAGAGAAGCTAGTGGAGATGAACAAATTAATGCTGTGATAGATGTACGTACAGTGTAGAAAACAACGACATCCCACTGAATGACATGAAATGGCTGATACCCCCCTCGTGCGCTTTCGGCATAAAAGAACAACTCGTACAACTGAATAACAGACAAAACCCTCTTTTGTTTGCCTTTCAGAGCTGCCATGGGGTGTTCTCTTCTAAAACAGCCCTTTTTTCCATTATAACCATGCATTGATTGTTTGCTGGGCTCCTTTACCCAAATCATGCATGGGGACGAAAATGAACCACATGAATTATATAACTTTTCATTATTATTATTATTTGGAAAAGCAAGTTCTAATGCCTATATAATCATTTTACACACTCCAAATTATATTGCCCTATCCCATGAGATAATAGATGATTGTGGTTTATATCAGTTTTTTTTTTTTTTGGATAGATTGTTATAATAGGATTTGGAAGATTTGAATCATAAACATCTCTTAAAACCAAAAAAAATAATAAATTACTGACACGACCACGTGCAAACTTCGAATCCACGGACTCCTTCTTTCTTGGATTCACCACCAGATACAAGCACACCCGCTTGTGTTTTCTTTAAGCTTCAATGGCAACAATTGAATTGATCATCAAGGTATAGATAAATCTTCTCCTTGAAAACCCTAAGTTTGTGTAAAGGAAAGCTCATCTAGATCTCACAAGAGATTTACACAAACAGCAATATGAGCAACACTAAAACGTGGCTAGGGTTTGCCTTTTATACTTAGGACAAATAAGAAACCCTAAAAACGTTTTAAAACACCTAGGGCTGAGTTGGAAAATTCTGCAGAAAAAACATTCTGCCCGAGCTTCGATCAATCGAGCCAGACCGAAATGCATTAATTTTTTCTACATTCAGCTCGATTCCAACTTTACATAAACGCACAACTTTGAGCAAGACTAAAACACTTCTAAATACATTGTTTTGATCATGGTTTGCCAACAATACAAATTAAAGTTCTAAATACATAAAATCCTAAGTTTTTAGAACCTAACAGATGAGATCACTTGTAAAGAATCATCTTATAAAAATACTATGCAAATACTCTCTTTGATCTTTACTCTCTTAATATTTCTCTCTCTCTCCCTAAACAATAGATCGAGATGTATCAAGGCATATGCTGAAAATATGCACTTTTCTTGAACTGGTTTTTAGTAGACGTTGTGTCTTTAACTTTATCTTCAATTACTACTTTAAGACATGTCAAAACTCAACAAAAGACACATAATTTAGTAATATAAAAATTTTAGTCATTTGTCTAAGATTTGTAGTAAGATTTTCTAAGTCATATTTCACATAATTTTACTGGAAATAATTTTATCTAATAGAGTTCTTGGACAGGTCACTACAATATTATTTGTTAATCTATAGTTAATGCAAAAGCAATAATTTAACCAATCTCAGCACCTTTTAAAAATATAAATTTATAATAATAAACTCATATTAAATAATTAAATAATAAAATCCTAAGATAATCCATTTCAATTCATTAAAATAAATTATAGTTGCAATTTAACTAAATACATAATAATAAGAAAATAAAAAATTACTACTGTTTATTATAAATAATCAAATCAATAGTTCTCATAAACATGTAATTTTTCACAGTTAAACAATTAAGTTTATAAAAATATTAAAATTTTATGGTTTAAATAATTTTTTAACTCATCGCTGCAATCATTTCTGAATTTTATTTTTATTTTTTGGTAACAAATAATTGGGGAAGTGACATTTTGCTTTTGAGAACCCGTTAGAATTATTAAAAAAAAAAATGGTCTTATGTAATTTAAGAACATTATTTGATCTCTTTTAAAATTGGACACATTACCAAGAGCGTTGTAATTTAATAACATTATTTGATCTCTTTTATGAGGATAACTAACTTTTAAATCCATCCTCTCCACCTGTTATAACAATTGAATTTATTTATTTATTATTTAAAAAAAAACTATGACTCAAGGACAAAATTTGGCTCCAAACTAATTTCTCTCTCTCTCTCTCTCACTCTCTTTGTCCTTCATACCTAGCTCTCTCACTCCTTCAATCCCTTTCTCTCTCCTCTGTTCCCATTCTCTATTTCTTTCTCTCACTTCATTGGTTACCCCCAATCCCACCCCTGTGTGAGAAACCATGACCTTGGTCCTCCTTTCAGTTCATTTGGACTAAACCTATGTGAATGGGTGAGATCATGTTAATACCTCTCAAGGTGGTGATTCCACTAATTATATTTTTTTTCCCCCTTGAACTGAGAGTTTTATGTAGAGTTTCCATTTATTACATAAAGTAAGAAAACCATATGATAAAATGTATTTTATTGAATAAATGTATTTTATATGAAATAGAAAAATAACATGTCAAGGCCTTATCCTAGATATAATTTAAGAATTACATGGATTTGGTCCTAGTTACATTCTATAAAATGTAAAATTACATGGATTGAACTCTAGTTTATGAATCCTTATTGATCAAAGTTCGGAACTTAAGTTATAAGGTGGGAAGGTGTTACCACCTTGCTTAGCAAAAATAATCTTCTAAACTATATTGTTCAATTGACATATCACATCACACATTATAATATCACTAACAACTAAACCGTGTCATTCGATATAGAGTATGGTTCAAAACAAGAATTTGAATTTGTGATCATGAATTGAAAAGAGAGCATATGAAAATGGCATGATTGTATCCAATGATTGAAAATCATTAATTTATCATTACTAAAGAAATTAAAAGAGAAACATGTTTTTGCATGGGATTCAAAAGGATTATGAATCTAGCAAGTGAACTTGGCACCAAAAAAAAAAAAAAATCTTAAAGGAATATATTATAGCATGCATGAGAACTTAAGAATATGGTAAGAACAAACATGGTTTTGCATAAAATTAATAACAACTTAAGATCTAACATGTTATCACTTCATGAGCTAGTGAAGCAACATGCATGCATGATCACATTTCAATCCTAACTATCATAACAACATCATAGAAAAACATGTTTACTCAAGCATGATAACAAAAAAAAAAAAAGTAAAAACATATCAATTCAAACACAATAACAACACTAAATTACACGTGCATAAAAATTAAACAAACAAAAAAGGGAAAGATTTCACTAGAGTTCTAGGGAGAAAGCAATAAAAGACTTGATCATAAACCGAATCTAGGAAGACCAATTGCAAATGACTGTACTTAGGGCGAGTTTGATTCGGCTTTTAGAAATTGAGCTTTTTGAAAAAGTTGAGTTTTTAAAAAGTATTTTATGAAATTGGGCTTTTTGTAAAAGGTAAGTGTTTGGTAAAAACTATTAAAAAATGTTTTTTGAAAAAACTGAATGTTTGGCTAGAACTTATAAAAGTGGCAGTTTGAGTTTTAAATTATCAAAAAAGACAATGTATATATAAGGGGGTTTATTTCATATTTAAATCAACTACTTAATAATAATAATAATAACAATAATAATTTATTGTTAACTAAAATTCGTTGTAAAAATATTTTTATAATATTTTCATAACAAATCATACATGGTAAGTTGTTACTGATTTTAATTTGAACACACCACTTAAATTATTTTTTTCACTAGTTTTAGCTAGTAACAACCCATCACTTAAGATTTATTATGAAAATATTGTGAAAATATTATAATAGCATTTCTTAATTTTAATTTTTTATTCTTTATTTAATTTTTCTCGTTATCTCTCTTTCTTTCATCCATATGTTTATTTATATTTTTTTTCATCTTTTTTTCTCCTCCACACACGTATTCTTTACTTCTCCCTATCTCCACTTTTGACTTTTCTTTATACTTTTCTTCTTCACCAGAACACACCAGAAGATACTTCTCAAAAAAAAAAAAGAACACACCAGAAGACCAAGCTTCCTGAATTCGTCCACTCGCATTCCAGAACATACCATTTCTCTTTCTCTACTTTCCTCCACACATTCAGCCACACAGCCCACACCCACGCACTTCTTCATCTTGATCTTCATAGGTAATTTAGGAAGAAGAAAGAAGAAGAAGACGAAGAAGATCAGACCGGATCGGTCAAGAGAAACATTTATCTACAGCAACATGGTCCGAATTGTGTAGCAGCACGGAGGAGAGGCTTGTTCTTGAAGATAAGATGAGAGGAAGCCGTGACTTTCTAGCTACAGACCCTGATTTATCAAAGGGCAAAATTGGGTTTTCAATCAAAATGGTTGGGCAATTTGGTAATTGAAGAGAGTTTCTCAACGGTAACATTTATCAACACGCGTTAGCTTTTGCAAAAGCTCACCAGAGCTGCGTTGTGTCAAAGCCATGTTTTACAAAAAGCAGAATGTTTGAGTCTTACCAAACAGACAAATAGAAAAAGTGGTTTGAAAAAGAACTTTTTGCACTTCAAAAGTGCAAACAAACAGGCACTTAGTTGCTTCCTCTAGAGCTCTATGGGAATGCGGTGCCTTGAATGGTGAATCCCATTCACTATTTATAGAGAGGGTGAAGCCTCTACAAATGAGATGGCTCGAAGCTGGGGAAAGATTTGAATTTGAACGTGTGCTAAATTTAGGAGGGAAAAACTGAGAAATGGAATCTATGGCATGCCAACTTGCTATTTTTAAATTTGAATCTCCAACGGCTAATTTTGTTGTAAACTATCTATTGCACGTGGAACTTTTTGAATTATTGCTAATTTCTAGCCAGAATAACCTTATTTTAATATTAATAAGTTCCAATTATTGTTTAATTATCCATTTAAGAAATGATAATTTCAACTATTATCTAGAAACTATTTATATTTAATATTCTAAACTATCCAATGCATGCACCTTCATAATTGTTTTAAATCCAATCCAATAAAATTCTGACACATCATTAATTTAAATCAATTCTTTATGGACCAATCAAAATTAACTATTCATAATCACACATGATTAGACTCAATCATGCGGGTGCATCTTGGCAGTTAAAATTTGATTTTGTCATATCTTTCAATTTGATTGTCTGATCAAGACTCATGACATAAGCCCAATAGTCAAAATTACTCTCAGGATGTGAGATTCCCATTCGGCCCTTAGATGAGGTTAAATGAAGGTTGTGAAATGGGATGTCTACACCCTGTCTCCACTGATCCCAACCCTACACCCCATCTTCACCGCTCCACCCACCTTTCTACTTCACTAGTCCCACCCTCCTCCTTGTCTCTGCTGCTTTACCCTTTACATGTTTTCAAACATGAAGAATTTAAAAGCATAAAATATGTAGAAAATGGTAGGAGAAGCTCT
The DNA here is from genome assembly GCF_932294415.1 of Quercus robur. Lineage (NCBI taxonomy): Eukaryota > Viridiplantae > Streptophyta > Magnoliopsida > Fagales > Fagaceae > Quercus > Quercus robur. The sequence goes on from NC_065535.1 coordinate 40,627,701, forward strand.
CATCATTGAATTCCTCATACACCTTATATTTAGCAACAAAAACAATGTAGGGCCCCTTACCTTCTCCCACACCTTCTTAAGTAGTTCATCCTTCATGGAGTTGGAAGCCAGCTTAACCTCAAATTCCTTCTCCTTGCTTTTCAGCTCCCTTTTCAAATATTCCACTTCGTTCAAGGCCTTCAATTAGTCAAAAGTAAGCCCAAAGCTTTACCCAAACCATTTTGTTACTCTCTTCCACTTGGATGAGCTTTGTCTCAACCATCTCCAATTGAAACTTATAGTCTAAGCAACGAGTGCTCACAATCATTGTCTCGATAGGAACTATTGTAGACACCCCATTTTGCAACTCCCATTTGACCTAAACCCACATTACATTGTATGTCATCACCATTACATGTCTCCAAAGAAAAACTGTAATTTTAGTCGTTTTTTCTCAAAATACTTTCATAAAAAAAATCTTAAGGTCATAACAATCAAAACGACAATTCATGAGTATTAATTGGACCACCGGATTAAAAGATAAGAAACAAGTTTTAATGGTAGATTTCACTTGCATAAATAAGATTTTGACCACGGGTGATTATAATCTCTTAATTCTGATTGGCCTATTGTTGGTCCAATTTAAATTAGGTGATGTGTCATGATCCTATTAATTAACGGTAGGGTTTATGGTAAGATTGCACACACCAAATCTAATCCAAGTCAAAGCACTTATTAATTCATTGTAAAATAAGTAAAAATTGATTAATTAATTAATTAATTAAAAATATTTGGAATTAATTTGATAATCTTGAGGACCAAGAAAATCAGAAAAGGAAGTCAAACTTTAGAAGAAATAAGGTATAAATTGAAAATGGAAACAGGCAAAACAAAACAGGAAAGATCCAGGAGGATCTAGGACCAAGTGCCGATCGACACTTGGGTCAAAACTCCAAATTTTCTTCCTTTTCCAATTCAGCTTGCTCCCTAAACAAGTTGACCTTGAATCCTATGTTTTTTGCTCAGAAAACCTAGTTTTCCTAAGTTCCACATTGCCTAGAGACTTAAATCTAACTCCCCCACTCTTAGTATAAATACCCCACTTCGCCTCTAATTCAAAGCATTGAAAAACACTCTGAAATTACTTGGAAAACACTAAAACACTCTGAAGTTTCGGAATTCTCTCTCTCCCTTGAGGTGTTGCCTTGCTTGAATTGCTTGGAGTGTTGTGCCTACAGGTAAGATTTCTAAACCTTCTTTTTCTTTTTATGCCTTAGTTTTTAGATTCAAAATTGATTGGTTTCTAGGTTTTCTACATATTCTTGTATGTTAGCATGTTAGATCTAGGATGTTCATAGCCTTGCATGAATTAAGGTTTGTCAATTTCAATAGCAAGTTTGCATGCTTTTGGAATTAGGGTTTGTCAATTTCTATAACACATTCACATGCTTTTAGAATTAGGGTTTGTCACATCACACACATATTCACCATGACTTTCAATATCAATTCTTTGCATGCCTAGAATAGGTTTTAACCATTCTCATCGATGCTTATTTCAATTTCGGTAATCACATGTTTTGGATTATATAAACTATTTCAATGATGTGATATGATCATTGGGCACCAAAGTCTAGAAGATTGGTTTCCCTAAGCAAGTTGGGTGCCTAAAACCTTCCCAATCATGTAACATAACCTCCAAATTTAGATCAAGTGTTAGTAGATTAGACTTATCCTTGTAATCTTCTCTTTTTAGATTGTAACTATGAATCAGAGCACTCTATTTTTTTAAAATTTTATTTAGGACCAAAGCAATGTAATTTTTAGTTATTTTCAAGAAATGTACAATTTTCAATTTTCATCAATAAAAGTGATGTATCTTTTCAATTTAGTTTCTTATTTACTCTATTAAAATAAGCATTGACCACTTTGTAAAAACCGGCCTAGGAGGGAGAATAACCATAGTATGATACTCTCCACTATCTCTTGAGAGGCAATGACACAACTCCACTCCATTCGCATGGGACAAGTGCCAAAACCTACAACTTTTAGATTTGGGCTCGGGGGCATGGTCTCTCACAACTATATATAAAATGGTCACAAAGAAAATCTAAGCTTAGGTAATTACAAATAAGAGAAGACCTTCATAATTTAATGGATGCTTAGTCTCATCGTGTCCAAGGCAAAAGAATATGGACAAAATCCACAACCAAATTGTCCCTTTATAAGCCCTCCCCGTTCAAGCCCACAACAAAAAAGAAGTTACTTTTCCCCCCCCCAAAAAAAAGGTAAAGACATGTTGTTTCTTGTGCCTCAATCATTTGATGACACGTGTCAAAGAAATTGTATAGCTATCTCTTTTTAGTTAATGCGACCTCTCAAGAACCAAGACGAAATGAAATTACATTGGTACCCCTGACCTTTCACATTCTAACAATCTTCACTCTCAAGTAAACAATAATCTTTGAACCAGAGGCAACTTATAAGTATCAAATCCATTGATTATCTCAATAACTCCCTCTCATGGGATCTACTAGGGGTGTGCGCAGTTTGGTCGGCTTGATTTTTTCCCAAATTTACATCAAACCGATAGAGATTGGTTTTCGCATAATTAGAACTGATGCACACCGACTAAGGTTGGTTTTCCGATCTATAACGGTACGGTTTTTTGCGGTCAGTTTAATTAGTTTGAAAAAAAAAACTGTTTTTATTTTATTTTATTTTAATCTAAAAATTAGGCTTTTAAGCCCAATGTACACAACTTGTTTAGGACATGAATACACTTAAACATGTCCATTTATCACATGAACATGAACATAAATGGACAAAAATACTCAACCCAAGCCTGGAAAACCTGTCCATTTATCATATGAACAAACAAATTAACTTGTCCATCTATACTTAAACCTGTTCACATATATAGATAAAAACATGTTCAAGTATTCATTCATAAAACATTTAAACCCTTTTCATAGATAGTATGTAAATTGTCTCAACAAGAGTTCATTTTCCAAAACACCATCATGGACCATACTAGTGTTAGTGTGTGTGTCAGTGTCAATAATAATAAGTGTCGATGTATCCACTTAATAACGTATTACATAACCATTTGTTGTTGTCCACAAATGCCAAAATAAAGATATACAAATTAAATTAGCATTTAGGTAAAAGAATGTTAATTGCTTGTATCCCCAATATCATCATATCCCTAACTACCTAGTAACTACCATTAGTGAAAAGTCCACTACCAATAACATGTACAAATATAATTAGCATATAGGCAAAAGAATGCTAATTCCAGTAAGTCCATCTGTCTAGTAAGTCTGTGCACTATGTATCATTCTAGAACTCCTACAAAATGCAAAACAAAACAAAATAAACACATGCTAATAATAATAAAACATTTATAATTTATAAACAATAAAATATTTATAATTAGCACAAATGAATGATAATAGCAAGTATACTTACATAATACTAACTACTAACTAACTCTAGGCAAAGAGTAGCACGTCGCTCATCATCATCGAACACAACGGTGCTTAGATCCTCCTCCATAGGCATTGGGCAAATTGATGCAATTTCTACAATCCCATTCAAAACAAAATGATACTTAAGCATCGAGCAAATAAATAAACAATTGATGCATACAATAAACAAAATGAACATTTTTTTTTTTTACTAGTGTCAATCTCAAAACCCTCCATATCCTCCACATTATTCATGCAATCCCGAAACTTTATTGGTCTTTTTTTCTTCGCATCCTTCAACCAATTCTGGGTACAAATAAGAGTTTCAACTGTATTAGGAGATAGTAAACTACGAAACGAATCCAAAACACGCCCTCTCATACTAAAAGTAGACTTGGATGCAACTGTAGAGACAAATAGCCAACACATCACAGGCAATTTAAGAAAAGGCTCAATATCTAGAAGAATTCATTTTCCACCACATCAAGATCCTCAAAAGATTTCAACAAATACCTATCCAACTTAGATTTGCATTCCACATTGTCCTTGTCTACCAAGTGTTGCTTAAACCTAGTATTATAGGTTTTAAAGCGACCAAAAGCATTACCAACACTTGGCCCGAAGTCCCCAGACAATGAAGCACTACTACCACTACCACTAGAACTCAAGACTCCATTTTGACCCACTTTCTTCGTATATAACCTCTTCAACACATCCCGAACCCTAGAGCTCATCGCATCTCCCTTGTCCTTTTCATATCATTCCTTGAACCAAAACTTGACATACTTCAAATCATACCTTAGGTCAAGAACAACAGCAATAAAAAACACCAAATTGATATTATCTATACTTCCCCAATACTTATCATATTTTTTTTTTCCCATCTCTCCAGCCATACTCATCGAAAGAGGATCCCCATGAACACTACACAACTATTGCAATTGATTTTCAATGCTAATTAACTTGTGGAAGTATATATTGAAAGTGACAAACAAGGACCTAGAAAATCTAACTATAACCTCATAAAATATGCCAAGAAATTTTATAAAGGTCTTGACATTTTCCCAATTAAGATAGTTAGGAGGATCAATGGGCTTTTTCCCATTTCCATCCACTTCATAAAAATAAAGTTTGTAATACCCATCCCCCTCTTCCAACCTATCAAATGCTCTCACAAATTTCAAAACACAATCTAACACGAGATAAGTCGAATTCCACATTGTTGGCACATCAAGAGACAACAAACATTTTGCTTTAATTTTCTCATTCTCAACACATTCTTGAAACTTCTCAAACCTTGGGGGAGAGGTTCTCACATATTGCACCGCATTCCAAATCTTGACAATTGATTCATGAATGGACTTCAACCCACTTTGTACTATCAAATTCAAGATATGCACACAACAACACATATGCATGAACTCACCACCCAATATGCTATTATCTCTTTCTTTTGTTTTCTTTTCACATAATCAATAGCCACATCATTAGAACTAGCATTTTCTGTAGTTTTTGTAAACAATCGGTTTATACCCCACTTCAACAAACATGACTCAATCGCCCTACCTATGGTGTTCCCTTTGTGATTAGCTATAGGGCAAAAGTTCAAGATTTTCTCTTGGTAAGTCCAATAAATATCAATGAAATGTGTGGTGACTACCATGTAGTTCAAGTTTTGTATGGAGGTCCAAGTATTCGTTGTCACACAAACTGTTGCCCAACAAAAGTCCTTCTCAAAATATCCAACTCACTAGTATAAATTTTCATATAAGCCCTTGCAATAGTAGTGCTAGGGGAATAGGAAACCTAGGCTCAACTATTTTCATAAATTCTTGAAAGCCTTGACGCTCCACAAATTTAAAAGATAATTCATCAATAATAATCATCCTTGCCAACGCTAATCTTATCCTCTCTTCACTATAGTTTGCAACCACTAGCACATTTGAACCACTTTCCCCTTCACTCTTAGTTTGGAAAGACAAAGTTTTTTGTCTATCATTACGGGGAAAAGGCCACTTCTTACACCCCTCCATGTGGTGCAACATGCCCGAAGTACCATTTGTCCTACCATGGCAATTATATTGCTTTTTACAATAGTTGCATTCAAACTTTGACTTCTTGGGATCACCACCAGCCAACTTAATGAAGTGTTGTCATACTATAGATGGGTCCCTACCACCTCGTTTAGGTGGCAGTGGAGGAAGTGACACACCAAGTCCAATAGGTGCTATAGGTTCAGGTGGGTTTGGAGGAGGGGGCTACCCAGGTGCACTAGATCTAAGTGGAGCATCGATATCCATCTAATAAAAAAAAATTTCCAACCAACAAAAAAAAACAATGTTTCCACAACAATGTCAAATAGCCCACTCACCAAATTAGCAAAAACCCAGTTCTAAATAACACTCAAATGCAAATATATAATATACCTAACAACAACTGCATACTAATAAAAACCCCCCAATAACTCAATCTATAATTGCATTTTCCATTTATCAACTACCATCACCAACTGCAGTATATAAGTATGTAACATCTCATATTCAATAATTAAATAAAATAATTAAAAGAAAATCAATAGCAGAGTAAAACAATAAAAGAAACATTGATATAAAAAAAATTATATTGATTTCCCTGCAAATTTTCCAATACATATAAAGATAATAACATAAAAATTCTAAATAGTGAGTGATTAGAGATCAACTCGGAGAAGGATTAGAGAAGAGTGAGAACTCTCTCAGTCTCAATCTTCCTAAAAAATCAAAATGCAGGAAAAAAAAATAGTACTTTTTGGAGAGAGTGTGTGATTAGTGTTCAGTGATTACCTCTCAATGAAAGGATTGAAGAAGAGTGAGAACTCTCTCGGCTCAATCCACCTAAAAATCAAAATGCTGAAAAAAAAATAAAAAATAAAAAAATTTAGAAGACTACTACTACTCTACTAGTACCACACAACGCTTGACAAAATCACACTACCAATAGCACGGAAGGAATTCCACTTCTTTAATTTGTATTTTGTACACATATGTTTTCCAACTCCCTTTCAATTTGCTATAAAAAATTAAATTAAATCAATGTTTGGAGAGAGGGACAGAAAGAGAGAAGTGGGTGTTACCGACGGCAGCTATGGACCTGTGGTGATTGGTGAGGCAAAGACCCAGTAGCGGTGCCAACGAGCCGAGAGAGATTGAGGTCTGAGAGTGAGACACTGAGTGTTTGAGGCTGAGAGATTTAGGGTGTTTGGAAAGAAAAGAAAGTATTTATACTTCACAAACCCTAGCTTAAAACGACACCGTTTTATGTTTTTTTGTGTTTTTTTTTTTTTAACCTCTAAATGAAATGATGCGTTTCATCGTTAAAAATAAAAACCCAGTTTTTTTTTTCAAATGGCAACTATGGACCTGTGGTGACTGGTGAAGCAAAGACCCAGCAATGGTGCCGACGAGCGACGAGAAATTAAGGTCAGAGAGTGAGACTCTGAGTGTTTGAGGCTAAGAGATTTAGGGTGTTGGGAGAGAAAAGAAAGTATTTATACTCCACAAACCCTAGCTCAAAACGACACCGTTTTTTATTATTTTTTATTATTTTTTTTATTTTAAACCTCTAAATGAAACAATGCATTTCATCGTTAAAAATAAAAACCCAGTTTTTTTTCAGAGCTCATCGATTCAATTCAGCTACACATCGGTTCGAGGCTGCAGATTTCGAAGTCATCACCGCACTAGCATCGAAATGAGCTTCACCCTCCATTTGTCGGCCTCGGCTCCATCGGTCGACCCCAATAGCGGTGTGGTTACATTGCCACTAGTAAGTACCTTCGACTCTGGTACTGTTTTGCTCATCCATAGGATCTACCAGTCCAATGTACCTACATTTATAATAAAGAGGACAATGGTAGAAGGACAAACTTACTTGAACATGAGAATCGAGATTTGCAAAACAAAAGGGTGACATCATTGTCCCACCTAAATATATCCATTAGAAATATTAAGAGTTGTCAATTGAGATTCAAGGCTTTTGATACCTATAACATATTTATAAAGAATATTGTTGTTTTCCACTACCTGATGTACATTATTTAGATATAATGTTCACACTTTCACATCAGATATCCATATTTCTCAAGAATTTCTATATTTATCTCAAGATGGCAATGATGTGTATGGATAGTATATATTTAGAAAACGTGAGAAAATCGAAATCCTCTCTATAAACATATTCCGAAGCTTATTCAAAGCCTTAGTTCCACCAAAATTAGACTAATTTGACTAGTCGTTGCAAGAAATGCAAAAGGGATTATACATGGAAAAACGAGAGTACGTACTCCGTATACGTACTTGGCAATATATTGGCACTATAGGAGGAAAACTTTCAGGAGATAATTATAGGCCTGGCTATCGCGTAATTGCTGGTACTTTTCAACCTGTTGTACCAACCCTCTTTATATATATATATATATATAGAGAGAGAGAGAGAGAGAGAGAGGAGTATATACTCCTATATATAATCGTGGGAAAGCAGTGTATGATCTACATTGTGAATTCAAATCTCTGCCATAACTTTTATATCCATGACCAAATTAATGAATTATTAATAGTTTTTATTTTTTCTTTCAAAATTCATGACCTCACAAGTCACAACGCTAGCTTCCGAATGCAACTTATTGTAGCTAAGGCATCCACGTTTGTGTAATAACCATGAGCAGACCAGAAAGCAATGATAAACACCAAGTGGTGGAGGAATATTCCATGAACGATTCACCATCGCCACGCACAGTTGAGGCACTAGGCTAGGCTGGACATGCAGAAAATTAAAGCAGGATTTTTTTCAAGTTTGGACCAACCTGATGGAGAGGCTTCCAAAAAGATAAGGGTGAAACTAACACGACCGCCACTGAAGTCACTGGACCACGTTAAGCTAAATTATTACAGAGAAAAAAATTATAAAAAAAAAAAGGGAGATAGAGGAGGAGGGGAAGGGGGGGTCTGACGTGAAATGACCTTAAAGCTGCCATGTGTCAGCTAGATATCCATACCACTCGGATACTTCTAAAAGGCTTTGTCAAGCCCACGCGACTGAAAATAAATGATAGAGATCAAACATGTCTGAATTTTTGAGACATTGCCCAATTTGAGTTGAACTGTCAATTCTTTTGTACAGCTTTCCTTTTGAATTATTCTTCCTAGGCTTTTCTTCCCTTGTTATGGGTACTACCATTTATCCCCATTCCCCAACCCCAACCCCAGATCTCTCTATCTATGCAAATTAAGTATTTATCATATATTTATTTTGATGTTTCTCAAAATGTATGTATGTATTTATTTAGCATGTACGCTTGTGAAAAAAATACTAATAATAAAATTAATAAAAATAAACACGTTTACAAAACAATGCTAGCTAAATATAATTGCGAAATGCACTCCTTTAGCCAGCAAGCATTAATTCTAGCCAAAATTCAGGAACAGCATTATATATACCCCCCACACCAAATAAATAACAATTATAAAGCGAGAAGAAAGAAAAAAAATACATAAAAACTAGTTTTTTTTTTTTTTTTTTTTAAATTTCTTTCTTTACCCGGCCCCATCTCTCTCTCTCTCTCTCTCTCTCTCCAATATTAGGAAGAAAAAGAAAAAAAGAAACAAATCTTGGTTATTCACAAAGAGGAAGCGACGGCAATAGAAATCAAAGGCAGTTGCTGGTCTTGATGAACATGAAGGGCATCGGAGGATTGAAAATGAAGAGCGTCGTCGACGTCGACGTCGGCGGCGGTGGTGAGGCAGTGGGCCCGCCTAGCTTGTAATTCCCAGTCAGTGGTCCCCACAACATACAACATAAGGCCAGCGCAGCAAACCTGGGCTGACAAGAGCCCAACCCAAAGTCCAGAAAAGCCAACAGAGAAAAAGAAAGCAAGCCCAACAGCAACAGGCATACCCACCAGGTAAAAAGCACCCAAGTTCACATTAGCAGCAGTGGTGGGTCTGGCACTACCTCTCAGGACCCCACACCCCACTGTCTGAGGACAATTCCCAAGCTCGCACAGCCCTAGGATCGGCAAAGCTGCTGCTGTCAACTCTAGGATCTCTCTCTCTGAACTAAACATCAACGCCCACTTATACCTCATCCCTGTCGCAAATACCATCGCTGATACTCCCATTATCGCCGCTATAAATACCGCCACCACTGCTGATAATTTCGCCCCGTACGGTCTGTTCCCGCCTAGCTCGTTCCCCACTCTTGTCGACACCGCGAAACTCAGCGATGATGGGAAAACGTATATAAACGCCGTCGTTTGGATCAATACCCCCATTGATGCCACCGTCGCTTTTGGGTTCACTAATAACCCACACAAAACGATCATGATCTCGTACCACCACCATTCTAAGCAAACTGAGACACAGCTCGGCGCCGCTAGCCGAGCTAGTGGCTTCCATCCTTTGAAACACTCTCGGCTTGGCGCTGTCCAAGTTGGCTCGTGAAGCCCTTTGGCCCATACATATAATACAACTGATAAGAGGGCGAAGAGGTTGGAGAAAGCTGAGGAAGCCGCTACGCCAGCCACGCCGAGTTTGTAATGGGAAACGAGTAAAAAGTTCATGGGTAAGAGAAAAACAGTGCCAGCAAGTGTGGCTAACGTCACTGGGTGACTGATTCCTTGAGCTCGAAGGTAAATGCGGATTGGGTGAATGAAAGAGTTTGTAAAAAGGTCAGGGAGAGAGAAGATGAGGTAGGTGTGTGCCATGTGAGTGATATTTGGGTCTTGGTGTAGAAAAAGAAGGATTTTTGACATGTTGAACCACAGAAACGAAATGGGTATTGAAGACACTAAGAGGAAAATCACTGTACGGTGAAGGGTTATAGAGAGAAGCTTTGGACGGTTTGCTCCGAAAGCCTGAGAACAGAGGGGTTCCATACCTAGAGCTAAGCCTGATAGTACGGAATAGCCGGTTATGTTAGCGAAAGCTATGGCGAGTGACCCAGCGGCGAGTTCGAGGTCACCGAGGTGGCCAAGGAAGAGCATGGAGAGGATAGAGCGAGAGTAGAGAATGAGGCCAGTGAGAATATTAGGGAAGGCGAGGGTGATGAGTGATTTGGTTTCAGTGACAATCTCAGAGAGTGTTGGTAAAGCAAACTGTGATTTCTCTTCAGGCTCTGCTTTTGGGTTCTCAGCTAAGTCAAGTTTTGAAGGGTTGGCCAGCCATATGAATTCCAAAATGAGGTGGGTTAGGAAATGCTTTTGTTCTGATTTCATAGTCACAGAGATGGGGTTGTTTGAATTCTTCATGATGAAGAACAACAACAACAACAACAACAACAAGTGGTTTAAGACGAACGGTGATGATCAAACAAACCGCCCTAACTTGTTTCACATGCCAGCAGACTTTGCTTGCAGTTGTTGAGAGATACTCTCTTGAAGAGCACTCTAAACTCACTCAGTTTGCAAATGGATATTGTATAGAGGATACATGTGGGTTTGAGGAGGGCAGGACGTATGGGTATGGCTATATAATGAGACGAGTGAGCCTTTGAAGGGCTCTTTTTTTTTTTTTTTTCCTTTTCTTTTTTTTAATAAATTTCTTTATTTTATCCTGCTTAATAAATGAAATTGAATCCCAAATATAAAAAACAGTAAATATTTTGTTACTCTGAGCCGTTATTAAGAATAATATTAAGGACACATAAATTGGTATAGTTTTGTGTCTTTTTTTTTAAATAATTACAACATACTGCTAATCTCGCATCTTAAATATTTTTTCTCTAAATCTCCAAGTACTTTGTACATAAGAAAATATCAATTCAGCTACAAGGCCTTTGACAAATGACCTCCAAGCATTTTGTGTCATAATTTGTCAAGTGTCGAATTATCATTTATAAAAACATATATCTACATGGATATCATCACATTTTATTAATCACAACTTATAACATGTTAAATTATAACACAAAAATTATGTTAATTTATACGTCCCTAACACTAGTCGGTTATTAAAAATAAAATCAGAAATTTGTCAGATATTTCAGTGGGGTTCAGTTTCCAATATGTAAAAGTAGCGTTTTTACAAAGAGTTTGGTGATTTCCACGGACAGTGCGGATCAGCTCTGTGCTCGCTCAGTCCCTACTCAGTTCTCACACAAGTCACAGTTTGTAAACGATTCGGGCACCTCAGATCGTTGAAACGGGACGCCAGGGACGGCCAGAAAGACCATCATAGCCTTGGAGTAAATCGCTTTTCGAGTACTTTGCAAAAGGGGTCATTCCGGCTTTTCCGGTACTTTTGCAAAGGACCTGTAGCAAATTCCTTTTGGATGTGTACTTTTTTAGTTTTGACCTGAATATAGAGACAAAAATTCAGTAATTTGGAAGCTAAATGATATTTAGTATATGAATTTAAATATATTTTTTTAGTTTTTAAAAAATATCATATGTATTTTTATATATTTTTTATTTATATATATTTTTAAAAAAATTAAAAATTGTTATTTAAAAATACGTACACCCAAAAACTCTTTTTACTGTTAATAATTGTCAGTTAAAATGCCTGGTCTAGATGCAACATCAAACAGCATAAATCAAATCAGTTTTGAGGTTTCCCTTATATCTTTTCTCTTTCATAGTTGGCCTTTTATGGTTTGCCGCTTAAACGTAGGCAAGAGAGAGCAGTCTACTATTAAAAGTTTAAATTTGTTTATTTGATTTTTTTTTTTTTTTTTTTTTAATATGAGCTGAGTTTGAAATTTGTCATTAAATAAAATTTTTTGTTTAAGCCTCATTCATTTTTTTATTAAGCAAACTTGAGCTTGTTTATAAGTTATTTAATTAACTTATATTTTTCATATATATTGTAAAACTATGAATATATTTTTACCTCTTCAACATTTCATGAAATTTTACCATGAATAGACTATTTATATCATCAATAATATACAAATGATAATTTTATATCATATGAACCTACTAACAAACTTATCTAATTCAATATTAAGTTTATATAAATATATTTTTAGACAAATATACTTATAAAAATATAATTGTATATATACTTAAATCAAGTCATCATGTTCATGAACATATTATTTTATTTGAGTTTAGCTCATTTAATAATCGAGCATAAACTTAAGGCTTAAAATTGGCCTTTTTAAAAAAATAAATAAATAAATAAACATAAATAAGCTTTTTCTCGAGTTGAGCTTAAATTGTTCATAAACAACTTGGTTCATTTAAGCCCTATTTAAATGCCATAGGTATATAAATGCTATCCTATAAACCTTTGATGGTTTATTCTTCAACAACAAAAATGAGAGAAGAAACACTTAAAATCACCATATTCAATAAGCAGATTCGATTTGCTTGATGAAATCTGGATGGTAGAATTACTAGATTTGAAAAATGTATTATATGTTCAAAAATTCTAAGTTCCATTTACTACATTATTGATCTACAAGGTTTTTTGAGTATCTTATTGGTAGAGAGTGGAATAATTTGCTCAAAAATTTGCATCACCACTTCTTTATAATAATAATAATAATAATAAAGTAAGTTGATTCTAATTCCTCACTTTCAAAGTCTATCATTCAAAAATATTTTTCATCAATTGGTTTCTTGTAGGGATTTCTTTTTCTCATCGAGTAAAACAAGGTCTTCGATGCACATTTATTATATGATTGATAAGAATTAACTACTTATTAAATAAGATAGAGTTGAGCGGAGAGTATTGGTATGGTGTTGACCTTAAGTTCAATATTTAAGTCGGGAATTTCTGTGTTTGTAAGCTCAAAAAGTTTTATAGAATTCTTTTAGTAACAACTTTAATATAGAAATAATTTTTTTTCATAATCTACTAAGGTGATAACTTGTGAGTGATAGAGAATCACATTTACAAGGACCTACCACTAAAATTACATTTATTTTTTACTACTTATAACTTGTCATTTATCTAGTTGTGAAAAAAAATTATGGAACAAATTGTGTTTCTAGATTTATTCTTTTACTAAATATGAGCATAGTTTTTACGAAATGTAGACTTATTTTAATAGGGTCCAATGAGACCTCTAATTAGTTGTTCTACAAGGAATTAATGCTCCTCGAATTTGCTTGGGCAACACATCAAGAATTCTTATAGATCAATACTATTGCTTGCCAATCAAATAGTTTTCTTCATTGGAGTAACTTGAATGTAGGCATATTTCTATATGCGTCAATTGATCGAATTCTACGACCGACTAACTTTACTAGAACATGCCTTATGTGCGGAGAAAATGGGCAAATGCCCCTTTCAAAAAAGAAAATCTAGCATTTTGCCCCATTTTCCAAACTAATTAGAGAAATGTCCCTCTTTTGAAACTCGATTTTCTCAAAATCGAGTTATAAAAAAAAAAAAAAAAAAAAAAAAAAAAAAAAAAAAGTCTGGAGCCCTATAGTGGCGTTTTAAAGAGCCTATAGTAACGTTTTAAAGACCTATAGTGGCGTTTTGTAATCCGATCTCCATGAAATCGAGTTACATGCAATTGTTTTTCTTTTTTTTAACTTTGACTCGACTTCATGCAAATCGGATTACAAAACATCACTATAGGATCCTTAAAAACGTCACTATAGGGCTTAACTCGATTTTGAGAAAATCGAGTTTCAAAAGAGGGGCATTTCCCTAATTAATTTGAGAAAGAGGGAAAAATGCTAGATTGATTTTTTGAAAGGGGAAAAAGCCAATTTTTTCCCCTTATGGGCTAATTAAACTTGCATATCGGGGTTAGATGCTCTACTGGGCCATAGTCTTTAAGATGTGTATCTTGGTGATTAGTGGTCAATTATTTATGTTGTTTCCATACCTTAACCTCCCCCACTCCCGAGCTAAGGTGCCAACTCATTCTAGGCATATCACAAAGCGTTATGACAAACTAAACTAATCACACCAGCAATTGAAATAATACTCTTTAAATAATAAAAGTGCTTTATTTTCTGTGGTGCATGAGTTTTTTTGGACATTGCATTTAGTTCATGAGATGCATTATATGTAATTTAGACATAGGAATAAGAATCACGTATAGAAGATTTAAATCAAGATTCTTGTAAATTCATAAACCTTAATTCGTAGTTGGTGGTGAAATTGAAAATTTTATAAAGACTATGACATATCAATTATGATCATTTTCCTTAGTAATGGAAGTTGAGACTTTTGATTGATATGTTGGTGTGTCTCAAGTGTTTGGTGTATATTGAACTAAACTGCTATGAGATTTTTTGTTCCACCCACAATTGTCACTTAAACAAATAAATATCATGACTACTATTTGCATTGACTCTTAACCCTAAGAGATATGTGAATTCAAATATGAAATGTTAGTTACCTTGATGCATGCTAGAGTGAGATCTTAATTCGTTAGGTAATCACATGTAGCATTTTTCGGAACACTATTCTTCAAAACGGAATCCATAATCTTGATAAGAGATACAAAACATCCATTTAAGATTGATTTAATGGGAATTGATTATTTAGATTGTCAGACCTTATATACAATTTTAATAAGGAGTTACTAAATTTTATATTTAATGGAATTAGATTTCATAAGAATGTAAAAATAATCAAGAGATTAAATTTGGGACTGAAGAACTTAAGCTGGAGTGATTTATAAAGTGACAGTAACCTTTAACTTTTTTTTTTAATTATGGATGATTTCATGGAGGGATTAAATACTATATAATAGAGTCTTGGGATGATTTAGAAAATCATATAAAAAATTAAAATGTAACTATAATTTTATAATGGAATAAATTATAGTTAATGGTAATTTTGGGATTGTTAAGAGTTGACAAGAGGCCAAAGGCATGTTGGAGCTAGTGTTTTTCATTTTTCTTTGGTCCCATTTCAAGCCACCAATTAAAATCCCTCGTTGGCTCGCCCAATAGCTAATCCACCAATAGCTAATCCAAGTATAAAAAGGATTTGTTTAGTAAAGAAATCTGTAATTCACTTTTTGAACTACTTGCTTTAAGTGAGAGAGAATGGTTCTTTCCCCTCTCCAAGTTAGTACATGTCTAAAAAATAAAAAAATAAAAAAATAAAAAAATAAAAAAAAATAAAAAAATAAAAAAATAAAAAATAAAAAAAAGAAGAAGAAAAGAAAAGAGTTTTCAAGTTCTTCAAGGGTGCTACACGGCTAGAGTTGGAATCTCAACAAGGAGAACCCTCTTTCTCGGGAAATCATATGGTCATTGAGGTATGAGCAACGGGGATATGCACTCATTTCAGCCTAACTTGTTTCCACCCATAATCAAATTTGACCCAATCCGACTGTCTCCCATTTGGACCTAGCCTACTTACTATGGCTCTGTTGTAAAATTTTCAATTCAAATGTACATTTGCATGTCAATGTTATATTAGATTTTCACAATTATAAATGAAACTACTAATGAAAATGCTTGTCAACTTAACGTTAAATCATAAATATAAATATATTAGATTATAAATTTAAGAATTTATGTATTATTTAACTTTTTTTTTTCTTTATCATTTTATTTGTATTGAGAGAATTTACCGAAAAAAGAATATGCTAAACGAATGTTTTAAGGCATTTTTTAATATATAAAAAAAAAAAAAATGAAAATGTATGGGTCATACCGAGTGGCATGAAGTGTCATAGAGATACAAATTCATTTTGGACCAACCTGTTTTTTGACAAGAACCCTATTTGACCAAACTTGATTGAGTCAAATCCACATTATATCCAAACCATTTGCAAGGTCTACTCGTAGAGTAAGGCTCCATTCGGTAAAAATCATTGAAGTTATAAGAAAGACAATTGAAACAAAAGAATGTGAAAATGACATTTATTTGCTTTGCTGTTAACATGGGAAAAAGATAAAAGGGAAGAAAGCATGTTACGTTAATTATTATTGTGGGTGCCCGAGGATTGAGGATGAAGTTGAAGAGTTGTAGTATTGGTGTGGGGATACCACGGGCCACACACCCGAAGAGGAGGGTCACCCGAGGAGAGGAAGGGATGAGTCATAGGACTCTCAAATATTCCAAGTGGAGAGAAGGGTATGAAGAGATAGAATCTGTGATCATAGGGAAGTTTCTAATTTGGAGTAGTCTGTTGCCTTCGTGTTTAATGATAGGTAATAGTTTTATCAGTTGCATTGATGAGAAAGTGACTTAAATAGTGCAAGTCACAGTTAAGCAGATTTTTTTCTGCTACCTTCTTCAGATATAGGAAGAAACAAGTGTCATGATGGGAGGTGTGTTAGGTAAGGATAGATGGTTGAGATACGAGAGAAGGAAAAGTATATAAGAAAAATGAGGTTTACCCAAAAAAAAAGGGGGGGGGGGGATGGGGGGGCAAGATACAAGTACCAAGATATAGAGAAGAAATGAGAAGAACACTAAGAGAAAGGAGAGTGAACAGTAACATTTCTTATGTAAATGTGGCCTTCTCAAGCCAATCTGTATTGAGAAAGTGGTTCATCCGTTTAATAAGATTTGCCTTTTCTTCCTTATTTTTCTTCTCCAGCGAAGCCCCCCTTTAGTTGTTTGTTTCCCTCTCTTATAAATAGGGATGACAATTTCTACATGACCCACGGGTACCCGACCTGGCCCAGCCCGACCCTAATGGGCCAGATTTTACCTAGGCCGATAAAAAATAGGGTCGGGTTTGATTTAAAAAAAAAAAAAAAAAAAAAAAACTGAAGCAGGTTAGGATTTTTTCCAAAAGTCGAACACAACCTGGTTATATATATAGTTACTAAAATACCCTCACACACACACACACACACACACACACACACACACACACATATATATAGTTATAAACCCTAAAATTTTATATTCCTCATTTCTCACAACCTCACACCTCCGCCTCTCATCTTTAGCTCACGGTCTCACACGGCCGCCTCTCCCTCTTCATCTTTTAGCTCTCTCACTCACACAGCCACAAGCCTATAAGAAGTCAAGCACAGGCACAGCTCTCTACTCTCTCAACTTCGTTTCGTCTTCGTCGTCGCCAATCTCACACTGTCGCACTGCCCTATGCCCTTCTCATCCTCCTTGCCCATGGCCTCATGGCCTCGCTCCACCTCGATCTCCATTTTTTTTTTTTCTGGGTTCAGTTCATCTCAATCATTTGAGTTTGTGTTTGTGTTTGTGATTTTGAAAGGGAAAATCATAGATCTAAAATTTGTGTTTGGTTTGTGATTTTGAAAGGGAAAATCATAGATCTGACATTTGTGTTTGAGATTTTTGTGTTTGTGTTTGTGATTTTGGGCCAAAAAATCATAAATCAAAATTTGTGTTTTTGATTTTGGGCTTGGCTGGGCATGTGGGGACGGGGCCCGCGGAGGCCCAATAGGGCGGGTTTAGAGTTTAGAAAAAAATCCGTTTAATAAACGGGCCAGGTCCGAGTCACCGAGACAGACTCGCGGGTCGAGTCCAAGTATGAAAAAACCTGGCCTGAACCTAACTCATTGCCATTCCTACTTATAAATTCATTGTTTTAGGCCATGGTTGGACTGATCCAGCCACTATTCTAAATGGGCCTGGGTTGCCAGATTCTCCGATCCCTACAATTATTATTATTATTAATTAATTAATTAATTTACTATTCATCAATAAAATTAAATCAATAAATTTACTGTTCTTCTTATTTCTCCTTTCATGTTGGAAAGATAAGAGAGTTTCACACAAGAGAAAGATGAAAGCAAATCAAGAATATTAGGTTAAATTATAGTTTTTTTTTTTTTTTGCTAAGATAGATTAAATTATAGTAATACTTACTAATAAGAAATTATTAAATAAAAAGAAAATACTAAATAATTTGGCAAGATTTATTTGTGACCATCCATTATTTCTCTTCTTGTTACTATTTGTCACAACCGGAAGGATAAGGGGATAGTACTGTAGGGAAAACTCTCCAGTCCACAGTTCCATTTTTTTAAACTCCTTTCTCTTAAGTAATTTTTGGCTTGTTTGGTACACCTACTCAAATGTATGTTTTCAGTTTTTAAACGACATTATATATATTTTTACCTATTTTTTTACTCACACATATTTCTACACATATTTTCAAACACATATTTTCAATTTTTAAGTATATATACTAAACATCCCCTTATTTTTAGTTTTAACTCTACCCGGCTATGCTCACTCATGAGTCATGACTCTGACTCAACTCTCATTTTCATTTTCAAACTTCAACCAACAGCTACCTAAAGACTAAAGAGTAAAGAGTAAAGGCGGGGCTTTGTGGATTGTGGTTGTGGACCTCTTTACAATTTCAGTGATCTGATTGGACGACGGGAAATTTCTGAAGTGGACCTCAAAAAACCGTCAGGGGATTACACGTCAGCAAAAGTATCCACAAGCTGAAGTGGGGAGTTTTAACAGTCATAATTGCTTTCCTTGGGTTTTGCCGTCCCTAAGTCTGGTCTCACGTCATTATCCGCGCCCTTTTTTCTTTTCTTTTTTCTGAAGGTTGAAATTGCTATCGAATTTACTTTTTTTTTTTTAATGAAATTATTAAATTTGCTATAAAACACTTACAAACTAACTATATAATCAGTACATAATTAGTAATTCTATCAATATATACATATATATATATATATATTTTATAGGGATTTACTAATGTATGATTTTTTGTAATAAAATTGATAATAATTTTTGTATTTTTCTCTACTTTTCAAGTGATGTTATAAGTTCTATATATTATACTCTATAAACTTTACTAAATGATGTGCACCCGTAATAAAGAGAAGAAAAAACCAATTTGGCCTTTAATTATGAAGTTATTGAAATGGCTCCTATCACTTTCTTCATCTCATTTGTTTGTAAATTTTTTTTAGTAGTAAAATTTGTAACAATTTTAACCAGTGACATAATTAAATCACATTCATTAATATATCATTTTGAAAGCCTTTTGCAATGAAATTGATGCTAACTTTAGAATCTTTACACTTCATTTGGGATGAGGGAAATGAGTAAAACAAAATGTAATGAAATGAATAATTTTAAAATATTCATTATATTCCTCTATTTGAGAGTTTTAATTAAGCAAATAGAAAAATTATTCTCTTATTTGAAAGTTTAAGTTGGAGGAAATGAAATAGATAGGAAAGACTACTCATTCCTCTATATTTCCTTAAGATCTCAAATTTTTATTCTTTCAAAAATTGAGAGAAATCAAAGGAAATAGAATAAGTTTTAATACAATTTTCACTAAAACTTTCAAAATATCCCTATATATACAATCATTTATTTTAATATTAGAATTTAATAGTAATATTGTCAAAAAATAATTTTATTCATTTCCCTTTATCTTACTCTCAAACAAAATTACTTACCTTCTATTCATTAATTATAAAATATTCAAATAAAATTACTTAATTTCATTCCTTCTGTTTTTCATTACTTAAATACATTCTATTAAATTTGGACATTCTATTTGTTTATAAACTTTCAAATCAAACGAAAGTGCAGGTTAGAGTAAAATTTTCTAATATCAAGCATCACCTTTTTTTTAATATTATTATTTTTGCCCTGTATAGCTATTGTGTGTTAAATTAAAATGTCCACAAAAAAAAAAAAAAAAAAAAAGTGTGATATTTATTGATGATGAGGTGCTGGGTGTAGAGGGATCAATTGAATTGAATTCATAGGTGCGTCAGGCAGGCAGGAGTGAAGACGGCTGGCATTTGGTGAAACAGATGGAAGGAGGGAAGCATATATTTACCCTCCACACCATTCCACATCTAATCAGATCAGAAGCCTACTCTAGAGAGCTAAATTTTACTCTTTAAAAGATTTTTATTTTTTATTTTTTTGTTTCTCACTCCTCAATCCTTCCTGAATAACCTGGCAGTACCACCAGTGGCATCTCTTTCTTTCTCTGTCTTGTTGAGTTGGGTGAAAATGACATATGTTGTCGCATCTAAAGTTTATCTTGGATAGTGAGACAGAGTGGGAACTGTAGTGCGTGCTGGGCGGTTCAGAAAGAAGAGTCAGACAAGCACCTTGTAGTGAATAAGACCCACACATTTCCAAACACAAATCTGACGCAACAATGCACACTCTATTCTCTCTCTCTCGGTGCACCACTTCTCTATCTCTCTACGCTCTCTTTCTACTTTCTACTTTCTACTTTCACTCTTCTCTGTTTAACGTTCACCACCTCCCTCCTCGCCGACCCTATTCCCTACTTAACCGTGCGGACCCCTCTTCTTTTTACTCTGAAAATTATATATATATAGTTCTCAAATAATACTCTTTTTCTACACTTTCTTTTTTTTTGGTAAATTCTTTTTCTACACTTTCACTATCTTCAAACTCTAGACATCAATACCATACTATGTCAATGGTCAATTATGATTAGATAGCAATTATTACTTTTACTAGGATCCATTATTGATACCATTCCATATCAATATGGTTTTAAAAATAAAATTGTAAAAACATATTAAACATTTTAATGATGTTGGTGAAAATAAATAAAATTACAAAGAGAAATATTAATATATATATTACAACAAATTTACTTTTTTTTTTTTTCTCATGGATTTTAGAAACCGCATTGTCCTTGACTTTCGTTCTCTATTTTTCTTTGTTTTCATGACTGTTAGAGATTGCATCATTCTTAACCCTCAATTTTCTTTTGTCAATATCCTAATACAATTGGAATGAGGCACATAAATCAAACAAGCTGGATTAGATGAGGAGTTTCCCCCTCTCTCATTCTCCCATGTGCATGAGTTAGACTCATTTCTCCTGTATTGCACGTTAATCCAATAAATCTCCACAGTTATTAATGTGGAATTCAAATTTTGACAATACTAATTCCTTATTAACCACACATAACTCTTGTATTTTCTTATTTAATTTGCCGACTTACCATTTAATCAGTTTATTAACATATCATATTAATATTAAAATGTTCTAACAAAAGGTTTGGCTAGTAAAAATTTGAGACAAGATAAAAGAGTTGGCTTGTAAAGACAGAATTTGGCCTCCAAATATTTGAGTTGGTACAATGGTCCTCTTAGAAAAAGGATTTTTTGATTGGCCTAATGGTATAGAGACAAGATAAAAAGAAATTTACCTCACATTTCACTACAAGAAAAAAGACTTAATACAACGAAAAAAGTCGTTGCAATAACAACTAATGTCATTGTAATAGGTGTTATTGCAACAACAAAAAAGTCGATGCAAGCCGTTGTAATAAACTCCGAGGCAATAGGTTTATACAACACTAGATTGTTACAATAAATTCCATATATTGCAACGATTTACTTTGAAAATTTTGTTGCAATAGGTTGATTTTTTTATTAAAAAAATAATAAATTTTTTTCTATAAAAAATTTAAAAATAAATAAATCATTTTTTAATTAATAATTTTTTCATTAACCTGTTTTGCAATTCAAAAACCATATCTAGGAACTATACTAACAAATTAAAGATGCACATAAAATATGAAAAATTTGAAATACTTCATTTCAATACATATGTCAAAGAACACAAATATATACACAACTTGTTGAGTTTACATTCAAATACATAGTTTCAAAAAGTATGAAAAAATCAATACAACATGAAAGAAAAGTTTCTTCCCGAAGGTGTTATCCAAGCATGCTTCACGACCATTTCATTGACTTACCACCTATTTTGGAAAAAAAGAAAAAGAAAACAAGTATAAAATTGAAAAACATCATATATACAACACAACGGCACCAATATATTGATTATAAAAAAAATACACATACACAACAATACTACTTGAAGACTGTGCAATTAAACAAAGAAAAATCAAATTAAAATTTAAAGAGAACCAAAAGATTACCTGAAAGTTAGAGAGAAAATCTTTAAATTGAGAAAGAGTCTCTCCAAGGAGACTATGAATTAAGAGAGACTGAATTTTTAGATAGAAAATTTAGAGTCAGTAAATATGAGAGTGAGATGGAAAGTTGAGAGATAAGTTTTGTAGTTAGTAGATAAATTTGAATTTTAAGATACGCTTAAGAGAAAGAGCGAAAGTGAAATGAGAAAAAGAAAAAAGAAAAAGAAAAAAAGAAAAAGAGAGAGAGAGAGAGAGAGAAACATGGAGATAAATGTGGGTGAGAGAAAGAGGGAAACTAAGATGAAAAAAAAAAAAAAAAAAAAGGAGATAGAGGTGGGTGAGATAAAGAGGGAAACTAAGATGAAAAAAAGAAAAAGAAAAAAAGAGAGATAGGCATGAGTGTGAGTTAAATTTCAGATGAGAAAAAAATAGGAAGATAGATGTGATGAGAGAAAGTGGGAAATTGAGATGAGAAAAAAAGAAGGAAGACATGCATGGGTGAGAGAGAAATATTGAGATGAGAAAAAAAAAAAAGATAGACATGGGTGAGAGAGAGGAAATTAATAGAAAAAAATAATTCAAATTTCCCAAATTTTCCCGCTACTCAATTACTCACCTTTATTACATCAACAAAATTTGATGTGAAATAAAGATTTAACCTATTACAACAATATAGTTTGATGTAAAATAAAAGATTAACAATTGCAACAACATATTTCAATGTAAAATAAGTGTTACCTATTATACCAACACATTTCGGTGTAACATAATAATTATTGCTACAGTCTCATATTCATGACTTTGAATATTTCATTGATTCCATTAAAACTTTTTTTATTCACTTTTGTAGAAATTTTGTTAACTTATATTGAACATGAAATTTTTAATAATTTCACTTATGGAGATGATAATAGATGAATGCTAATTAATATATATGGACAAAACTTAGGTCCAGTACCTTAGGTGCTGTTTCTTAGGTTTCCCTCTTAAGATTTGGATATTTGGATATTTAACTAAAATATACACTTCCATCCCATGAGAAAAAATCCACACGGCAAAATTTTAAAAAGTGAACATAAGTAACAATACCTAAGTACTGTACTTAAGTCTCTCTCTCTCTCTCTCTCTCTCTCTCTCTCTCTCTCTCTCTCTCTCTCTCTCTCTCTCTCTCTCTATATATATATATATATATATATATATATAATCATTATTATTAGTTTTTTAGACCCCATAAGTACCAAATAACTAGATTTAAGTTCAATTATTTATTATTCAAATTATGAACAACTATTAGTTATGCAATCAATACTAATATTGTTTATATTAATCAACAATATTCCAATAGAAATAAACAACACACAATATGGTGACTCGGGAAAAATCATTGGAACAATAGTTCCAAAGTAAAATCAATTGGAGGGTTTGAACTTCCTAACTCCAAAGGCAAAGCAAATTGTTGGAGGAATACAAAAAAAAAAAAAAAAAAATGATATTCCAATTAAAATAAATTAAGAATTTTAATCGAACAATGTTGGGCCGAGATACAAAATTCTCTCTCTTTAAAAAGATTTAAACTCTTTGCAGTTGGCAAAGCCTAGAAATCAATGTAGCAAAAATTCTATTTTGACTTGTCCCCTCAAGAATACAACAGTCCAATGGTTCGTTGTATAAATCATACTAACTTTGCACAAGTACTTGAGCTCAAAGCTCCACTAAAAGAACAACTTTCTTTGCCTGAAATCTCTCAAGTATTTATACAATAATTGTAAACTCATCACACTCACACACTATTCACAAGTAGAAGAGAGAGACAAAAAGCTCTTTTATTTAACTATTTCACTTCTCTTCACTTGATATGAAATGGACATAAAGATGGCTATATATAAAGACATTTATTAGGTAAGATAAGGTAACTTAAATTTATTAATCTAACTTATATAAGAGTTACTTTAATTAATATTTCCTTTTTGTAACTTTCACCTAATTTGATAACTCTTCCTCTAATAAGCTTCATTTAAATAAAATCACGTTTAAAATTAATTTAATTTTAAAATGCACTAACACAAATCAACTATTTGAATTGAAGTTTTTCACAATATAGAATTACTTAATTCTAAATTTTTGCAACCTGGTAGTACTTAATGACGTTACCCAATGCAGCTTTGAACCTATAGACTTTTCAATTATAGAGTTTGTTGCATGTGAAACTTTGTCCATGACTTCAAGTACCCACTTGAAAATATGGTCCAACACTTGATCTTCTAGAATAATCAATACTTCAAAACCACCAAATTTGAATATCAATCAACTATGAGCACCGTTAGAGGCTTTTGAGAGCAAGAGGCACAGTACCTTTAGATTTACAATCAGAAAAGCTCCAAAAGTCTTTTTCATTTCCCTTAAGGGTTCCTTATATACCTTAGGCTTATAAACACGAAACCCTAGTGACTTGATAGGTTGAAACATGTTTCTAATACGTCGTAGTTGGATTGATCCAAATTTTAGGCTCAATCAATCCAAATGAATTGTTCGATTGTTTGAAGAGTTATTGTAGAGCTGTTGAAATTATAGAAACTTGAAACTGAAAGGAAAAACTCGGCATCTATCTTGTTTTCAAAAATAAAATTCTAAAAAAAACATACATGACACATTTTGTTCACAATTTGCCAACATAAACACTATACCCAACAATTATCGAGCATAATTTTGATAGGAAATATTTTTAAAAAAATTATATTTTTGTACACATTAATATTAAACTAGGTAACTATTGAATACTTATTAGAATTTCAAAGATGATAAGTTCTCGTAAAAAGTTATCTAGTACTATATACATCAACGTTGTTAATTTTGTGTGTAACATAGTTATAAATTATGACTTACTATAGCATTATTTTTCTTGATGTATGTGAGGGGTTGTCTTAACTAATATATCAATATTATAACTTGTCCCAAAAGAAAAGAAAAGAAAAAAAAAAAAATATATATATATATATATATATATATATATATCTCCCCAAACAAAAATGTTTGCCCTAGCATCACATGCGCATGATTTCAACCACATTGATGAATCAAGGGGTCAAAACTTTTATTAATTTTTTTTTAATAAAAAATACACACATTAAAAGTTTCAAGAGAGAAAACTTTAGTTTGATGGCAAGTGATTTCTATTCAAAGCTAGCGCCACAATTTTTTTTTAGAGAATACACCTCTTTAAAATTAGGGATAAAATTATTTATCAACTGTCTCTCTCATAGTCCATAGATATGAAAACTTTCTACCCTTAATACAAAGTAGAACTTGACCTCTCGAGCTTTAAGGGGTAGGGACCTATTGTCCACTTATGATTTACTCTAATATTAAAAAATTATGACTTGTACTTTTTTTTTCTTTTCAAACACATGCAGAAATAATATGTGTATGTATGCATAATCAGCACTCTTGAAGTGCCGATCGGCACTTTAAAAGTGTCGACTGGCACTCTCAGCAGTTTCACCCAATTCTATATTCTTGCACGTTTTGAATTCTTTTTGAGCATTTTTGAGTTGGGAATTGTACTTGGACATGTCTTAGACTATATTCCTGATAAAACTCACCTTAACTTGTGTTGAGGGCCATTTGTGAGAATCCAGGTAGAAAGAAGAAAAACCCAATAACAAGGGCAGCAAAGAATTGGCAAGCAGATAGCAAAACCATTAGGCCCAGGCGGCAGGAATAATAGATCACAGGCCCATGAAATAAACAAATGAGTCTCGAAGAGGCAAGTGGGTTTAAAGAAGCCTGGAAAGAGAGAAATAGCATTTCATGGGCAGTGTATGATATAGAAAAGTGATAAAAGGACCGCCACAAGCCCAAAGTAATGCAAACTAAGAAAGTAAGAGGTTTATGGCAGGCTCATGAATCCCAATGATGAGAATAAGGTAATTGGGCCAGGGAAGTCCATGAGAATGCAGAATTAGTAAAAGGGCCAAGGAAGCCCAAAGAAAGAATGTGGGCCAAGGATGCCCAAGAGAAAGACAAAAGGGACGCAAGAGCCCATAAGTAAGAAAAACCAGTGGCCATACCAAGCCACTAGGGGAAAGAGTAAATAGCTGGCCTAAAGAGACCCAGTAGGAATGAGTCATTACAGCAGGAATAACATAACAATATGGTAGGAAATTAGGGAAATCAAGAAGTGGGCCAAAAAAATATGAGGTCCATCATCAAATAAGGCTCAGCTCCTAAGAGGAGCAGGAAATCAAAAAGCAGCCCACATAAAAGGTCAAAGAAAACGAACGGCAAGCTATGCAGGCAAGCCTCCAAACCACGACAGACGAATGGGCAGCAGACAGATTTTGGACACATATGGAAGGAAGGCACGTGCAAGGCCTAGGCACCACCAGCCTGTACCCAGCCAATACAGAGCATGGTGAGGTTGGGGGTCAGAGATTCAGAGGGCATGGTTTGGTGGTGGAGAGAGGGGAAAAATCTATTTTTGAGGTTTTGGCTCAGGCTCTTTCAGGGAGGTGTCTTGCTGGGATGACTTATTACCTAAAAGAAGCAAGCTGAGTTGGAACCACTAGGTACATGCCATGAGGGATAATGAGAGAGAAAGAACCCAGACCGTAGCGGGAAAGGGTGCCACAGCAGACAAGCAAACAAAATACCCTTTTTTGTCTGGTGATGGGGGGTGGCACACAGACGGAACAGTGATGGTCGGCCAGTACACCCAGACCAGACAAAGGAGGTTAAGGGCTAAAACAGTAAAATCTGATCACGGCAGGCACTATAAAAAGAGGGTCTTGCCGTGAACAGAAAACAGAGTAACAATGAGAACCTTGACTACGAAATAGGAATTTGAAAAGGGAAACCAAGAAATAGAAAAAGAAACGAGTGGGGAAGAAAGAAAGAAAACAACCAGAAAGAAAACAAAGTGAGAATTAGAACGGCAGGCATGTACCGGTAGATTGATTCCCTCTCTCCCTCATGAAGTCCTGCTCTCGGTGAAAACCACAAGGAGCCTCTATGCATAAACCACTCAAGTCCGTTTCCCTCAGGGAAGTTAATCTCCACAGCAAGACTCTTCTTGAGAGATTAATTGCGTTGAGAAGGAATGTTCTTTCCTCTCTAGCTTTGCTCCTGCGGACCGGACTTTAGTTGATTTTCTAACATTCTGATTAACCCATACATATTAATACT
The DNA here is from genome assembly GCF_932294415.1 of Quercus robur. Classification (NCBI taxonomy): domain Eukaryota; kingdom Viridiplantae; phylum Streptophyta; class Magnoliopsida; order Fagales; family Fagaceae; genus Quercus; species Quercus robur. The sequence continues at coordinate 40,655,141 of NC_065535.1, forward strand.
TGTTCACTTCTGATCAGTTCTTTCCCTTCCGTAAAAATGATTATTATTGCTGCTGTAATTGTGTCCGAGGGTTATTTGGTCATTTCCCACTGAGTGGCCAGATATTTTATTTATTTTATTATTATTATGTCTGTCTGCTACAACTTGTCTGAAACAGTTATGCCTGCCGTAAGCACGTTCTTGGCAAACCTGGCCTAGTTTGCGCACAAGCCGGACCAACTTGAGTTGTAGCTGGACCGGTCTCAACTCCCTTATCTAGAAAACTTGGGCCTAGTGCTGCAGGAAGCAGCCCAACACCGCTAGCACAACCCACCACTTTACAACTTGAAAATTATTTTTTTTTAAAAATAATTATCCTAAAAACTTAATTATTAGTTCAATTTTAACATTATCAGATTATTTCTTTTATTCCCATGCAACCAAACTTATTTTAATCAAAATAAACTACCAATCACAGAAACTCATTTTATTAATTTTAATCATCAACCAATCAAAATTAATTTCATTTAATCACTTGTGATCAGTTCCATCCAAATGAAAGCATGTAGACTAAGAAAACTTGATTTTGTGATATCTTTTAATTCGACAGTCCGATTTGGAAGCCAAGCATATTGTTGCGTTAGAATCTCAAGATCATTTTATGATATGTGATGAATGTCTTAATGCATGAAATGCAATCATGACTTTTGGGTACTTAGAATGATTATTTTGGTCATCTCTCAAGGTTAAATTATGGGTGCATAATTGAGTGTCTACACTAAGTGAGAGGGAAACAAGGGATATATATATATATATAGATAAAATATTGTATTCAAGCGGACATGCAAAATCTTAAGTTGATATCTCTTAGATCTGTACAATTACAGTAAAACATTATAACCTAATGATGCCTATTGAGTTTAAGGGATAAGTCCCTAATAATAAGCATAATTATGGATATACATCTCCCATATGTAAACTTTACATTGCCCAAGAAGACTTTATTTTTTACACTTCCCCTTAGATGACCACTTGCTAAAAATATGTCTTGTTAAAACCTTAACAAGGAAAAATCCTATGGGAAAAAACAAATTGGCTAAGGAGAAAAGTACAGTATTCATGTGTCACTTTAAGTGTCTCAGGATTGCCTCATTAAAATCTTGCAAAGGAAAACCTTGTGGGAAAAAACCTTAACAAAGGAAAAATAGTAAAATCAACACATATCCTTTAGAAAATTTACCCCCTTCTTCTCTTTAGTACGTAGAACTTCCACTGTCTATAATAAAAAGATCCTTAAGTTGAAGCATGCCAATGTTGTGCACTATTTTCTTAAAATTCACAGTTGGTAATGGTTTAGTGAATATATAGGTCAAACTATCGCATGATCGTGTCTGTTTAACAACAATATCATTGTTCTTTTGGAGCTCTTGTGTATAAAATAATTTTGTTGCAATGTGCTTGGTTCCACCACCTTTAATATAGCCTCCTCTAATTTGAGTGATACAAGCAGGATGATCTTCTTATAATATAGTTGGGTTATTTTTTATTGGCAATAATCCACACTTTTTATGAATGTGTTTAAATACTAATCTCAGCCAAATACATTCACAACTTGCTTCATGAATTGTAATAATCTCTGATTGATTTGAGGAAGTGGAAGAAATTGTTTGCTTAACAAATCTCCATGAAATATTACTGTTGCCATAAGTAATACATGTTTGTGATCGGTTTTTGTGTGGATCAGAAAGATAACTCATATCAATATATCCAACTAACTATGGATTTGATCCATTTGGATAAAATAATCTCAAGTTAGTCATCCCAAGGTAACATGATATATGTTTAATCCCATTTCAATGTCTTGAGTTTGTGCAAAACTATACCTTGCTAATAAGTTAATTACAAATGTTATACCAGGTCTTGTGTAATTTGCAAGATACAACAAAGCACCGATTGTACTAAGATATGGTACATCAGGATCAAGAGTGTCTTCATCATCTTCTTGTGGTCAAAATAGGTCTTTCTTGACTCTAAGTGACTAACCTACCATTGGAGTGCTCAAAGGATGATTTTATCAATGTGAAAGTGTTTTAGGACGTTTTCTATGTACATTGAGTGGTGAACAAGAATTTGATTTGGAAGATATTCAATTTGCAGGCCAAGACAAAATTCTGTCTTACCAAGATCTTTTATCTCAAACTCTTATTCTTTAAACAATTTGTTGTTTTTACTAACTCTTTTGGAGCCCTCACAAGATTGAAATCATCAACATATATTGCAATAATAGAAAATTCAGATTCTGATTTTTTTAATAAAAATGCAGGGACAAATTGGATTATTTTCAAATCCTTCTTTCAATAGTTATTTATTGAGACGATCATACCACATGTGTCTGAATTTCTTTAACCCATATAAGGATCTTTTGTAGCTTGATAGAATACTTACTTTGGGATGTAGAATTATATGTTTCAAGCATTTTATATCCTTCATGGATTTTCATGTAGTTATCATTATTCAATGATCTATACAGATATGTTGTAACCACATTCATTAATTGCATATCCAAATTTTTTTTTTTTGGCTACCAAGCCAATAGAAAATTTGAATGTAATTGTATCTATTAAAAGAGTATATGTTTCTTCATAATCAATATCAGGCCTTTGCAAGAAACCTTATACTACAAGTTGTGCTTTGTACTTTATAATTTCATTTTTCTCATTTCATTTATATACAAATACCCATTTGAATGCAACCGTTATTACACCTTCAGGTGTTCAGACCACAGGTCCAAATAGTTTATGTTTAATTAGTGAATTTGATTTTGCTTAAATCGTCTCTTTCTACGTTGGCCAATCATTTCTAGGTTGACATTCATCGACGATTTGTAGTTCATATTCATCATCCTTACTTATGGAAATATTAAGAACTTTAAATGAAAATATGTTGTCGATAGCAATTTTATTTCTATCTCATATTTCTCCTGTATGTACATAATATATCGAGATCTCTTCATTTTCAGTTACCTGATCCTCTTTCGGGGATAACTCTTGTTGAGGTCCAAAAAGTCACAGCACTCAAGCCCAAAGAAATAAGCACAAGGGGTCACGGAAAAAAAGAGAAGAAATGGTAAGCCCAAAAGGCTTGCAGCCCAAAAAACATCAAGAAGAAAAAAAGGTAAGCCCAGAAGTTTATGAGAAAAGAAGAAAGAAAAAGAAAAGAAGCCTAGGTCAGAAGATTGAAGAAGAAAGCTGAGTCGGGATCCTCAGAGATTGCCAAAAGGCTCAGGATCCCCAAGGCTTGTAAATACAGTCAAGATAGGATTAAGATAACTTAAAAGAAAAAGTCAAAAAGGAACACAAGAAACAGAGGATGGACACGTCCTTCTCGAGTATCAAGTGACCCAGCAAGAAAAAAAGAAGAAAAACTTGGAGCGATTTCTCATAGCACAAGCGGGTGGCACCTCGGGGAACCAGAATGAAGAAGTATAAAAAAGGGGAGTAGCAGCGAAAGACTTTCAAACCGGCAGAGTAGGATTCTGCCCATTTGAGAAAAAAGATAAAGAAAAAGGACGGTCAAAAGCTGGACCGTGAAGAACGTGACCTCAGCATACTCCAAAATAGGTAGTCAGCCATGGACTTTCAAAGAAACAACACTAAAAGGAAGGAAAGAATGAAGAACAGGGAAACTGAACCTTTTGGGCGATGGGCACAACATAGGCTCTGGTACCTAGGGGGAAAAACAGGAGAATCAATAGTTCTCCTGGGACTCCAGAATAACACTATAAAAAGGGGGGAAGGATTGCGAAGAGGAGGAGGAGAAAAATTGGTAACAGAATCATTAAGAAAGTTCTGTCGAGAAGAAAACTCAGAGAAATTAGTAAAATTACTTCCTGGTATCCTAGAAAAAGCAACTGTAGCACATATTCGGATTCAAAAAGAATCAAACTTTGCAAGTCTTAAATGTTTGAATAACCATTTAAGACTGTAATTTTTGAGCTTGCTTGAACCTTGTATCACTTCTTAGTGAGCACACTGTAATCATAATAAAGAAAAATTCAATGAAATATTCTCTACTGATTTGAGGATCCCTAACCATTACTTTGTACTTTTACTATTTGTTTTTTGCATTACTTTGCTGTTTTGATTGTTGTTCAATACAAATATCATTGTTTGTTAGTTTATGCGTATTGTAGGAAGTATACCCTGTGCACCACTTGATTCTTAAACAGTCCTTTAGCTGTGGTGAATCAAAGCCTAGTTCACCAAACTACAACTACTCGGCCCAAGATCCTTGGGCCTGAGTGCTACAGAAAAAAGCACTCTCACAACTCTTCAGGAAATTCCTCTTAAGAAGATTCCTCTTCAAGAGTTTCATTTTCAAGAGATTTTTATTCATAAGTTTTGGATATGTATGTGATCTATTTCATGTGTATAGCCTCTTTTGGGGCAACAATGTGTTTTTCTTGTACTTTTATCTTCCGGAAAATTTTATCTTTAGCACCGATAGGTCTTCCATGCTTTAGATGTGGCTTTGATTCATTTGCTGCTATGTTAACAGATTGTCCTATAAGAACTTAAATCCGCGTTGGAGTATTAGTAGCTAGAATGTGAGATTTTACTATTTTTTTGCTATAAATTAACACATACGGTAATTGATTTATAATTCCTTGCAAATGAATAATTTTTTGAACTTCCAGTTCACAATAATTTGTACGATGATCAAGATAAGATAACATTGAAAAACTTTGAAAATTCTTTTACACGAACTTACTCGACGAATGAACCTCATCTGCAACACTAGAACTTCATATGCAACAACAAAAACCCACTATTGAAGAATTAATTACATGGTTTAAAGGAATCAATGGTTTAGGATCAAAGGAAACTCTAAATAAATCCCACGTTGAGAAACGCACAAAGGAGAAAAATTTGAAACTCTTTAGACTCATCTAGTATGACTCTCTCTCTCTCTCTTCAAGGGTAGAGAAACTAAGGTTAAACATGTGACACAAGAAGTCAATTTACAATTCACACAATTTTAGCTCGAGTGAGTGTTAAGCAAAGTTTGAGCCAAACATTCTATTTAGGTTGCAGTCGAGTGAGTGAGTGTTAAGCAAAGCAAAGTTTAAGCAAAGTTCGAACACGTGTCAAATGATGTTCGAACGAACTTTCTATCGAATGTTAGCACAAAAGAACTGTTCAATATGCTTCTTAGTTGGACTTTATACAAGCCATACTTGACTAAATTAAAATTTAGTCAACAATTTAAAACCTAACAAAGACCATGCTCAATCCACCCCCTTCTTTTTATTAATTATTTAGAAAAGAATTAATATTAAAAATAAAAATAACTGTACTACCTATTTTCTATAACGCTTACGTAAAAATTCTATGCACAAATTTTGCCTATAATCTTTCTGTCCAATGATTGTTATCATATGGATTTATTTTGAAATGGTCATTGAGAACTGTTAAGCGTGCCTATACTTTTTCATTGGAAATCAGTCGATTGTTTGTCTAATCAGTTGTTCAAAAATAGACCACCTACGACGTTTTGATCATTCCACATTTGTAATGTGACCACTTCTGTCTATGTTACAATACTGCATCCATGTCAGATGAGAAGCACGATTAGAATTTTCAAGATATAAAATCATTTGGACACAAGTTTTATGAAAATGATAGTACTCTTTAATCTAAGATGCATTGAATCATTTAGCTATCAGGCTCCTTAGTGGCATGGTCTACTCATCAAATATATTCTTCTTGGGACAACTATTAGTGGTGTGTCCTATTTACATTTAGGATGACTGAATGTCTGTGTACTATCAAGCATGTAGTTAACTGCAATGCTTTACACTATAATATTATGTTATTGTAAAATAAACTAAAAACTTTATTGTCACATTATTGTAATGTGTATCATATCAAAAACATATCACAATGAACCAAATGCACCTTAAGTATTTAAGGCCTCGAGAGTTTAACCCTTTTCTTTAAAGAAAATTTAAGAATAATATGGATATATATTTTTTTAATACAATGCTTTTTAATGAAACTTGTTGAGCTTTCAGAATCTAGATGCTGCATTCATTGATTTGAGGCCTCTAAAAGACTTTAAAAAATAGTATGGAAAATAGTTCGATTAGGGGAAGCCACAGGTGTTGGTCAGTAAGACATACAGAGGCTTGCTTAGGAGAATATCTTCATTCTTATTGGGTTATTGGTGGGTGGGTCCCGCTTTAATTAGACAGAATAGTGGGGTATCTCTTTTGGGTGTTTGGCAGCTAGTTTATTAGTATACCTATCAGATCATGGAAGCACATGATAATGAATTCAATTCAAACACTATGCTTGCATGAGTTGGTGAGGGTACTTTCTACATTAGACTGCTGCCTAGGCTTTAGGATTGTTAATTTATTCATACCAACTTTTCTAGCCTAGTACTAATAAAGGTGCAATAAAGTTTAACAACTTGTTTTTAGCCTACATATATATAAAGTTCAACAACTTGTTCTTTTTTCTCCCTTAGCATCAAGATCTACTACTAGTCTACTACTCAAAGTGGTGTAATATTATAATATCACTCCAGATTTTGTACATGAAATTAAAGTTTCTTACATCCTGAATAGTGAATATATGCTTTTGCAGCAGAGAATGGTGCTCTTCCAACTATTTGGTTTTGAATCCCACCTCCACAACTTAAATCTTGTTTAGGTTAGCTGCCTCTCTTCTGTTTGACTTCGGTCTTTTTATATTACTCTTTTTTAGTTTGTATAATTTTCCTGTACTCAAGAATAACAAAAAGTACGTATAAATATTATGTATAGTCTCAAACAATTATTCTCAAGAGATTAATGGGGTCCTAAGAATTAAATTACTATAATTTCCACTGTGATATGTACAATTTGTGCATAAAATTAAGTTGTCATAAAAAGAAACAACTCCTTACTAATAGTGTGGGAGGTGAGATACTGTGAGCTAGAAAGGACACGGGCATTTCACTGGTTCTAATATGCACAAACACTAGCACAAATTTTAATAAAAACAACTCTTCTCGTAAGGTTCATCCATGACACTCCGATAAGAAAATCAAGTTGAGTACTAGTTTAACAAAGTGACAACTTTATCTCTCTAGGTATTTATGGTCAAACTGTTATATAAAAATGGAGAAACTACTTAAAGGCGTAGATTAATCTCTTTTTCTTACTTAGATGTTTCCCACAAATCGCAAATGTTGGGGTTGACATGACTCCTATCATTTTGACATGTCAGTCTGTAAGCACAATTTGATGGCTCTGACCTGCCTAAATGAGGAAGCAGATCACATTACATTAAATTTAATGTGAAGTAGTTGTGGTGCAATAAATGTCAAGATAACTCCACTTGAATGGTCGGTCATTCTTTTGAGACAAAACTGAATGACAAATACTACTTTCTAGGTAAAGTTTATTGGCATATATTTGGGGTCCAGTTAGTGTATGTCCTTATGACACACATTAATCATCCATTTTAGAAAATGTTTTATATAGGAAATTGAAAAAACTGTAAAAAAGTTAATCAGCTTAATTTTCATTTTTTCATAAAAAATTTCCTAAAATTATTTATTAATATATATCTTAAAGACATAGGTTAATAAAACTCAATGTATAAATAGTACAGTAAGATTCACGAGATTAGTGTCCCTTTCCGGTTTTTTCGATTTGGTTTGTTGTCATTTTCTCAAAAGAATTACTCTCCAGAAAAGAAATATACTAGGCGGAAAAAGGAAGAACACATGTTAAGAATAAGATAATCTCGTAGGTGTCATATTTGTAACGAAGGAAATTAGTGAAGATTCTTTGAAACTGCCCCAACCCACGCTACCACGCGCGCACACAAATCAATTTTTTGAATTTACCGCATGAAATAAGACTTGTATAACATAGAAAAACTATAAAATTTATAGCCATGTCGGTCGGGCTTCAGTTTAAATTCGATTATTATGGTCATCTTTTCTACTCTCTGGCGCTAGCTAGTTGGTTCTAGTTTGAATTTCTTGTGAAATCTGGCAGCATTAATTAGAACCCATTCTCAGTGTCGATTGACTTTATATACTTTTCCTCTTTCTCTCGTCAAAAAGTAATTCAAATCTTTTATATATATATATATATATACACACATATAGATGAATAAATAATAATTGAACCATACTAAAAATTTCTTAACTGTTGTGCATGGGGTCCAACCTGCACTATTTATAACATGATCTAACAGATAATATTAAAAAATCAAGAAAAAGTTTAATTGTTGACTTTTCTTACTGGGTGGTTTTAGTGCCGAAAAAAATTGACATTTTTCGGTACTAGTTAGGTTTTAGGTTTCAACAGTGTCCTAACAAGTAACACATTGCATCGATTGATTTTCTTTTGTAATTTTCATAATATGTTGAAAAAAAATGCAAAAAGAATTATTATTATTATTTTTTTTTAAGGGCTTAGGACGCGTGGCAGCACCCTGAATATAGCCAAGGAGGAATAGGATTCGCGAGAAGCTTTTCATAGCATTCGAACTTTTCAGTTTTACTACATATCGGATACACCCTCTGCCTTTTTCCAAAAAGCTCTGCACAAACAATCACACCCCATGTAGCAGCGAAAAGGTAGTGAAACTGAGACACACACATACCACCACATTCTTGGTTTGTTTTATACTTTTATTTTGAGTCTCATGTCTCCTACTTTTTTCGTTTCTCCTGCTTGTACCTAAAGGCGGCTTGAGTGTGAGTGTGAGTGTGAGTCATATTTTTATATATTGTTATTGGTTAGAAATTATCCTACTACTACCTATCTAGGGAGTTACCACTTGGACCAAATGTCCGTCATTTTATGTATACAAAAATTGTAAGAAGTGCTTCCATTTTTTTCAAAAAAAAAAAAAAAAAAAAAAAAAAAAAAGTAGATAACTGGGGTGGGTAGGGTTTGGTTTGGGTTAAACATGTTTTTGGTGTCCACAAATGGAGAATGTAAATCGATTGATGATCATCTTAGCTATAATGTATGATTTTCTGGCCTAAAGTCGACCAAGCATTATTATTTTGTGTATGTTTGACAAGTATCATCAATGTTTTAAGATTCAGCATAATACTTGACTAGACTAGGCATATTAAACAATAAATTGAGGTAGCAACCAATGTTTTGGACAGCTCTCAACTTGCTGTATTGCAATCTTTAGAGTTTTAAGTCTATCTATAAAGGGAAACAGTGAAACATTAGTGTCTATATATATATATATATATATGTATGTGTGTGTCAAAGGAATGGAAAAAAGAAGCAAAAAAAAAAGGCACGTGATTCTATGAGAGGTTGTTGCAGAAGAGTCTTTACAAAGCCAGCTACTTGCCTCACACGCACAGCTCATCTCCACCTCCAATTTAATTTCCAACTCAACAAAGCAAAAGAAAGAACAGGAAACAAAAAAAAGTCACAAAACCCTTTTTCCAAATCTGCAGCTATAGGATCTAGTCTAGACGCAGACTCATAACAATAGCGTACAGTATATTGCTTGTTGTGGAAAAAAAAAGAAATATGCATGTTCTCTTAACTTCTACCTTCCCACTATTTGAACATATTTCTTGTGTATGGGACTGATTCATTTAATTTCACATTTTCCTATATATCACTTGCCTAGCTAGGAAGGTGTGTGGACTAGTGAATGTGCTGTACTTTCCTAAACTGTCAAATATTAAGCATAAGCAGAAAGGAAACAGAAGCACTAGGAAGAGACCCACACGCATGCCATATCCCACGTGGGGCGCATTTCTTTTCTTCACATGGTTGTGAGACATTCTTGTCCAAATCCACGCCATTTGCTGAAACCTTTTTTTTTTTCTCACTCATAAATCATAATCTCAAGCTTATTATTAGAGCATTTGCTTAATTTTGTCCTACATAATTCATTGGGACATGTTTTGAGATTGATCAACCTAGCAAAATATCAGGTAAGATTGTGAAGAATATATATTTATATATAAACTTATTTATTGTAAGGTAGTAGTGCACGTGTCAAATAAGCGACGTGGACTAATTCTAGTTTTGTGTATCCAAGTTTTAGCTAGAGATCTTATATATTGTATTAAAGAAAGAAAAAGAAGTTTTTTTTTTGAGAAAGAAGAAAGAAAAAGAAGTTGAATACAAAGTTTAAGCATAATTTAAAAGTTGATTTTACATTCCTTAATTAATGATGCAAAATAAACGATGTGCGGACGATTTTCCTAGTCCAATACTACTATGGTTGCTTTCAACTATACATTCCCATTAGTGGTCCGTCCTGGCGATCAATTGCTTGTGGTAAAAGTTCTGTTGACATATCACGATCATGTCCATACAATACAAGTTTAAAAACGAACCAATCGTACGAGTTCTTCAAATTGGTCAAATATAATAAAGAAAGAAGTCAATAACATTCATTATCTAATGTTGACAATTGGAAACAAAAATTACGGAAACGATTTTTAAGGCATGTAACCATAGATCCACAACAAACTACAGAATGATGAGAGCTAGATTTGGTTGGATTTGGGGGATCAAATTATTACAACAACGATGTTGGAAATGAATTATTGCAGGAAGGATACGATCTTATATAGGGGGATAAAAAAAAAAAGAAAAGAAAAAAAAGAAAAGAAAAAAAAGAGAATTTATGCAAGTATAATAGAAATCATCTAATAAAGAGTCCCTTACAACATCATTTTGGTTGAATTTAAAAGAACCCACCAGAAGGTCACTACCATCTCCAACAAAACACCTACTAATAAGGAAATCAAAGTCAAAGGCATTTGATACCTTTGTAGATGCTTTTTCACCGTGCTAATTAAAGATGATTTGCTACATTGGCTACCATTTTGTAATTATTTTCTTTTTATTGCTAACAATTGGGTCAACAATTTTACTGCCATTCACAATTGAACATGATTAGAACCAAAATTGTTGAATTTTTGTCCGATGACAAAACTTTTCGCCTGACGCATGGAAAGTAGACATATTCTTTTTTTACCTCACTTTTAATTTGAAAAAGATTGGCACTTTAGTTGCAATCACGAAATGTGTTTCCTCACGTCTATAGAAAGATCCGTGCAAGTTTTTGAAGAAAATGACTCAAAAATGAAAGCTCATCATCATGGCAAAGTTAATATAAAAGTTCAAACAGATCTTCTTATATATATATATTTAAAAAAAAAAAAAAATTAATGAAGGATCACTTACATTTTATTTAACTTAACTATATTATATGTAGTTCATTTAGAAGAGTGTCATAAGTTCACAAAATGAACTTGACTTTTCCTCCTCATCACTTAAACTCTCTCCCATTTCTGTCTTCAGCTACCCAACTATATATAAATGGGTCTGGTTAATGTGTGTCCTAATTTTTTTTCCAAAAATGATTTATTATTGTGTGCTCTTAGGACACACATTAACAAAATCCTATATAAATTTGCAAACGAGTTAATAATCTTAGCTTTTGAATTTGGGATTGGAATAACTTTTATCTAGCTCCCGTCCCATGTAACAAATTGCAGAGTGTCATGACATACATCATTCGACTTGTGTCCTCTATGGTCCTTTTCCCCGTTACTCAAAATATGTTAGTTATTCGTATCATCAATATTTGACTTATGTCTTGTCATTTCAAAACCAAAATTACAAATGGAAGAACATTTACTCAATGGTGGTGGTGGTGTGAGAAAATCATTGCAAAGATCCTCGATCGTAGTGATGATACTTAAATATAAAATATCCTAACCGTGTGGTTTTAATGTTGTATTGTCAAAGAACACAATCACATGTGGGGTGGCCGGTGACATATTTAAGGATTTATTATGGGGAATCTAATGATGTCAAAACTATAAGCACAATTATATCCCTCGACTAAGGGTTTTCTTAACTACCGAAAGTTAGTTGAGTGGGCACCAATAAAGGATCTAATTGCCATCAAAGATCCGACTGTTAATTTTGCCTTACACTACACAATACTTGAGAATTGACATGTAAAGAATGGGCAAGCCTGGAAGTTTCAGTTGGCTGGCCCATAAGTCTGGGTCGAAATGTTTGAATGAGCTAAATGGGGCATGGATTTCTGCCATATCGAACATGGCCTTGAGATATGCCCACTTTGTACAATATCGAGAACTTTCTTCGTCGATGTAAGCTAACATATATAAACCGGAAAGAGACCAAGCCTTGAAGTTTCAGTTGGCTGGCCCTTAAGTTTGTGTTGGAATGGTAACATGAGCTAGGCCTGAATTATGCCCACTTTTGTTGCTTGTACCGCATTTTTTTTTTTTTTTTGAGTAAAAAAGTAACATAATATAATAGATGCAAAACCTGTTTGGAACTATTTGGAATTATTTTTCTCCAACCCATGATATGGTAATTAAGGAAATCATTTGTGCTACTGAATTGTGTGATTTATTTTTAATAATACACATGAATAGTTTTATAAGTTATATCATAACAAATTGGAAAAGATAGCTCCAAATATGTTTGGAGTCAAACTTTATTCATTACAATATAGCTCGATTTCATAAAAAATCAGCAAAGTTTCCACCATAATTGTTGGGTTAAAATAAATTGACCCTGGTTAATTAATTCAATTACCCAAATTGATTAATTGGGTCAAATTACATGCAAATCGTGGAGGCACCAAAAAATCACCAAATAAACTAATTAAATGTAGCAAAAAATAAATTAACATGGTGATTTGTTGACAAATGAGGAAAATCTCTCACGAGGCAAAAACCCCCATTGGGTGAATTTAAGGTTACCACTCTCAAGAATTCATTAATCAATAGTCAAGCATTTACAAGTATGAGGAATCTTACCTTAACTAGGCCTATCTCAAAATATCAACCTACAATTGAACCTTCGCTTCAATACCCAATTGAACTTGATCTTGTAGTAGACTTCTTTGCTTTGCACAAATCTCCAATCTGTGACTAACTCCTTGTGTGGGTTCTTTTTTTTTTTTTTTTTAGCAAACAAGCCCAAGTAGAAATGAGGATCCTGGGCCCAATACTTATTGTTTTAAGGGACTAGACTTGGTTCACCGCAGCTAATTGAGTTGATTTTGAACTAGGTGGTGCACATAGCACGAATCCTATAACACATACATGCTAACAAGCACGAAATATATGCATTGAACAAACAAGAAACAATAAAGGAACGAAATGGTAAAGAAGGGACACAAAATAAAGTGTTAGGGATCCTTAAAATAATGTAAAGTACTTCGTTACTTTCTCGATTATGTTATACACTATGCTCACTAGGACGTGTTACAAGGTCCAAATAAGTTCAAAAATCACAGACTTAGATGGCTCTTCAGGCCTCTAAGACTTACAAAGTTTGAATCCCTTTGAATCCAAGTGTGCTCTCTAGTGGCTGTTTGAGGATACCGAATGGTATTTCCCTCCCTTTTTCTCTCTTTTTTTGAATTCTGACAAAGTTTTCTCAATGATTTTTACTCTAATTCACTGTAGTTGAATGCCTTTTACCACTGGCTGCTTCCCCTTTTATAATGCCATCCTGGGGTTTTCGGGTACTATTGATTCCCTCTATTTGCTCCTCTGGGTACTAGAACCAATGCTATGTCAGCAACATGGGTGGTTGGTCTCTTCCTCATTCTTCATTATTTCTTTCTTTTGAGATTTCCTCTTTAAAAGACCCCAGCTAACCTTCTCGTTCTGGGGTGTCCTAAAGGGCTGACCTTTGGTCTTTCTTCTTTCAAAACTTCTAGATTCCACATTTTTCAAATCCAACTTTTGGCTGCTTTTCCCTTTGTCATTTTCCCCAAGTGAGCTGATTCTTTCCTGCTAGGTTAAAAGTTTCCCAGCCACCTTCCTTCATGGTTTTTCTTTCTGGGTTCCTCGAGGTATCAGCCTCTTGTTCATGAATTGTTGGCTCCCAATCCTTCTGATCCTTTTTCTACATCAATGGGTGGTTGATAGGGGCATATCTGTCCTTGTTTCTTGTATTTCTCGGCATGCCCTTTTGAATTGTCTTAATCCCAGCTTGGCTTTGCTACATGTCTCGAGGATTCCAGGCATCTCGGAATCCCCAAGTATCTTGGCCTAGTTCTTTTCCCTGGCTCCCCAGTGATTTTCTGACTTTTTGAGAGCTAGGCTCGGCCTTTTCTTTCCCTTTGTTTCATGGGGTCTGAAACCTACTTATTCATGGATTTGGGTCCTTCCCTATGGACCCTTAATGGGTTTGGACCTCTCCTCCCTTTTCTTTATTGGAAGCCACATGCTTTGCCCTCTTAAGTCTCAATCCTTTGGGTTGCTTTGGGCCTTGGTACAACATTGTGATTTTTTGGACCTCAACATTTAGCCCCCTGAGCTCGTGGGTTGCTTGCAACCCACACGTGAGTAGTCAAGACTCTTGATTTCTGTAGGAATTCCTTCCCTGCGGTTTCAATCGGCTTCAGAGTTCCCTTTTATTTTTATTTTTTCTTTTTTTTGGGATCCTACTTTCTCACACCATCCTCTGGTGTCTTGGTTTTCACAGGTTACACTTCTTTCGTGACTTCCCCTTTTTGCACGGGACATGGCAGTTAAGTGCTTGAGTGAATACTTCCTCATCCACTTTTTACGTTCCCCGTAACTCCCATTAATAATTGCCAATAACTCTCCTTTAAAGAAATTAAATATTGACAACTGGCGTGTCTTTCTATGCATCATATTCTCCAACTTTCCCTTGCGCCATTATTGTCGTTACCTCAAATGACCTTTTCACTCCCAGAGACTCTTATTTTCAAACTTATCTTCTTCCTTCTAAGTTTTGTTTCTTTGTCCCTTCTTCTCTGTTCTTTGCCACCTTTTTTTTTCTACTGTATTGATGTTCCATGGCTTTTTCATCCTCACGAGAAAGGAGGGAGCGTACTCCTAGTCCTTTTGAAGGTGAAAGCTCTTCCGAGTCTGCACAGGGCGAGGTGTAGGAGGTTGTGGAGTGCCCAGCCTTCCCTTTACGGGATCCCTAGTACACCCCTAGCCTTTTCTTCCCTCAGGTGTCCCACCGCGAGAGCCCTCCCTCCCCTTATGCCTGGGTGTTTTCTAGCCAGTCTGGGTTTGCTAGTTCTGCCTAGGCTTTAGATCCAAGAGAAATTTTGGACTTGCAGATTAGGTGAGGATCTCGCGAGGTGGTTCCTATCTTCTTCGACTGCATCTCGGGGAAGATCACTGGTTGGTCTAGCTGGGTGGACAAAGAGCTTTCTGATGGTGAGTTCGTCAGTTGCTTGGAGAACACCAGGATCTTGAAATCAATAGTGATTTCTAGGAATCTTGAAGGTTTTAGGGATGCCAAGGGCCTTAGACACTTGGTGTGCCATTGGTGTCCTTCTCTCCACACATTCTTCTTTTCTGTTGGTGAGCTCACCATTACTTTCGAGGACATGATTAATAATTTCATCCTCCTAGTGTTTGGTGACGAGAATCCTTTTGATATCAGTCTTTCCAGTGAAGATCTCGAGATCAAAGATAAACTTTTCAGTCACTTTGGTGGACGTATTGCCTCTTCTTGGGGGAAACCGGCCAGGATGGGTAAGTGGGTCATGAACCTTTCTCGAGAGAAAGACAAGGTAGTGAGGCAAGTCGGGTTCCTAACACTATGGTTCAGTAAGTTTTTATTCAGCGAGTTCCCGGGTACGGGATTAAATCTGTCTTCTTTTCCTTGGCATCCTCTAGCCCTTATGTTTTTAGGCCATATTTATTCTTAGTTAGATCTACTTCATGGGAACGAGGTTGAAGGCAACTCTTGCTATACCATCACTTTATCCCTTCATTGTGCTATCCTCTAGGTGTTTATGTGGGATCGGTCTTCTGTCACTTTAGTGAATTGTAGGAATCTGAAGTACATGAATGATAAGTTCCAAGGATCCCCAGACGTGATTAAGGGTCTATATGGCAGTTCTACTGATAGTCATCCCATCATCTTTTGTTGGTCTGACTTGAAAGGTGGTATCTTTAATTTGGTGGAATTGTTTAATCAAGTAGGGCATTTAAGTTGGCATTCTCCCTAGGAGTTCAGTCCTGGGTTCGCCTGTGATTCTGTGTTGGCTTCTTTTCTTAACTTCCTAGGGAATACCTTTGATCTACGTCGTGTTGACGAAGGCAGTTTGCTATACTTGGCTTGTATCAGTCCTCATGGCTTCTAGTGCCTTCATCAAGTGGTCCCAAATACACTTACTACTTAGCACACCGGGTACTCAGGCAATTCGTTTTTGATCAGGACATCCCATTGGTGTTTAAAGAAGTAGTACCTTATCTCCCTTCCTTGGATATGTTCCTAAGGCTTCAAGCCTTTTCTTATTGGTCGCGAAGGAGCCCCCATTTTGTGGAGCCAAACTCTTAGAGAGGATTCTTTGCTTCCAGTGGCTTTGTTGGTTACTGTAGCAGAGTTCAGAAGTCCTTCTCGGACTTTGTTGGTTCTGGCAAGGTTGGCAGGGTTCCTGATCCTAGTCTTTTCTCTACTCCTACCTTTAATAAGCGTCTGGCCCTCCCCATTGCTGGGATTGTGTTTGCTGCAATAAGTTGCAAAATAGGATTTGCAGAGTGGCATGCCTCTAAGGGTGGTTGGGTATGCTATGCGAATGATTTTCCCAATGCTTGGTCAAGGTGTGACCTTATTGTGGGTGCTTCTTCTAGTGTGCCAATCAAGAGAGGGGTGGTAGAGGCAATTGGTGCTGCAACTCCTGTAGGTAAAGGTAAGGAGAAGAAAATCAAACAGGAAGCTGTCAAAAGAGTTGAGATTGAAGAAAGTGTTAAGGGTACTAAGGTTGGCCCTGAGACTAAGAAGAGAAAAATTGCTAAGTCTTGTAAGCAACTAGTTATTTCTGAGGATCCTAAGAAAATGGACCCCTCTACAATTGGAAAGGAAGTTGGCCATCCCTTAATCCCAAAGATTAGAGTGAAGACTACGGTAGAGTCTTCTGTCTTTCAGGTTCCTGTGAGTTCCTTAGCCTATGGTTCTTCGGGGTCCCTTGACATCACACCCCAATCTCCCCTAAGACCCTCTAGGCATACTCGTAGTAGACAAAAGACTGTTAGAGAATATGTAAAGAGAGAGAGAGAGAGAGAAGGGCAAGGCCTCTTTCCTTCTTCTCTCCCATTTTTTTGTCATTTGCCCGTCCTTGTCTGTTGTTCTGTTGTGTCTCCTTTTTTTTTTTTTTTTTTTTTAAACTGATGAATGGTCACTCTCTTTTTTGTAGTCTAAGCGCAAGTCAGATCCCAAGGGAGCTAAAAGCCACTCCTCTAGTGATGATGTGGTATAGCCCCCTTTCACTCGTACCTTTTTATTACTTCTTTCTTCTTCTAGTGCTGTGTACATATAAATTTTTTGATGTCGCCCACATACTCCTTGCTCCTCCTTCTTTTGCAGGTCAAGGTGCCTCCTCCTGCAGCTGGTGGTGCCTTCTTGAAAGAAGCGGTGGTAGCTTAGCTTGTTGTTGCTTTAAGTGTGGAGAAGGAGCCCTCTAGTGGTGGCATAGCTGGGGAAGTTAGGCAGGCAGTGAAGGATGCCCAGCCCATTTCACCTTTTGCTTACTTGGCCGTTCAGGACCCTGAAGCTTTTCAGCCTTTTGTTCCCTAGGATCTTAAGTCCGTGCAGACCCCTAGTCCAACTAAAACTGTGACACTTAAGCCCATTACTGAGTTTGTGTTGGGCAAGGAGTCTTTGGGAGGTGCGTCCTGATCTACTCGAGCAGGTAAGCCTCATCCATCCTTTATTAGCACCCATTCTTGTTTTCCTTATCCTTTCTTCCTAAAGGTTCTTGTTTCTTTTCCCTTTGTTTCCTTTAGGTCAAACTAGTGCTCAGTTTGCCCTTGAAGTAACCCCTTCCTTGGAGTCAAAGGCTTCTGAAGGTTTGTATTGCCACTGCTATTCTTCTCCCTTTTTAGTTCATATCTTTCCTTTTCCTCTTTCCATACTCCTCTTCTTTTCAAGGCGAAGCCCCCGACATCCCTCCCTTCCTTTAGCAATTTTTCCAAGGTTTCTTCACCTTTCTTTCAATGTGCTTCATGTTATTTCACAAAGTCCTCTAAAAGGTCAGAGGGGCGGGAAGAGGAGCTTCCTGTGATGGCTGAGGTGGTTGCCTAAGCTCAGAAGGGGGTTCTACCACAGGGGGCTGGTAATGGTTCTTTGGCTTTCTCTTTCCCTTCTATCTTTATTCCTACTTTTCTTGTCTCCTTCTTGATTCTGTCTACTTTTGCAGGTATTAACACAGGTGCCAAGGATCTTGAGCCTGTAGTTACTAAAGAAGCTAAGGAAACCGTTCCTCATGCCTAGGTTGTTGAGGCTCAAACAGGGATCCCCTAGGCTATCCAAAGGGTTGGAAGTCTTCCAACTCCTGAAGGTGGAGACACAACCATGAAGGAATCCCCCACGATGGCTGTCTCAGGTCCCAGCTCAGGGCTCTTTGTTTTTCTGGCTTGCTTCGATTCTCTGGAGTTCAACAATCTTCCTACAAGCCACTTTCATCGTTTTGGGCCTTCCTTTGGTAACTTTGTGTGCTTCTCTATGCCTGTCAATGCCTGTCAAGGGTTTGCCACTCTTGGAAGGACTATTCAAAGCCCATGGAGACTTCACCAGTGGGTTCAGGGGATGCGTATTCTTAGGCAACATCTTGATAAAGCTCTTGTGCACTGTGTTGGTTTCTTTGAGGGACTCCTTTCTTGATTCCCTATCTGAGAAGAGACTTTTGGAATGGAGAGGAATGGTGTAGGATCTCGTGGAAGCCAAGTTTAATCTGTCCTTTTTGTTGGAGTACCTGCAGTCCTTGGCCCACATACTGTTTCAGAGGAAGGTTTCTAAGGACCTGGAAATCGAGATTGCTATTGCTGATGAGGCCCTAGTTTGTGCTTACAAGGCATTGCAAGATCTAAAAGTCAAGAAATAGCTAGTTCTTTCTTCATCAATTGTTCTTGCAATTCCCCCAGGAGGCTTTTTACTGACCGATCTTATACCTTAGTTCCTCTTTCTTCCTTTTGTTTTTTTTTTTAGTAGTTTAAATGTATAAGTTTATTTTCTTTTAGATGATTAAGGTTGTATAAGTTTATCTTCATTCCTCTTTTTCAAAAACTACATTTGACTATGATAATATGTGGATCTATCTACTTCTGATTATAATATGTGGATCTACTCTCAATGTGTATTTTGCTGCTTCTTTGTTGTTGCTACTCTCTTTTCTTTTGGAAATTGAGTCATGGGCCATGGTTTCTACAAATTTTGCAGTAGGTCCTGGACCAGGTACCTTAGTGGTTGTGTTCTTACATAGGTACTAAAATGGGTACAATGGATGTTGTTTTTTTTCCAAGTCCTAGGTCATGAACTAGGCAGATCTATTTTGGTACAAGTATTGGGTTGGGTACCCTAGGCGCTTATTCTTGCCCGCGGTCCTAGACCATGTACTTGAACTAAATGCGATGTGGGTCCTGGGTCATGCGCTAAAGGTTTTACCTTCCTTCTTCTTTCTTTTTCACTTTTTTTTTTTTTTTTTTTTTTTTTGGGCGCTAGCCTAGGTACCCCACCCAAATTTGCCCACGTTTGGGCTATATAATACCATGCAATTGTACATCTTAGTTGTAGCTCGATTTTTTTTTTTTTTTTAAACAGAAGATTCTATTGAAATAAAACATAGTTGCCATACATAGGAGGATTGACAAAGATAGGAAGAATCATTGAATGTCCTTCTACCATGGGCTCCTAAAAAAAACTAAGTAAAGTTCATGACAAAAAAGAAAAATACAAAGGGTGATGGGACACTTAGCAGATTGGAGAGTGGCAAAAAAGGTTCTTGGTGTACTAAAGCCTCCTTCTCTTTTATGCATAGTACTGTTTCAACCATTTCCCGTTTATAGGGTCTGTTAGGACAGTCCCATCTTTCTTTGTGAGGTAGTAATATCCACTGTCGTGGGCTTCCTTGATGATGTAGGGCCCCTCCCACTTTGGAGCAAATTTGGAGGGTCCTGGGATATTCTTCCTTACATGCTTTGCTACTCTTAATACCAGCTGCCCTTTCGTGAAGGCTTTTGGGTGTATTGTCTATGCATATGCTTTAGCCATTCTCTGCTGGTACATTTGGCTCCTCTTGGCCACTTCTCGTTCTTCTTCTAACCCCTCCAGATCTGTCAACCTTCTTTCACTATTTATGCCATTTGTGCCTTCTTTGATTTCTTCAAGTACTACTCTTGGTGTAGGGATGACTAGCTCCACGAGGCTAATAGCTTCTGTCCCATAAATTAGGAAAAACGGTGAAAATCCTGTGGCTGTCTTTAGGGAACTCTTACATGCCCAGAGTACATCTGTCAAGTGGGCACTCCACTTCTCCCTATACTCATGTTTCATTTCCTTGAGGATTTTGAGTATCCCCCTGTAGGTAGCCTCGACCTGGCCATTTCCTTGTGGATAATATGGTGTGGACCTCCCATGCTTGATGTGATACGCCTCAGTCAGGTTTTTCATATCCTTATTTATGAACAGGGTTCCATTATTGCTGATCAGTCTCTTGGGGATCCCAAATCGTGTGCTGATGTGTTCCCGAATGAAGTTTGCCACAGCTGCTCTAGTGGCATTTTTCAAAGGGATAGCCTCTACCCATTTTGAAAAATACTCAGTGGCTGCCAAGATCCGTATATGACCATTGGAAGAAAGGTTTATGGGTCCTATAAGATCAAGCTCTTAAATGTGGAAAGGCCATGGTGTGGTCATATCTTGTAGCACATTTGGATGAGTATGGATTGCATCTCCAAGTACTTGGCATGCATGACACGTTTTGACTAGCTCCTTAGGGTCCTTTTTCATTGTAGGCCAACAGTACCCCAACTGCAACAGCTACCTGTAGAGCCTTCTTTTCCTTGGGTGACTCCCATAGTCACCAGAGTGGACTTCCCTGACTGCTTTTCTGGCTTCCCTAGGCCACAGGCATCTTAGAGGATCCCCGCTGTACCTTTTTTTTTTTTAACAAGACTCCATTCTACAAGAAGTATCTAATGGTGAGTTTCCTACGCTGATGGGCCAGTGTCCTGTCAGTTGGAAGGACCCCTTGAGCTAAGTATTCTATGAATGGGGTCTTTCAATCCTCTGTCACAAACACAGCATAAATTTTTTCTTTGTCCATCGAGAGCTGACACTTATGACATTCCTCCTGTCAGTTGCAGCCTCTTTGTTCATATTTGGCCAGTAGTACCCCATGCGCTGCATCCTTCTATATAGGCTGATCTTTTTTGTAATCCCATAAACCTGGCTATGTAGTTCTTCTAATCTCAGCTTCTTTTCTTTCTCATTGATGCACCTAGACAGGATCCCTCCGGGAAGCCTCCTGCACAGCTTTCCTTCCATCAAAGTGTAGTCTTTTAGTTTTTTGATACTTCCTTCATGCCCCAACTTTTCTATCCTCCCTTTTAACTCATCTCTCCAGTCTTTCTGTTTTGGTTCTTAAGGGAACATTTTTTTGAGAATCCCTATAATGGAATGTTCTTGCTTACTTACCCTTATTAGAGTACTTTTTCCTTTAAATGGTATTGGGATCCCAAGGTGGCTAGTGCATCAGTGAATCTGTTTTTACTCCTTTGGGTGTACTCCACATTGAAGGTCTAGAATTTTTGCTCTACCTTTTGTGCCTAAGTTTTGTAAGCTGCCAAACTTTGCTCTCTTAGCGTGAAATCACCCTTTACTTGGGAGACCACGAGGTTGGAGTCTCCCAAAACCCTCATATGCTTTACCCCTATGTTAAGCTCTATGGCCAACCCAGTCAGGTATGCCTCGTATTCAGCAGCATTATTTGAACAGGAAAACCCCAGCTTGAAGGATAATGGCATGGTATCCCCATCTTCGCAACTTAGCATAATTCCCAAGCCATTTGAGGTTGTCGTTGCTGACCCATCAAACCTCATTGTCCACTTCTTTCCTAGGAGTTCCGCTACTGCCACTTCCTCGAGGATCTCCTTGCTTAGTGAACACCCTTCTTCCCTTGGCAACTGGGCTAGCAGATCTACTATGGCTTGATTTTTGATAGCCTTGGGGGTCTTAAGGCCGATGTCATATTAAGCGAACAAGACCAGCTACTGTGCTATTCTTCTCGTGAGGAGAAGTTGATGAAGGAGTGCTTTTATAGGATGTGACTTGGTTACCAAGAGGATTTGGTGGGCTGAGAAGTACCGTTTTAGCCTTTGGGACGTGTAGATGACCACTAGACATGCTTTGTCTATCTTGGGGTACTTGGTTTCCATATCTTTTAATGTCCTGCTAACATAATAAATAGGTTGCTTATTCCCATCATCTTCCTGTGCTAGCAGGGCTTCTATGGCTTGGGAGTTCGATGCTAAGTATAGCAACAGGGGTCGTCCACGTACTGGTGCTTGCAGGGTAGGTAGATGATTCATGATTTGCTGGATCCTCTTAAAGGCTTCTTGCTGTTCAGTTCCCCAAGTGAACTCAGCCTCCTTTTTCAACAGTTTGGATAAATCACTTGTGACCGAAACTAATCTTGACATAAACCTCTTAATGTAGGAGACCCTCCCTAGGAAACTTTTGAGCTCTTTAACCATTGTAGGCCTTTTCATTATTGCGATGGCTATGGCCTAAATTGGATCCACACTTATGCCTCTGTGATGTACTAGGAATCCAAGAAATTTTCCAGTAGATACTCCAAAGGCACACTTCACGGGATTCATGCATAGTTTGTACTTCCTACACCTTTCAAAAACTTGTTCAAGTACCTGGAAGTTTCCTGCCCTGGTTTTTGACTTTACCACAATGTCATCCACATAATTTTCCATTTCCTTATGCATCATATCATGGAAGATAGTTGTCATGGTCTGTTGTTATGTGGCCATCACATTTTTAAGGCCAAAGGGCATCATAGTGTAATAAAAATTTCCAATTGAGGTTCTAAATGCTGTCTTCTCTGCATCTTTGGCTGCCATGTGAATTTGGTTATACCCACTATATCCATCCATAAATGAAAACATGGAGTTTCCCATAGCTGAATCTATAAGGAGATCAATATTAGGCAAGGGGAACTTATCTTTTGGACATGCCTTGTTTAGATTACCAAAATCCACACAACATCAGATTTGGCCATTCTTCTTCTTCACAAGTACTATGTTGGAGAGCCATTTGGGATGCTGGATTGGCTTGATGAACCCAGCTGCCAGCAACTTCTTGACTTCTTGAGTTATTTGAGCCTTTATATCAGTGTGAAAAATCCTAGCTGGTTGGACCATTGGCTTGACTCCCGGGTCCACATTGAGAGTGTGGACTACTAGTCCTAGATCCAGGCTAGGCATCTCATCGTATGTCCATGCAAACATATCTGCATATTTCCTGAGTAATGCTACTAATTGTTCTTTTTCTTGTGCTGCTAATTAACTGCTAATGAAAATAGGTTTCTGGGATCCCAGACCAGACCCTAAGTTTACCTCTTCCAATTCCTCCTCAGGCTGGATTTGTGCTTCCTTGACTAGGTCCTCTATGATTTCTCTTTGAGCCATCATACAATCTGGTGGTTCGGGACTCTCTTGCATGATGCATTCAAGCCCCATGTACCTTTATAAACAATATATTAGCCTCCCTCCGGGCTCCCATACTACTACGCATTCTCAAAATCCTGAGGAGCTGGTCTCCTTATTTTGCCTTTTTCTGTCCAGGAGGTTCCTCAGGTCATGGGTACCCTCTCCTTCTTCTTCTTCCAAGACAGGTGCTCCTAAAGTCCCTGGCGTGGGGCTATCATCATTTGGCTCCAACTCGCCATAAAACATTGTTTCTACAAAATTTACTTCTTCTTGTCTGAAAAGGTTTGGGTTGGCAGGGATTCTTATGGACCTCCCGTTCAATCTCCCTTTAACACGTTGATGGTATGTGGAGGGAATGAGGCGATGCTTATGGAGCCAGGGGCGTCCTAATAGAACATGGTAAGACACTTCTGAGTTAATCACATGAAACCTGGTTAGGGCTACTATTGGGCCCACCCTTAAGGCCAGTTGCACATATCCCTCAATCGATTTTGCTGCTCCTCCAAATCTTGTTATCTCTATAGGAACCACAGGATCCTCCTATTAGTAAGGCCTACAGCTTCCAGGGTACTTAGGGCTATGAGGTTGAGTGATGCTCCTGTGTCTATCGGTGCTCTCTTGATTTTGACATTGTTTATGGTGGCCATTAAATAAAGGGGTTTGCGATGGTCTGGATGCTCAACTTCCATGTCTTCATCTATGAAGGTTATTGCATTGGTTGTCTCTAAGTAAGCTCGGCTGGCATGGGATTCTGCTATGAAACATTCCAATCTTGAATCTGTTGCTATACTTATTAGGGATTCTATGGCTATCCTTCTTGCTTCTGGCCTAAATCCCAATTGATTGAATAGTGATCTGAACTTAGGACTCTCCTTAAGGGTCCTGACTATGCTTGGATGAAAGGATCCTTCAGGTTCTTCTACTTCAGCGAAGCCTCCAAGGATTACTACAGCCACCACTCCATTCCCTTTGTGGTTAGGTTAAAGGTTCCTCTGCACCTCAGGCTTTTTTTGGGTGAGGCTTAGGGTCCTTTCCCTAAGCACTTTATGAAAAAACCTCTAAAGGGTCCAATAATCCTTGGTAGAGTTCTTGACATAGTTATGAATCCTACAAAACAAAGGATTCTTCCTTTCTTCCTTAGTAGGTGGCCTGGATATAGTGAATGGCTTAACAATTCTATCTTCATTTATCCAAAACATGATTCAATTCTTCCGCAGTACATGGGATCATAGGTGGTTCCTCGACCATTTTTCCTTTAGGTATTTTCCTTTTTTCCCTACCAATGCTGTCATGGCCTGGGGTACTAGTACTCTCTTTGTTCTTATGGTTAACGTGGTCCTCCTAGTTCTTTATAGTAGGTCAGCAAACTGGGTTATGCATAGATTTTCAAGATTAAGCCTATAATCAAAGAGCATGTTGGATATACAGGTCTCCATGAGCTCCTTTTCTTTGTAGTCTCTATAGCAGTCCAGAGAAACATCCTTAAATCTTTTGATAAACTGGACAGGGTCCTCTCTAGGCCTTTGCCTTACCATCTGAAGGCTTTGGAAGGTGACCATGTCCTCACTTGGATAATACTTTGTGCAAAACCTCTCCATCATCTCATCTCAGGTCTTGATGGACCCTGGCCTTAAGGTAGTGTACCATGTGTATACTTTGTCCACTAGGAACTTAGCAAACTCTCTTAGACATAACTCCTTGTCTCCTGTGTAGGGACCTATGGTGTGAATGAACCTACTCACGTGCTCTACGGCACTTCCGTTCCTTCCATCAAAAGGGTGGAACTTTGGGGGTTCATATCCCTTGGGATAAGGATTGCCAAGGAGTTCTAGTGGGAATGGGGGATCCCAAGAAATTTTTTTGGGGATCCTTAAGAGCTTTTTCCTTTTTATTGTTCCAAAAGGGCATTGACATCTGCTAGCGTGAGATACTGGGGGTTAACTCCCCCTCCTACTGTTGACTCTCCCACTAGCTGGGCTCTCTCTTGATTGACCATGGGGGGTGTATCTCTGATTTCTTAGGTTCTTCTTTCCTTAAGGAGGCGGATCTCTTGTTGCAAATCTTTCATCATTTCTGCCATTTGAGCCACAGGGTCTAGCTCATGCCCCTCGCGTCTCTATCTTGAGATGACCTCCTGCTCCACCAAAGGTACTTCATTCCTCTACTTGGAAGCTACTTCATTCTCTCCTACGGGCATAGATGTGGCAGGTGGCGCATTGGTACCTTTACTGTTCCTTGGTCTTGGAGCCATGCTCTGCAAAGGGACTGCTTCTTCCCTCTCCTTTACCAAGTCCCCAGCAAAGTTGCCTTAATGTGTGGATTCTTTTTTTTTTTAGCAAACAAGCCCAGGTAGAAACGAGGATCTTGGCCCCAATACTTATTGTTTTAAGGGACTGGGTTTGATTCACCGTAGCTAATTGGGCTGATTTCGAACCAAGTGGTACACAGAGTACGAATCCTACAACACATACATGCTAACATACATGAAATATATGCATTAAACAAACAAGAAATAGCAAAGGAACGAAATGGTAAAGAAGGAACACAAAATAAAGTGTTAGGGATCCTTAAAATAATGTAAAGTACTTCATTACTTTCTTGATTACATAATACACTATACTCACTAGGATGTGTTACAAGGTCCAAATAAGTTTAAAAATCACAGACTTTGATGGCTCTTTATGCCTTTAAGACTTGCAAAGTTTGAATCCCTTTGAATCCAAGTGTGCTTTCTAGTGGCTGTTTGAGGATACTAGACGGTATTTCCCTCCCTTTTTCTCTCTGTTTTTTTTTTTTTTTGAATTCTGACAGAGTTTTCTAAATGATTTTTACTCTAATTCATTGTTGCTGAATGCCTTTCACCGTTGGCTGCTTCCCCTTTTTTAGTGCCATCCTAGGGTTTCTAGGGTACTATTGATTCCCTTTATTTGCTTCTCTAGGTACTAGAACCAATCTTGTGTCAGCAACATAGGTAGCTGGTCCATTCCTCATTCTTCATTATTTCTTACTTTTGAGGTTTTCTCTTCAAAAGACCCCAGCTAACCTTCCCATTCTAGGGTGTCCTAAAAGGTTGACCTTTGGTGTTTCTTCTTTCAAAGCTTCTAGATTCCACCTTTTTTAGACCCAACTTTTGGTTGCTTTTCCCTTTGTTATTTTTCCCAAGTGAGTTGATTCTTTCCTGCCAGGTTGAAAGTTTCCCAGCCACCTTCCTTCATGGTTCTTCTTTTTGGGTTCCCTGAGGTACCAGCCCCTTGTTCATGAATTGTTGGTTCCCAAGCATTCTAATCCCTTTTCTACATCAATGGGTGGTTGATAGGGACATATCTGTCCTTGTTTCTTGTGTTTCTCTGCATGCCCTTTTGAACTGTTTTAATCCCAGCTTAGCTTTGCTGCATGTCCCGAGGATCCCAAGCACCTGGGAATCCCCAGGTATCCTGGCCCAGTTCTTTTCCCAGGCTCCTAGTGATTTTTTGACTTTTTGAGAGCTGGGTTGGGCCTTTTCTTTCCCTTTGTTTCATGGGGTCCGAAACCTACTTATTCATGGATTTTGGTCCCTCCTTATGGACCTTTGATAGGTTTGGACCTCTCCTCCCTTTTCTTTATTGGAAGCCCACATGCTTTGCTCTCTTAAGTCTCAATCCTTTGGGTTGCTTTGGGCCTTGGTACAACATTGTGATTTTTTGGACCTCAATGATTTTGGAACTATTTGGAATTATTTTTCTCTAACCCATGATATGGTAATTATGGAAATCATTCGTGCTATTGAATCGTGTGATTATTTTTAGTAATACACATGAATAGTTTTATAAGTCATCACGTAACAAATTGGGAAAGATAGCTCCAAATATGTTTGGAGTCAAACTTTATTCATTATACTATAGCCTGGTTTCATATAAAAAATCAACAAAGTTTCCACCATAATTGTTGGGTTAAAATAAATTGACCCTGGTTAATTAATTCAATTACCCAAATTGATTAATTAGGTCAAATTACATGCAAATTGTGGAGTAACCAAAAAATCACCAAATAAACTAATTAAATGCAGCAAAAAATAAATTAACATGGTGATTTGTTAACAAATGGGGAAAATCTCTCAGGAGACAAAAGCCCCCACTGGGTGAATTTAAGGTCACCACTCTCAAGAATCCATTAATCAATAATTAAGCAGTTACAAGTATGAGGAATCTTACCACTAACTTGACCTATCCCAAAATATCAACCTACAGTTGAACCTTCGCTTCAATACCCAATTGAACTTGATCTTGTAGTAGACTTCTTTGCTTTGCACAAATCTCTAATCTGTGACTAACTCCTTTTTATGGATCCCAATATGTGACTGACTCCAACAACTTGATTGATTGTTGTTGGCTATAAAATTCTTCACTTCATAAATAATGAAGATCAGGAAGCACTTGGTTACAAAACCCTAAGGCGTACAAACGCAGTAGTTTCGCACAGAGTATATGAGTCCTAGGTCTTTGTTTCCATACTTGATGACTTTTAAAATAAGCCTTATATATGACTAGGGTTGTAGAGAGAGAAACCCTAATCATTCAAGTCATCATGGGCCGAAATTCAGATCCGAGAATTCTAAATTTGTGGTTGTGGGTGTAAGCGCTTGCAACGGGTCATCCTTGCATTTTGGGTGAGTACGCCTTGGCCTAAGGTGGACCATGGTAGAGGGTGTAAATGGAGTCGCCACCTAGTTTAGATCTAGGAACCATAAATATAGCGCCCTTCGTGGAAGGATTGATCTTTACCAAAGCATGTATCCAAAGTTTAGGTATTGGGATGGGAAGGTGTTAGGCACCCAACCCCACCCGACCTGTGGGTTGGCTTCCACTTATTGTGTTCCAAATCTTAATCTCATGAAAGGAAACTTTAACATGTTATTCTAACTCACACATACTCTAACATGCATCTAAAGCAAATAAACATGGCATAATCATCCCCAAACCTAGCATTCATCTATCATGGCATTAACCATATATCATCAAAGGCAGAAATATCATAAGGCAGATTTAAATAAGCATATTAAGCATCAAAGGCATGAGATTCAATCAAGCATATCATGTTCATCACCCATCATACTTAATAACCAAATCAAATGCATGTTCATATAATAATGCATAACTTACCTCACTACATCACATCATCTATACATCAATGCATGTTCATGGTATCCAAACAATCCAAACAAGTAAAAACCCTTAATAAGCATAAAAGGGATAAAACAATGCAAAGCAAAACAAAACAAAGTAAATAGATGTATACAGACATGAAAACTAGGTTAAATAGAGGCTAAAAGCATGAAGAAAGAAATAGAAAAACAAACAGAAAAGGATTAGGGTTTCTAGGCAGGGATATGCGTGCACATACATAGGGCATGCGTACGTAGCCTAGTACCTATATGCATATCACGAATATGCATCTGCATGCACGAAGCATGCGAATGAGTACACACCTAAAACACAAAACCCAGAAAGCAAGAATCTAATGACCTAACATGCTTATAACACAAACACAAAATAAACTTAAACTAAACAAACATATTATAAACACATAAACACACACACACACACACACACACACACACACATATACACAAAGAAACAATAAAAGTAAGGAAAAAGCAAAGAGCCAAAGTTAGAAACTTTATCTCAACACTAAAACTCTTTAGAGCTTGATTTTGACTGTTTCCCTCAGTCAATCTAGTTACAACCAATTCAAAAACGAGTTAGTAACTTAGAACTCAAAGATCAGGACCAAAAAAGGTCCCAATCAAACAAAATTGACTTGAGAATGTTTTGTGAAAAAATCCTTCTTTGATTCACTATTTTCTAGTGCATTTTATGTGTTTTACCATTGGAATTCGTCGTCTTGAAAAAGTACATTTTATGGCTTTATATAGTTGACAAATAGAGGTTTGGGGTGGCTCCCAAATGATATGGGATTTGTTCCAAATCAAGTTTAAATGCAAAAAACTTGTCTTTCATAGTTTTTCTAACCTTAGCATGCATACGTAGAGCCTGAGCATACGTACGTATATGCATGTATGCGTAAGCACCCTTTAAGGTTTCCGTGGCCTTTCTTTTCCAAAAATAAGTTATATTTTACACAACACTTTCCTCAAGTCAATTTTCATTTGATTAGGCCCTAAACCAACCTTGGGCTTTAAAGTTCTAACATTATTTGTGAACGGGGGCTTGAGTCATAAAGGATACAAAATGCGGTATCTACAAATGCCCCTCTTTTGATTTGTGAGCTCCTCTAACGGAATCAAAAGAAAAAGAGACAAAAAATTTTATTTCTACGTACAATCGGGCCCAACCCACGCACACAACACACTCAACTCTGCAGAGTTGCGTGGGATTTGTATGTTTTCCTCAAGTTCTATATTCTCCTTTTCTCTACTTGTCTTGGGGATTCATGCCTACATATTCAATTCTCAAAGGATATGTGCACAAGAATGATGGTGATCTTGAATGGAAACCTCACTCGAAGGGCTTTTTAACATGCATAGGGGTTTTCTTGATGATTCTGACTCACGAAGGAGCTTTTATTAGTTACTTTTGACTTACGAGGAAGTCCTTGATGATGTATGATCCATTGGGGAAACAACTAGCTAGGGAGTTTATGTTGGCGACTTTGACTCACGAGGGAGCTTTCTTTTTCTCGTAACTCACGAGGGATTTGTCTTGGTACTTTGGCCTTATGGGGATATGTAAACACCACATTTTGTACCCATTAATAAATTTTAGTCCTCAGTCCCAATGATGAGCTTGACATCTCTACAAAAGGTAATTGAAGTTATTTTGATAGTTTGAAAGTAATCATAACTCAAAAGTGCTCAAATCGCTTTGAAAACGATGCTAAAAAATGACCTTTGCTCACTCTTTTGATCATAACTTTTGATCCACAAAGAATTTTTAAGTGAAGTTTGTTTTATTGGAAAGTATATATCCTGGGCTTTAGTGTAAACATAAATTTTTCCTTATTTGGACTTATATGACCGTTTGAAGTCGGGTCAATCAAACAGTCAAAATTAGGGTTTCTAGGGACGCATGTGCCCGCATGAAGCATGCCTGTGTACGCATGCATGCACATACCTGTATATACAAGCTAGTTTCTAGAAGCCCATAACTTCATTTTTTTAGGGCCCAAAGCCTCCCTCTTTGATGGGCCCCGGCCCTTAGACCCTTTGGAATGTCCAAAACCCTCTAAATAAGTCTAAAAACTCTAGTTTAAACATATAAATACAACCTTATACCTCTAAACTCAAACCCTAGCGAGGTAGAGTGTATTTTCACCTAAACTCTTCCAAAACTTTTTTTCTAACTTTGAACTTTCTGCACACACATCATTGAGCACGTTTTTGGCTTTTCAAAACCACTCTCTATTACTCATTAGGGCATAAACTATTTTCTAATCTCTTTCAAAACATTTTTCAAACAATCTTTTCAAGAACTTCTTTTCCATATTTTAGTTTTGATTACTAATGGACTATTGATATATTTGATTCCCTTGATTATTATTCAATCTTGTTGTGTAGGCACTAAGAGGCCGGTTAAAATATCAACCAAGTTGTGTTCCATAAGTAAGGTGAGTCTCTCTTCATAGCTTTTCCTTGATTAGGGTTTTTATAACTTGTGTTCTTAATTGATTTATATGTTATATATTCTTAGAAATATGTTTTGCTTTGTTTAATTTTATTTTGTTGTGTCTCATCATGTCTGAGTGGAAAGTTGAATGATTGGATATATTGATGAACATGTTTTGATGTGTTAAGGTTGTTCTTGTTTGTTGTTAGATCCAATGCATGTTTAGGAATAGATTTTATTTTTTTTATCTTGGATATCTGTATTGTTAGTTTAGGTTGTTTATTTTTAAGTTAGAAGCATATTAGGTTGTTAGTTTCTTTAGTTTTTGTCTCTACTTTGTTTTCTATATTTTAGTCTTTGAGTTAGGGTTTGAGGCATGTATGCGTACACATACTTCTGCCTGCATACGCATACTTCGAGTATGCGTACGCATACAACCAGCCCGCGTACGCAGGTTTATGTACATGCATGCATTCTCGTGCCCAGAAACCCTAATCCAAGTTTTCTGCTTCTATTTCTTTATTTCATTTATATAATATGCTTCTGTTTTAACCCTTCTTAATGTTTTTGAGTCTCTGTTTGATTATTTTTTTGCCTTTAACATTTTAGATTAGGGTTTTCTTCCAATGTTTTCTTTATTTTACCATGAACATGCATATGATATGATCATGCATTGATGCATAGGTGCTGTGATGTAATAAGGTAAGTGAGGTAAGGCATGCATTCATATGTACATGCATTTTATTGGGATATGATATGTGGACTTGGAATATGTTTGTGTTCTTGATATTCTTGATGCTCTCTAATAATTCTTTGATGCTACCATGACCATGTGACATCTTTATTTGTTTACTACCTTGGATGAAATGATATGATATGCATGGTAGATGTATGCTAGGTTTGATATGAGTAGCCATGATAGATGTATGTGTTTTAGGATGATTGATGCCACGTTGATTGCTAGATGTATGCTTTTGTGTGTGTGTGTGTGTGTGAGTATAAATAACAATATTGAATAGGCCTTTAATGAGATTAAGACGTAAGACAAAACAAGTGAAAGTTGACCCATAGGTCGGGCGGTTTTGGGTGCCTAACACCTTCTCAAAGTCATACCTAAATTCTAAACTCATACTTTGGTAGTAAGATCAGTCCTTCCCCATAAGGGCACTATATTTATGGTTCCTAGACCTAATCTAGGTGGTGACTCCATCTTTTCTCCACACATGTCCACTCGGCTGAGGCGTACCCCCCTTTTCGAAAGAGGAAGTGGCTGCGCCCACAGGATGTCCTTGATGATTCTAATCCATTGGGAGAATTCTTCTTTTGGTAGCTCATGGGGGAGTTGTCTTGGTATCTTGGACCCACGGGGAAGTCCTTGATGATTCTGATCCACTTGGGGAAAGATTTTCTACTTGTGACTCACTGGGGAGTTGGTTAATGGTTTTAACTCATGAGAGAGTTCCCTTGGTGATTTCTAATCCACTAGTGTTCTTAAGCCTTCCAATTCACTGGGGAATGGTTTTATGATTTTTATCCCTTTCGACCCACCGAGGGGTATTTTTGTCATTTTAGTGCATATTTGTAACATTTTGATATTTCATGACCCATGGGGGCTGTCTTTGAATTTTTTTCTTGTACTTCTTATCTTTTGAGAGTCCACTAGGGATATTCTAATTTTTTTTTTGGGTGCTAAACTACACGTAGTTTAACGGGAGGCCTAAACTACATGTAGTTTAGTCATCAAATGCCTTCCTGCCTCTTCATTTTTCTCCATCGGTTACTACTGTTTCTTTTTCTTCTTTTTCTCTTCATCTTCTTCATCTCTTCATTTTCTCTCTAACTCTTCAACTCCCTCTCTTTCCCTACAAATTCCTTCGGCCTCTTTCTCATTTTCTCATCCATACCATGTCAGAAACAAAAGAATCTCTCTTTCTTAAAAACTCTCTCATCTTCTCCAATTGCACCCAAAATCTAGAAAACTTCCTACATGATTTCTGGCAAAGTTTTTAATCTCACTCGCTAGGATGGAGCTACACAAAATCCCCTCCAATGATCTTCAGGCCACAAAACCATCTTTCAGAGGGTGCACAGATCGAATTGGTGAGTTTTTCAAAATTTTCTCATTTTCAAGTTTTGCTCTAATCTTCTATTTTAATATGTTTTTGGACTTGTAAATGCTTAGGTTTTGTTGTGGGATGGGTTTAGATGAAAACCTAATGTCCTAGGAGTGGTAGAAACATGTTTAAAATGAGTTTTGATCAATGGTAGGCTGATACTATCGAAGAACCCATTTTGTTTATGTTCATGCGTACACATGCGTCATTTATGCGTGCGCACCCCTTCTTCATGTTTACGCACCCACTCTTCATGCATACACATCCATGTTCATCAGTTCATATAGACACATGCCCCAGCATGCGTACGCATACACAGGTCTTGCGACGTATGTAAGTACTCAAAAACTTCATTTTTCGTCCAGTTTGGATTTTTTTTTTCACTTATTTTTCTTATTCAACATGATTCTCATGCTCCTGTTCCTGCAGGCTTTACCTTCTTTCACAAGTAGGGGTAGAGCTGGTCATCTCTTTGCTTGGTATAGGGCCTTGACAAAAGATACAAAGGCCATGGTGAGTGTGGGATACTACACATACTTTCCATATTACTGGGACGGAGATGATAGTGACTCCTCACGACTTCCACCGGATGACTAGTCTAAGATCGGATGGGCCCATCATTAACTTAAAGAGTGAGTTGGGCATTTAGCTAGGCATTGACCTATTGGGGCGTAGGTACTCGAGTGAGCACATTTGCTACTTCAACTTGGAGAGGGATTACAAGCCTCTTTCTCAAGCAACGCCTGATGATTATGCCCAGATGGCCAAGGCGTTCTTGCTATATTTGTTAGGGGTGTATCTCCTTACCAATGGAGGGCAGACGGTCTTTGAGGTGGTTCGCTCTCTTTCGTGACTTCGAGCATGCATGGGAGGTAAACTAGGGCCAGACTTATCTTGCCTACCTCTATTCAGTTATGGACACACTCAGCTGGGGGACTCTGCGTCAACTAGTAAGGCCTTGGATGCTCTTTAAGGTTAGACCATTTTCCTTTTTCACATAGTTTCACAAATTGTACTTCGTACTTTTGCAAACTATGTTTATTCATATGCCATCTAGGTTCACAAAACTGCATTTTATGCTCTTGCAAATTGTATTCGTGCTTTTCTACTTGCAAACTATCATCTTGCAAATTGCACTGCATTCTTACAAACTGCATTGCATTCTTGCAAACTGTCATCTAGCAAAATGTCATTTCTTTGCTATTCTTGCAATGTTGGGCATTGAGTTATGGCTTTGTTGCTCGTGGTGCAAATGTGGATCTGAAGGACTTCCCTTCAGTCTGGACTCACCTTAACAACCTCTCCTCTAAAGAAGTGAGTGAAATTCTTCTTTCCTAGCTGTCTTTGTGCATGTTTCAAAGGTTTTCTTTCTAACCATGATTATTTTTGTAGATCGCTTGGGGACTTTGGGAGGGTATTCCTCCCGTCGCTGACCTAAAATTAAAGGCGGCCACCATTATCTCTTCTGGGACCACTCAACTCTTGGAGGGTACGGGCTTGACGATTCTATACTTTGCTAAGTGAGCTTCTTGCTAGCTGGTGGGTGAGGATACGCCTCAGGTTTTGATGGATCCTCCTCCATTCATGCTTGCCCTACTTTTAATGACCGATGCTGAGTACCGGCTATGGAGGAATGGCATCCATTATGTTAAACGACTCTTGGGCATTTTTGACCATGATGAGTTTAGTGAGTCTCACCTTATGGCTCCTTTTCGCATCGGGGTATGTACTTTTTTCTCTTCCATCTCCCTTTTATTTTTACCTTGCATTTTTTCATGTGATGATATTCAAATATGGTGACCATTTCAGGGTGTGGCTGGTCTAACTGCTGGTGTCACTATTGACCCTCCTCGCTTGCCTTGGTCGGCCTACCTTTATGGTCTAGATGGGTTTGCTCGAGAGCGTCCTGTTGGACGTAACCCAAATCTCATGGGTTATTTGTTCCTTTAGGGTACACAAGTAGTGAGTTTCCTCTATCTTTATCCCTTGCACTTTCTTCTTTGCATTTATTTCTCTTTTGCATTCCTTAGACTTGTCTTAACATAGTCTTCTTTTCAAATTTAGCCCACTATAGTGGAGCATAAGGACCTTGTCTGGCTTATTGGGAACCTAAAGTTGGAGGTGATGGAGTATTCCAGGGAGATCTATGGGCTTGGAGGGTATGCTTATCCTGATGATGATGATGATGTTGATGATGACAATGACCCAGAGGTGACCTAAAGCTCTCGGCCGAGGAAAAGGCACTACCGGCGAAGATCCCCATAGACAGACACACACACACACACACAGAGACATACTTTTTCCAGTTTATTTTCTTTTTCCTTTTTAGCATTATCTTCTATACTTAAGATTTTCTTTGAGACATTGAGTCGTATTTAAAAACGTCTTTCTATTTCTGCTTTTATTTTAGGGTATGCACTTATTTACAACTTATGGGAGATTTGGATATGTATGCATCTTATGTTTATTTTGCTTTTCCTTTTCGTTCTTGCTTTGGTGAATAAAAATCTAGGCTCAAATCTATCTTGAGTAATCCTTTAGGCCATAAGAGTCATGAGAGAAGCCTTGGTATGAAAATAACACTCCAAATAGCAAAAAGAATTCGAAACCCAAGCACATCAATAAAATTTCAAAACTAACCAACATAGTCCCTAGACGCCAATAGTTTATAACGCCGTTTGTGCACTCTAACTTACCTCTGTTTTTATCCATGATATGTTGTTACTACCTGCTGGTATGTGAAGGGTGAATGAATGGGAGTGTGAAAATGAAAGAGAAGAGAGGTGGTAAGTTAGAGTACACCATTAATGTTTAGGGACTATATTGGTTAGTTCTAAAATGTTATGGATGTGCTTGGCATTACTTCAAACCTCAAAGTTGTTTAATGGATTTTACCCAATTTATTATTATTATTTTTTGTTTTTCATACCCATTTATTTTTGTTGGGTTTGACTTTGAGAAATACTATATTCACAACATTTTCACAACACTTTCTAAGTGGCGGATTTTTGTTGACTATTAATAGTGAGCAAAAAAAGTAATTTTAGTGGTGGATACAAATTAGAACCAATAATAACTTATCAACTAAAATTTGTTGTGAAAGTGTTGTGAAAATGTTATGGATGTAGCACTTCTCACTTACATATGAACTATTCAAAAACCTTTTTAAAAAAAAAAAAAAAAAAAAACATATTTCAAACTACAGAAAGACTCTTATCTAAAATTCGAGGGGGCCTGTAATAAAAATAGATGTAATTTATATTTTTTTTTACCTGTTCTAAGGTAGATTTCAAAAAGCTAGGGGGGCCATGACCCCCTAGCCCCAATGTGGCTCCGCTGCTAACTATTCTTTATGTCGATTTTTGCGAACAATAATAGACGACCCATAAAGAAGATGTGGGAGAAACTAGGTCCCCTTCTCGATGCTTTGGTTTTATCCCACTTCCCTTCCTCACATTTCTTGTTGACAAGAGCTCTAGTATTTCAATGCATATAAATGAAGAGTAGGAGAAATGTGGCCTCCTTGTCTTATCTCTTGTCCTCAATCTTATTCGCCATTGTCTTTGTGGGCACAATGGGGGTAGTACGCCTCGACTGAGTGGACCATGGTGGAGAAAAGAAAATGTATTCGCCACCTAGATTAGGTCTACGAACCATAAATATAGTGCTCTTCATGGAATGACTGATCTACTACTAGAGCACGTGTCCAAAGTTTAGGTACAGATATGGTAAGGTGTAAGGCACCTAATCCCACCTGACTCGTGGGTTGGCTTCCACTCATTGTGTCTTACGTCTTAATCTTATTAAAGGCATATTCAACATTTATCATTCTAAACTCACACACATGCCAGAATACATCTAAGCAATCAACATGGCATTTTTCATCTCAAACCCTATCATTCATCTATCAAACATAGCATTGCACCATATCAAAGGGTAGAAACAAATCATAGCAGAATAAAAAAAACATGTTATTGCATTTTAGACATCAAAGGCATGGCACCCAAACTAACATATTCATGTTCATTAACCCGAGACAAATTCATGTCCCTAAACAAATGCATGTTCATGTGGATGCATGACTTATCTCTCACTTACCTTACCGCATCTCATCACCTATGCATCAATTCATGATCATATTATATGCATATTCATGGCAAGACAAAGAATCAAAACCTAACTACCATACGAAGAGCAAATAAACAACAACACGTGGAGGCAAAGACATATACATAGAGAAAACTAAGACAAAACAGAGGAATATTAAGAAAATAATACAAAGAAACAAAAGTCAAAAGGTTCAGATTAGGGTTTCTAGGCACGAGTCTGCATACTCATACTTCGAGTATGTGTGCGCATGCAGTAAGCATGTGTATGCATACACGCCCTAAACTCAAACCCTGAAAACAAGAATACAGACTGAACAAAAACTAAATCTTCCAACCTAACATGCATAAAACAATAAAGAAAGTGATGAGAATGCAAAATGTCATATTTTTCTCCCTTAATGTTTAGTGTCATTATTATTATATTTTGATTTAGGATGCAAACGGAGGCATTAAGTGCAAAACGTAGCTAATTGGGCGATTTTGGACAACTTTGACATTGTTTCGTAATCTGGGAATAACTCTCTCATCCGAACTCCAATTGAGATGATTTAAGATGCTATGGAACTCCAAGGCAAAGATCTACAACTTTTATGTTTTGAGTTTTGAGAGATACGGGTCACATCAAGGTCGAAATTAGGCTTGAAGTTGCTGCACCTGTACTGCTGACGTTCTAGAATGTTCCTTTGCCTAAAATTCTAATATGCAGATTTGATGGGCTATACTTTCGGAAACTTCCAGATCTGGTGCACGAAAATTCCAGCTGGAAAACACCACTTTCCTAGTTATATTAGGACTTTGTTTTATTTTTAATATTTTACCTTAATTAGTTAGATTAGGATATTATTATTTAGAATATTTTTAGGAGATTTTGTAGGCTTGGGAAAGGGGGAATTAATGTGCAAAAGAAGGGAGGAGAAATCAGATTAGACACACGCCTCTCTCTCCCTTCTTCTCTAATTTTCTCCTTCAAGTTTTCTATCATGGCCCTACGTGGCTAAACTTTTATACTTGGTCGAAGAAAACTGAAGCCTCGGAATCAATAATACTGTGAGATCTAATTTGTTTTATTGTTCAATTTATGCTTTGAAAATCAGATGTTCTTTTGTGCCTATTTTCATGATTGTCTCGTTTAATTACTAGGAAGCCTACTAGTTTATTATTCATTGCAATCTACTGTTAGGTTAGATATCAAATTCGTAATTGTTTGATCTCTCTAATTTGTGAAGCAACCGAGATTTAATGATTTGCTACATTAGAAATTATTATATCTTAGGAAGAACGCTTGACTAAATTAAATACATCCGCTTGTGCTTGTGTTGTTTAGTTTCATCAATCTCTCTAATTCTTAAGGCTTCTACTAGATTAAACGTTTAGCGCTTGTCTTGGGTTATTTAGTAGTTAGGGTTAATTAGATCGCTTGTTTTCTAATTAACTGCGACTAAGGAGAGATAGGAAAATAGTTCCAACGGTGAATATTCATAGTGTGAATTGATATATACTTGCATCAATGATCAGTTGTAAAATTCCGATGGTGGATGTTGACTTAGACCAAGGTTTGTTAGCTTGATTGATTTTGATACTTTGATTTATACCTTTTGTTCACGTAGCATAAAACTAGGCTAGATACTCTCCGTGAGAACAATCCTTGCGCTACTACATATATTTTTAGGAGTATAGGTTTTATTTTTGGTTTCTTGTGAAAGCACATTAGCAAGATAAACCTAAACTAAACAAGCATATTAGAACACATATGAAGCCAAAAAAAAAAAAAATTTAACAAAGAAAAGGAGGCAAAAAGAGCTGGAACCTTTACCTCCAAAACAAAGGATCCTTGGCTTAATTTTGACCGTTCCCCTCAGTCAATCTAGTCACAACCAAACTAAAATAAGTTAGTTAAACCTTGAAACTCAAAGATCAAGACCAGAAAATGTCTCAATTAGAAAAATATTAACTTGAGGATGTTTTTTGAAAAACTCCTTCTTTGATTCTCTATTTTTAGTGAATCTTGCAATTTCCCTTTTGATTTTTTGCGTGTTTCGAAAATGTACCATGTATGGATTTTTATAGTTAGAAAATAGGGGTTTGGAATTTCTCCCAAATAATGTGGGATTCATTCCAAACC
The DNA here is from genome assembly GCF_932294415.1 of Quercus robur. NCBI lineage: Eukaryota > Viridiplantae > Streptophyta > Magnoliopsida > Fagales > Fagaceae > Quercus > Quercus robur. The sequence goes on from NC_065535.1 coordinate 40,694,604, forward strand.
TAGTTTTAAATGCAAAAAACCTGCCTTTCATAGTTTCTGGAACCTTAGCATGCATACACATGCTTGTTTATGCGTACACATGCATAAAACATACGCATGCAAAGCTTGAGCATGCGTGCACATACACGTGTTTGCGTACACATTCCCTAGGGCTTCAGTGGCCTTTCTTTTCCAAAAATAGATTATTTATTTTGTAATTTATTTTTCCGAAAACACTTTCCTCCAGTCAATTTCAATTTGATCAGGCCCTAAACCAACCTTGGGCTCTAGAAGTCCAGCATCATTGGGGAACAGAGGCCCGAGTCTTAAGGGGTACAAAATACGGTATCTACAAATGCCCCTCTTTTGATTTGTGAGCTCCACTAACGGAATCAAAAGAATAAAAGACAAAACATTTTGTTTTGACGTACAGTTCGAGCCCAACCCACGTACACAACAAACAAATATTGGGTGGGGTGCAACTTTGTAGAGTTGCGTGGGATTCGTATGTCCGAAGTCCCACCTTTGTTACTCAGGAAACAAGCAATGACAGGTTCATTATCCTAGAACTTGTTTTGCCAATTGCAAGTAAAAGGTCAGTGACTCACTATCCTAGAGTCACTAAGAAAGAAAAACAAACATGGCCAACGACCTTAACAATCAACGAAACAAACAAGGTGCTCTTACGAGCTTAAAAGGATATATATATATATATATATATATATATATCTGTGGTGTCCATCTGGGCTCTTACCTCAAACTTCTTCGAGTGACTTGCACCTCTGGGTAATACTTTTCTTCCATCTTTATCTCTTCTATTCTAGTAAAGCTCTTGCCTCTGGGTGACTTTCGCCTCTATCTCTATCTCTACCTCTTCTATTCTGATTTGTATGGGGCTTATACTTGCATATTCAATTCCCTTGGGATATGTGCACAAGTTCTGTAATCTTCACTTCTAACTTGTATAGGGCATGTGCTTGCATATTCAATTACCACTGGATATGTCCACAAGTTCTGTATTATTCTCTTCTAACTTGTATAGGGCCTGTACCTACATATTCAATTCTCACGGGATATGTGCACAAGTGGCCTTGGTAGTTCTAACTTTCGAGGAAGTCCTTGGTGTATGATCCACTGGGGAGAATGACTTGCTGAGGAGTGTGTTGATGGCCTATGGGGTAGCCTTCTTGGTGATTTTGACCTATGAGGACGTCTCTGATGGTGTGTAGTCCATTGGGAAGAATTTTCTTCTTCTCCTTCATGACCCATTGGGGGAATTAGTGTTAATTCTACTTGTGAGGGAGTTTCCTCAACTCTTAGAGGGAATTCTTTTGTTCACAACCCTCGAAGGAGTTATCCTTGTGCCTTAGACCTGTAGGGGAGTCCTCCATGATGCTTGGGAAAAATTTCTTATCTTGTGACTTACTAGGGATTCAATAGATGGTTTTAACCTGCAAGGGAGTTTCCTTGGTGATTTCTAATCCACTGAGGGATGTTTTTGATCTTTTCAATCCATTAGAGATGCTTTGAGAGTCCTACCCTACTAAGGGTACTTCTGTCATTTTCAGTTGCATTCCTGATTTTTTCTTTGCATTTCCCACCTTCTGGGAGTCCACTCAGTATATTCTAAAAGTTTTTAATTTTTTAATTATTTATTTTTTACTTTGCTAAACTACATGTAGTTTAGTGGGAGGCCTACACTACATGTAGTTTAGTCATCAGACCTTCCTGCCTTTTCATGTTTTTCCAACGGTTACCAACCATTTCTTTTTCTTCTTATTCTTCTTCATCTTCTTCAACTCTTTATATTCTCTCTAACTCTCCAACTTCCATATTCCCTCTACAAAAGCTTTCTGCCTTTCTCTCATTTCTTCATCTCTCATAGTCTGATCATCTCTTTCTCTCCCAAACTCTCTCATCCTTTCCAATAGCACCCAAGTCCAAAACCAAGAAAACCTCCTATTTGATTTCCAACGACGTCTTCAACCTCACATGTTGGAATGGGGCTACAAGGCTAACTGAGTCTCCTCCACTGATCTACAGGCCACAAAACCATCTTTCAGAGAGTGCACAGACTAGATTGGTCAGAGAGTGCTCTCTCTCATCCTTTAAGTTTTGCTTTAATCTTCCATTTTAATTTGTTTTTAAACTTGTAAATGCTTGGGTTTTGTTGTGGGATGGGTTTAGATGAAAACCTGTGCCTTAGGAAGGGTAGGAACATGTTTAGGATAAGTTTAGATCAAAAGTTGGCCGAAATATCGTGAGGCTCTCTCTGTCTGTGTTCTTGTGTGCGCATACATCAGGCATGCGTGTGTGTCTTGTATTCATGCGTTCGCATGCTAACTTCACCTGTACATGCCCATATTCATTAGTTGATACGAACATAGGATCCAACATGTGCATGCATGCAGAGATCCTGAACACACATGCGTGGGCCTACGTGCGCATGCTTGCACTCAAAAACCTCAATTTTTATTATTTTGACTCCTTTTCACCTATTTCCTTATCCAATGGCAATTCTTATGTTCTCTTTTAATCTTTTTTGCAGGTCTTGCCTCCTTTCTCAAGCAAGGGTAGTACTAGTCACATCTCTTCTTGGTACAGGGCCCTGACTGATGACAAAAAGGCCTTGGTGCTTGCAGCAGGCTTTGAGCCCATCCTCCATTTGATTTCAGACCCTCTTGACTTCCACTAGATGACCGGTCTTAGGTGTGACGGGCCGCTCATTAACCTGAAGGGTGAGTCAGGTATACAGCTGAGCATAGAGCTGCTAGGGTAGAGGCACACGACAGAGATAGTCTGTTACTTTGATCTCAAGACACACCACAGACCTCTTCTTTAAGAGATGCTTGAGGATTGTGCCTAGATGGCTAGGGCATTCTTGCTGTATATACTGGGGGCATATCTCTTCACTAGCGGTGGGCAAACGATGTCCTTAAGGTGGCTAGCTCTTTTCCACGATTTCAAGGAAGCTTGGGAGGCTAACTGGGGTCAAGCTTGTCTTGCCTACCTGTACTCATCCTTGGACACACTTAGCCGGTGTACTCTACACCAATTGGTGGGGCCTTAGAAGCTCCTTGATGTCAGTTCTTTCTTCCTTTTCTTTTGTAGCTTCTTACAAACATGTACATTGCACCTTTGCAAACTATGTTCATCCATATGTCATCTAGGTTTACAAAACTGTATCTCATGCGCATGCAAACTGTGTTCATGTCTCTATCTTGCAAACTATCATCTTGCCACTATATCTGTATTTTGCAAACTATCATCTTGCAAACTGTACCTTGTCTATTTTGCAAACTGTCATCTATATTCTTGCAAACTATGCTTTCTCTTTTTAGCGTTAGGCCATGAAATACAGTCTCATTACTCGTGTAGTGGGGGTGGACTTGAGGAGTTTTCCTTTGGTCAAGGCTCATTTTAATGAGCTTTCTTTTGAAGAGGTGAGTAGAGATCCTACTTTCTCTCATTAATTTCTTTTGCATGTCTCCTAGGGTTCTCCTTCTAACCCTATGTGTTGTCACAGGTTATATAGAGTCCTTGGGAAGGTATTCCTCTTGTTGCAGACCTTAATTTGGAAGTGCTTGCCATTATTGCTACTAGGATGACCCAGCCTTTGGAGTGTGTTGGCTTAAGGGTCCTTTACTTGGCTAAGAAGGTTTGTTGCCAGTTGGAGGGCGTAGATGCACCGCGGGTTCCAATGGATCCTCTATGGTTCATACTTGCCCCACTTTTCCATGACCGATGCCGAGTACCAGTTGTGGAGGAGCAACATTCCCTATGCCGAGCAACTCGTGGATGACTTGGAATACGATGAGTTCTATGAGACTCATCTCATGCCCTCCCTCTCTGCGGAAGTATGTATTCTTTCTTTTTCACTTTCCTTTCTCTTTTCTTGCATTTTCCTGCACATGGTGATAGTCAATTGTGATGATTATGTCAGGGTGCAGTTGGCACTGTTGCTGGTGGTCCTATTGACCCTCCTTGTCTACCTTGGTCGGTCTCTACCTATGGCCCTGTTTGCTTTGCTCAGAAGCATCCAATGGGGCATAACTCAAATGTCATGGGTTACCCTTTTCCTTAGGGTACACGATCGGTGAGCTCTCTTTTATCCTCGTCTTAACTTTTCTTTTCTTGCATCTCTTAAAACTTGTTTTAACACTGACTTCTTTTCAAATTCAGCCCACTGTGGTGAAGCACAAGGATCTTGTCTGGCTTGCTAGAAACCTCAAGCTGGAGGTGACCAAGTATTCTAGGCAAATTTATGGTCTTGGAGGGTATGTCCACCCGAGGGATGATGTGTTAGGATTAGTGCCCTTAAATCCTATTGTATGATGCTATGTAAGACACTATGTATGACTTAATGTTGTGATTAATAAAGTTGTTTTTATTATTATCTAAAATAATGGTAACATGAATATTCGGACATTATTATATAGTCCATGAGATGCATAGTATGTGATTTGTGTGATTTAGTCACAGAAGATATAAATCACAAGTTCTTTGTAAACTCAGAATTTTAGTTCATAGTCGGTGATGAAATTGGGCATTTCATCTGCGAAGACTATAACATATCAACTAAGATGATTTGTCTTGATCATGGAAGTGGAGACTTCTAGTTGATGTGTTGATATGTTTTAAGAGTTAAGACATATTGAATTGGACCGCTGTGAGATTTATTATTCTTCTAATGATTGTCAAATGTATAATAAATCTCACGACTTTTATTTACATGAACTCTTAATCCAAAGAGAATAATGGACTTGATCATAAAGTGTAGGTTGCTTTGATATATTAGGAGTGAGATCTAATGTAATGGTCAAAACCTCAGTATGTTGGGCAGCCACATTTAGTGTTAATGGAACATATATTCTTAAGATGAAATTCATAGTCTCTTAACGGAGATATAAAATATTCCCTTGAGATAAGTTTAATGGGTTAGGTTATTCAGAGAGTTAGGCCTAACCACATTGGTAAGAAATTACTAAAGTATATATTTATGAAATTAGATTTCATAAATATATCATGAATAACTTAAAAAGATTAAACCAAATATTGAAGGATTAAGATGTAGTAATTTACAAAGTGGTAGTCTACATTCATGACTTTGTATTACTATGAATATTTTATGAAGGAGTTGCATGTATAATAAAGTCTTAGGATATAATTTATTAATAAGGCCTAGAGTGCAATTATATTTATATAGTAGTATTAAATATAATTAATGGTAACTTTGGACTTGTCAAGAGTTGATAGAAAAGCCCAAGGCCCATTGGGGCTAGAGTCTTATTTGTTCCCTTTTGGTCCCACTCCAAGCCACACACTAAAGCCCAATTGGAAAGGCCCAAAAGGCTAGCCCAATTAGATAATCAGTTATGTGGAGAGCAACGTACAGAATTTTTATGAACATGAAATGGTGTGTATGTTAGTGTAAGACTCTCTTTCATTCTCTTAGAACAAACTGATTGAGAGACCACACTTCTTGGGCAATAAGTGGAATTGGAGTGAAGATTAAAAGTGTTCTCAAGAACTTCTGATCTTCGGTTTTGAAATTCACCACACCAAGGTACACTCTCTTATGCCTAAATTCTGAAACTTACATAGTACATGTTAACAATTGTGAATGAAGTAGATACGTTAATTTTCCACTGTGTACATTCATATTTCCAACATCATGATGATGATGGTGATGACCTTAAGAAGACCCCAAGCGATCAGCCAAGGAAGAGGCATTACCAACGATGATCTTGTATCTTTGCACTTTGGATTTTATTTGAGACATTTGGTTGTATGTTAAGAACATCTTTTACATTTCTACTTTTATGGGAATTTTCGCATTTTACTTTGTCTTTCTTTTTCCTTTTCCTCTTCTTTTTGATGCTTGAAAATCTGAGCTTGTTTATGTCTTGAGTAATCCTTTAGGCCGTAGGAACCATGAGGGAAGCCTTATTGGAGGAACCACACTCCAAATAGGAAAAGGAATTTGAATCTCTATGCTTGCTTGCATGCGCATAAGCGCACATGCATACGCAGGTGTTAACCATGCGCACGCACCTCTGACCATGCGCAAGCATGCCGCCAAGTAGAAAAACCCTACCTGACCCTCCTTAGTATAAAATAGCCGTAAGAGGCCTCCAAACCTTCACAAAACGTATTCCTAGATAAGGAAACATCCTCTAAGGTCCCCAAATGGTAGAATTTACTTTTTTACAGGTTTTGGCATGGATCAAGAAGCTTAGTCCTAGTTTCAAAGACACTCTCACTCCTTTTAGTCTCTCTTGTGTTCCTTTCTATCACTAAATTACAGTGAACGAGCCTCTTCTCCGTGCTGCTACTGAATTTTGGATTCCTACTTGGCATATCTTCCAATTCAATGGCGTGGAATTATGCCCCACTCTTAAAGAATTTGGCACAATCATGGGCGAGCCTGACCTCAATGCTATTATTCTTCCCACTCTTGAGGAAGATCTCTCTGATTTGGCTCATCAACTCTTAAGGGTTCCTCTAGCTATGGCCAAAAGGTGGTGCACGCTTGATAAGTTGAATATTCACGCGGTTTTCAAGTATTTTTCTCAATAGGTTGTTCTTTTGGTTGGGGTGAAGCACTCTCAATATCTTAATGCTTTTTGTCTTTGCATCCTTGCAAGGTACTTCTTTGTGTATGAGACACCTTGTATGGACCCAAGAATTCTTCAAGTGGTCAACAATCTAGAGAGGGGGAGTCCAATTATCATCATCGTGGCTGAAACTCTCAATGGCTTGGATGTTTTTCATAGAGAGGAAGCAACATTCTTTGCGGGGAGTCCTCTCGTTCTTCAGGTATGATCCCTAATTTTTGCCCAGGTTCACAACCTAACGGGATTCCTCTAATTTTTGCATTGATTGCCTTTCGGTTTTCAACCCATCGAGGCTCCTTATATCATCTTTGTATATACATTTATTTCTCTCTCTCTCTCTCTCTTTTATTTTTATCTCTCTATTTTCCACTCAACACTCATGCTTTCTTCTTTTTCTCTCCTTTAGATATGGCTATATGAAAGGCTCTAGTTGTTCTATCTACCCACTGTCTTTCCTTGTCAATTATAGCCAAAGCACTATCATTATCGTAAGCCAAAAAATAAGGAGATGGATCCTGCTGAGTTCACTAAATTCCTAAAGCATCTCTCTCATTTAGGTATCCAATGGGTGGTGGAATGGTGGCGCATCACAGATATGTTTAATTACGACTTCAAGGATAATTGTGTTCCCTTGGTTGGGCTTCGTCGTTGCTCTTACTACTTCATATGTCGCATTGCAAGGCAATTTGGTGACCATCAAGGAACTCTTAGTAACGATGGTTCCTTCCATACCTTGGCATTCATGAGAGGATCTTGGGTAAGATCCATGCGACTTAGTCACGGAGGATGATAACTAGGGACATCCGCTTTCCTTTATTCCTCCATCTAACTTTGGGGTGCCAGAAGTGGCTATCTGCTGACATGAGGTCGGTTCATAGGGAGGAGAAAGTTTACAAGAAGTCCAACAAAAGAAAGAGGACTGACTACTACCTTGATATGCCCCAAATTTTACTTTCCTGCACTTTATGATTCTCATGCCTATTCTTTTGAGTTTAATAAAGGATTGGAATGTTCCAAATCCCCTACGGAAACAATTTTGTTATCTTTTAACTTGTCCAATAAGAGAATCAACTATTTTATTATCTTTGTTTATTGTCTTTTTTTATTTTATTTTTATTTTTATGCCATGTAACTTTTTCCCATCACGTCCTTGTAGGAATTTTTGCTATACACCTGGTCTTTTCCCTTATCTTTTGCCTAGATCACCATTTCGAGTTTTCAACCTAGTGGGGTTCATATGCCTTAACTTTTGCCTAGGTCACCCTCTTAGGTTTTCAACCTAGTAGGCTTTCTCTTTTCAAATGTTATACTTCTAGAGTCTATCCATGTTGATTGGGCGAAGCATCTCTTCTCCATCCAAACATGTAATTCTTGTAGCGCCTCCTGACATTATCTTCTTGATAATAAAAAGACCAGACCATCTTGGCTTCATCTTTCCCCTTAGATCAAAAGTCTCATCTCTAAGTATCTTTAGGACTAAATCTCCTTCCTTAAGGTTTCTAGTTTTCACCTTATTATTAAATGCCCTAGTAATCCTCTTCTGATAACCTTGTGTATGGTACTGTGCTCTAGCTCTCTTCTCGTCTATCAAAGCCGACTATTCATATCTTTCCCTTATCCAGTCCACTTCTAGGACTTTGGTTTCTACCAGCACCCTTAAATATTGTTTCTCCACTTTAGTGGGAAGTATTGCTTCACTCCTATAAACGAAAGAGTAGAGGGTTGCCCTAATTGATTCACATATAGAAGTTATGTAGCCCCATAAGGCAAACAGAAGCTTTTTGGCCCAATCCATGTATCTCACTACCATCTTGTCTAGGATATTCTTGATGTTCTTATTGGTTGCTACTATGGCTCCATTGGTTTGTGGTTGATAGGTGAAGGCTTATGGTGCTCAATGTTGCACGACTCCATGATCCTTCAAACCTCTCCCTCAAAGTGGGAACCATTGTTTGAGATGATTTCTTCTGGTACCCCAAACTGATAGATGATGTTGTTCTCTATGAATCGAGCCACAAGCTTAGCTTTTAGTACAAAGTAGGAGGCTGCCTTTACCCATTTAGTGAAATAGTCAATTTGAGGCCTTAAGGGCTATTTTTCCAATCACGTCTATGCCCCATACTAATAAAGGCCATGGAGAGGTCATGCTATATAGAGCACTAGGCGGTACACGGTTCAAATTTACGTGTGCCTGTGAATCATGACAACTTTTTAAAAAGTAGAAATCGATTTCCATCATATTCCAATAGTATCCCATTCTTTGGATTTCCTTGGCCAACATCCACCCATTCATGTGAGAACCACAAATCCCTCGGTGGACTTCTTCCATGAATCTTTTGGCTTCGTCTTTCTTTAGGAAACAAAGGTGCACACCATCATAGGATCTCCTATAGAGTTGACCTCCACATAGGATGTATTGCATTGCCATCATCCTAACCGAACGATGTTCTCTCTTTTTGGCACCATCAGGATAAATTCCTAATTCTAGGAATTTCATGATGTCTTAATACCAAAAGACCTTTTCCTCTTCTATAGCCAAGACTGATGGTCCTACCTTCTTCTTGTGTGCCAACTCATAACTTTGCTTGATCTTTAAGGGTCATGTCCATACTCCCTTAGGTATTTCAACCATTAAGGCCATAGTATCCAAAGCATATGCAAACTAATTTTGAGCTCTAGGGATGACAATATACTCAATCTTGTCAAAGGTTTTTGTCAAATCCTCTAAATATTGCTGATAAGGTTTCAAGTGTTCTTCCTTCACCTTACACAATTTTTGTGCTTGGGCTATGACCAAAGTCGAATCTCTAAAGACCTATGCCTCTTTTACCCCTAACACTTGAAGGGTTTCCATTTCAACAATACAAGCCTTGTATTCTGCCATATTGTTGGTTGTGTTGAAGTTCAATTTGATGGCCAAAGGTATATGGGATCCATCAAGAGTGATCACAAATACTCCTATCCCATTCCCATATTGGTTCACAACTTCATCGAAATACATCTTCCAAGCCCGTAGTTTAATGTACAAAATATCCTTGTTTGGAAAATCCTCTTTACCATTCTCTTCTTCTATGGGGTTCTCGGCACAAAAGTTTGACACAACGCTTCCTTTGATAGTTTTTCTAGCCACATACTTCCAATCAAATTCTGCCAATAGGATCAACCATCTTGATAACATTCCACTTAGAGCGGGCTTCTCAAACAGATACTTCAACTTATCCATTCTGGCTACTATCCATATCTAGAAATGTAGGATGTGTCTCAGTTTTTGCACAGCCCACACGAGAGCAAAGCATGACTTTTCTATGGGTGTGTATCTAGTCTCATAATCATGGAACCTCTTGCTCAAGTAGTACATGACTCTCTCATTCTTATCATCATGCTCTTGTGTAAGCATACTTCCAACCACGTTTTCTATGATCGAGAGATAAAGGAGTAGTGGCTTTCCATGCTTCGAGGGTACTAGGATGGGTGGATGGAGAAGATATTCTTTAATGAGCTTAAAGGCTTTCTAACACTCATCATTCCATGTGTGGGGTTCATTCTTCCTTAAAAGCTTGAAGATGGGCTCATAAGTGGAGGTAAGCTTGTGAATAAATCGGCTGATGTACTGCAACTGAACTAAGAATCCTCTTATCTCTTTCTCACTATTAGGTGGAGGCATGTCCAATATAACTTTGATCTTTGATGGGTCAATATCTATCCCTCTATCACTTACCAAGAAGCCTAGCAACTTCCTGGCAATTACCTCAAAGGTGCATTTTGTAGGTTCAATCTCAGTCTATACTCCTTGATCCTTTCGAAAAATTTCTCAAATTAGCTATGTGGCCTTCTCTATCTTTGGACTTCACGATCATGTCATCAACATATACCTTTACTTCATTGTGCATCATGTCATGTAACAAGGCTGTAGCCATTCTTTGATAGGTCACATCCGCATTCTTGAGCCCAAATGGCATTATTGCATAACAATAAATCCCCCATTCAGTGGTGAAGGTGGTCTTGGTCATGTCCTTAGGAGTCATCTTGATTTGGTTATATCTCGAGAAACCATCCATGAAAAACATAAAGGCACTACCAATTGTAATATCCATTAAGACATCTATATGAGGAAGAGGGAAATCATACTTAGGGCAAGCCTTTATAGCTCTCTAAAATCCACGCACATCCTCACTTTTTTATCCTTCTTAGGTACAGGCACAACATTGGTTATCCACTCGGCTTGGTGCACGGGTTTGATGAACCTTACTTTCAACTGTTTTGTGACCTCTTCCTTAATCTTAAGGAGCCACTTGGTTCTCAAACGCCTTAACTTCTGCTTAACAGGCACCATGTGAGCATGGGTATCAATGTAGTGTTGAGCTATGTCAAGATCAATACCGAGCATATCTTCATAAGACTATGTAAACACCTCTTAGAATTCTGTGAGTAGTTCTTGGAGGTCTTTTCTTTCTTCTTTGTTTAGGGTTGAACCAACTTTAATTAAGCATAGATTCTCATCATTGCCCAAATTAAGAGTTTCAAAAGCCAGTTCCACAGGTTCAATTTTCTTTTCCAATTTTTTATTAATTTCATTTTCAAATTCATTAGAATCATTTAAGTGCAAAATTTCAATATTATGGGACACATCAAAATAAGCCAAATCAGAATTCATCTTATTGAAAATGTTGAAAAGTACATCTAAACTTGCATTACAAAATTTTTTCCCATATTCATAGAAAACCCAACTTAAGTCCAATTGCTAAGTTGCCCATTAGCAAGCATGCTGAAGGTAGAAGGATCACTTGACTCCTCAATGGTGATGGTGAGCACATCCCCCCTACCCCCCTCCTCCCACTTTTAGCATAGCCTTCATTGCTTCAACATCCATGTAATCCTCCCAATTGACCTCCTCTTGAATTTCCTTTACCATCACAGTAGGTTTTTCCTTGAAAGTGAGTTTCTCATTGTAAGAGACCTCGCGTCCCTCAAAAAAGAGATTCGGGTACCTTTTAGGGTAACTCTCATTTTGGGTAAGTGGTATGACGTCGTCACTTTTTTTTTTTTTTTATACAAAAAATAAGAAAAACTAAATATATACAAATACATGACTGAATCATTCTCTTTATTGACTGAATAAAAGAAATTACATATCTTGAAAAACTTTAAAATTACATAGCTTTGGGTCCTAGTTACAATCTACCAAAGATACATGGCTTTTGACATAGTTACATTCTACAAAAAATAAATAAATAATAAAGACAAGGCTAGATCTACTTAGCCAAAGACTTGAATCCGGAGGCTAGGTTATGAAATGGAAAGGTGTTAGGCACCCATTCTAGGAATGACAAGTAAAGTGCGTTTTGTCAAAGGATTTGCCAATTACATAAAATAGTGACATATGTTCCTAACAAGTGAATCACATATATCCTAACAATCTCCTCCTTTGACAATCTGTGACAAAACCACAACTAACAAAGGAGATATGAGAGAAGTCATAAATCATTCAACTCATATTCACTTGTTGAATACAATAAAATCTATCCTAACACAAACTCTTGAAAAACTTTGCAAGAAGAGAGTCTATGGCAAGAAAGACTTTGACAACCGGTATTTCTAAAACACTTTATTTCTAAAACACTTTAAACAAAACTCATCATGGCATCTTAGTGTGAAATAGAAATAATAGATTGCATGCATAATATAAGAAACATGTGTATAAAGAAAGAAAAGAAACAACGCATGGAGAGATAGGTGAAAAGAAAAACATACATCATTATATAAGGAATATAAGAACAATGTATGTCAATTATGGTCACAAGACCCATGTACAAGAAAAAGTGTATCTCAAAGAAAAAGAAAAGAAAAAGATACATCAGATCCTCACTACATCCCTCATATAAACACTCCCCCTATCAAAAATCTCCTATACTAACCCTTCCTCTAAGTATGACTACTCTCAAATCCAAAACTACTCCCCCTTTTTGTCACTAGTTACAAAGTGTAAAAGTGTCAAGTAGACATCTCATCAGTGCTGGAAGAGCTAGCATCTCCATCCTCATCATCATCATCATCGTCGGAGTCGTCATCGTCCTTGAATGTCTTAGATGCCTCGGGAGGAGGAAAGGGAGACTCTACAAAGCCACCAAGGTGAGCCTGCCTTCTAGCAATATGGCCGACACGGATGTTCACCTAATACAACTCAGTATAGAGTGTACCAAGGTGAGCATCCATGCACTGAAGCTGCACCATGATCGCGTCTAGAGTCACACCTCCCTTTAAAGTAGAGGGAGTTTAGGTGGATGGAGCTAAAAGAGTGTGAGGAGCTGTCATACCGAACTGCCTCAAACGAAACTATGCCTCATTGTGTTTAACGGTACTAGCATCTATAGCACCCATGACATGGAAGGGCTCGGAAGAAGGAAAAGAAACATCAAAATGGCGTAAAAGCCTCGTGATAGTTGAAGGGAAGATGAGCTTATCACGGGTCGCCAAATCCCTATACACATCTATAAGAGAAAGAATCAAATTAGAGGGAAAGTCTATACTAAGGTTCTCCAAAAGAGAAAGCAAAAACCGAGCACGGGGCTCGGTAATAGAATTATAGTGAGAGAGAGGATGAAGTACAAAAGTCATGACCATGTTAAGAAAACGAGGGCCTTTATCAAAGCCTGAATAAGAAGTAAACTGACAATCACCCTAATTAGATGGACACTCACAAAAGGCAAAAATGAGCTCGTATTTAGACACGGTCTTAAGACAATCACAATCAGGGTAGTCAGGATGCTCTACGTTAAAGACACAGAGCACATCGGAGACAATCTTTAGTGTGACAACAATGCGCGTACCTCGAACGCGAGTAATGAAATGAGTTACTGAAAAATCAAATCCATGCATGCTGGAGTTGAACTCTTGGATTAGCACAGATGGACATGTGACTGGGATGTCACATAGTGACTCCCAACCTCGACTGTAGATGACAGTGGGAAGGTCAGTGTTAGAGAAGTCCGACAAGATGACGTGGCATTCTGAATGAGTACCTCGTCGGGAAAAGTTCTCAAAGAAGTTCAATCTGGCCTTCTCATCATGGAACCGGACAGAAAAAGGGGTAGTGTCAGTAGAAGAAGATGCCCCGGAACGAAGAGGGTTCAGGGACGAAGCAGATTTATGTTTGGGTGCCATAGAAGTAGACTAATGTAAATGAAGAGAGGGAGAGAGAGAGAAGGTAATCAGAAAAGTCCCAAGCAATTCAAATATATCAAGATATATTGAAAAGAAAGAACGTATGCATGAGAATGCATGAACATGTGACATGCAATAGAAAAAGCATCATGGGCTCAGCTCAATCCAAACCTACCGGCACACAAGCAGATAATAGATATAGCACACATCTAAATGCATGAAAATATAGTTATAATACTCATGAGATGCAATGCATGAAGTTTTTAAGATCAAATCTTCAAAATCCATCCCAAAAATTTTGCAAAAACCTCTTTCATTTTGAAAAAATCCTAAAATTTTCAAAATTCCCAAAACTTAGGTTAAAAAGCATGAAATGCAAGAAAATGAGGGATTTAGACACTTACCAAGTGAAGAAAACTTGATTAGGGTCTTGGAATCCTTGAGAAAGAGGTTTAAGGTGAAAGAGAGAGAGAGAGAGAGAGAGAGAGAGAGAGGTTTTGGGAGGTGAAAAGGCTAAAGAGATTGAGAGAAATCGACAGAAATGAGATCTGAATCTCAAGTGCCCCTTATATAGCACCTTAGTAATTCTCGACAGATTGAGAGGTATTGAGGATCTGTCAAGCTTTAAAGAGTTCGATAGAAGCTGCTATCGAGCATGTGTCCAAGGCAAGGTGAATCTCGATGGATCGAGGTTTCTATTGAGGAGCTAATGAGGGGTTAGAAAGTTTCTCGATAGATCAACCCAGTTGTCGAGAGCTGTCAAGATTGCAATAAAAAGCAACTGAAGAGCTCGATAGATAAGCCAGGTGTCGAAAGGTTTTGAGGAGTTGTGAATGCAATCAAGCATGCAACTTAACCAAGGATCCAAACAACATTTTAAACTCTCAAAATCATCTCTCAGCAACAAATTTTAAGCACATAGATCCCAAAAACATACACACACACACTAAACAGGTCTAACCAATTTTATATTTAAAAAACAAGTCAAGACAGTTTAGTGAGCATTCATTAACATATGTAAACCTTGTGATGGCCAAATCACATTGTACTTGCACATGTATCAAGAGTAGCAAAGAATATTGTCTGTTGTGTGTGAAAAACATTGCAAGATTGCATAAGTGTCTACATGTTATGACGATTTGAGATATGAGAAAATCACTTTAACTCACACACAATCATAACTGTTTGATGGGGACTATCACCTTCGAGGTACATCCTATAACTCCCACATCTCCTAGAATACACGCTTGCAATCATATTTAAAAGCATTTTGATCTTTTTGCTTTTTATTTTTCTTTGCATATTTTTCTTTTAAGCAAACCATGCTTGGGCATATATGAGAGAGAAAAGAAATACCTGATTATGTTAAGCATTTGACATTCCACTTTTGCTATGCCAAAGCATACAAATATCATTTCATGATTGGCGGGCAACAGTGGTGAGATGGTTATTTATGCCTTTCTCTTAGGACTTTCTAGTCTTTCCCGTCAAAAAGAGTGATACGAGTGCTAAGTACAAGAGATCACTTAACCTTACTCATCACAAACATGAGCCACAAAGCTCACTTGCTTAGTTGTGCATAGAGATGCTCACCTAAACTACAAAAGATACAAAGTTTTGAAAACTTTGTTTCAATGGCCATCCAAAGTACACAAGTACCAATGTACACAAACACACACTATTTTTTGTATTTTTCAATTTTTTTTTTTATGAAAAAAAAAAAACCAAAACTGAAAAGAAAACAACCAAAAAAAAATTAAACAAAGCAATGCATAAAACTAGACTGACTCAAAACAATAAAGCAAAACACACAAGTAATGCAAACAAAAACAAGAAGAGGAGAGAGAAAAAGTGACAGAATCACTTAGAGCCCTTTTCCTTTCACAACTTGGAAGAACCTTTCTGTTTGGTGAACCCTTGATTCGATGGTGAAAATGAAGAATTGAAACCGTTCAAGTTCAAAAGGAACATGAGAGCTTTGAGAAGATCTCTAAGGGGAGCAAAAGAGGATTGAAACTGATTTTGGTTTCCTGATGCAATCATGTTGTTGCTCTGTTGAGTGGCTAACCAATTATAGCAATTAGGTCGAGTATGACCGGCTACTCCACAGTGATGACAGAGATGCTGCTTCTTCTGTTTAGGCTTTTGAGAGTTAGCCTTCTTAGCCTTAGGGTTTTTAACTTCTTTCTTTTACTGCTTAGGGGGTGCTCCTAAGATAGATTTACCCTTGTCTATGTTCTCACTAGCTAAGTCATTTTTAACAACATTGTTATCATTTTCAATATTATTAGCAGAAGGAACAAAAACAGTAGTACTAGTAGAAGTGATACTAGGAGAAGAGAAATCATACCCTAAACCTGTTCGATTAGAAGAAGATTTATGAAGACTGAGCATCTCATCAAGCTTTGCACTTGAAGTCCTCTCCAATTAAGCTTTGACTTGAAACAGCTCCAATAGTCTGATTGGCTTCATCAAACTTTGTGGAAAGCTTTCCTCGTTCCAGCTCTACATCACTAAGCTTCTTGGTGGTCAACCTATACATCTTCTCATGCTTTTCTGAGACCTTGTATAATTTTGCATAGGTTGTGTGGATGTCATCTTGTTCATCTATCCTCTCAAACTTGGACTCCATCAATTCCTCTTCTTCACCCACATCTTCAACAATGCCCTTAGTAGGATTGATAGTGGCAGTGAAGGTATTTAGGATTTCGTCATCCTCATTTTCGGAATCATCCTCAGGCTAGGTGTCGCTTAAAGTAGTAGCAAGTGCCTTGCTCTTCCCAATGGTTTTAAGATATGTAAGGCACTCTTGTTTCATGTGACTGAAGCCTTGACACACGAAGCACTTTGGTCCTGAGGGAACAGTGTACTGACCACCATCCCTAGCATCCTTCTTCCCTTTGGCTATGTGTTGGTGGTGAAAATTATTTTGGCTATGTATGGGTTATTTTGGCTATGTGGTAATGGTATTGTGAATTTTTCAGGTCTGGATGTATGAGTATTTTGGAGTTGGTCTTGAAATTCGGGAGGAAGTTGCTGGAATTTTTCCTAGATTTCTCTGTTGGTTGTCCAAACATCATTTGTCTCTACCTTCTAGATGTTCTTTGGAGATTTGTCGCTTAGTGATTGACAACCTGACAATTGATGATGTGAGTTCTTTCTTCTTTCTCCTTTTCAAATCTTTGGCAATTGGTTATGCTTCAGTCTCTTCTCTTTCTGAGTTCCTTTTTGTAATTTTTCAAATGAACTTAAATCCTTGGGCTGGATGTGAGGGGTATGCTGAGTGTGAGCAGGCTCTAGAATTGAATGGCTGCTAAGTATTGTTTGAATGTGGGCATGGAAAGTACTGGTATCTTGGTGATCGGGTGTTGCCCCAAGTTGAACATGTGTATCCTTCCACCACAATTCCAACTCCTCCTTGTCACACTGTTTGATTGGCTGACCTTCTAACAAATGAAGAGATTGCTCGGGCCCATGATGGCTATATTGTTGCAGGAGTAGAAGGAAATAATTCTGAATTTGTCCGAGATAATCTGCAAGGTTGCTTGGTTGGCAGAACGGTATTTCTCTTCCCTTCTAAGATCAAACTTTTTTTTTTTTTTTTTGCAAATTCATTTTCCATATTTGTGCTTTGTAACAATATTTGCATGTTGGACTTTCAGCCTCCTGCTTCTAAAGGAGAGGAAAAGGAAGAGATTCCCTCTCCTCACTATACTGGTTGCTCTTCTAGTTCTTTCACAGAGACTTATCCTCATTTTTTGGCATGGCAGTATGATGTGATGAATCCTGATGGAACATATAGTTCCATGCCTTTGACTAGGCCAGAGCACGTACCAAATGTTTTAGTCCCAATATGTGCTCAATGATTCGAATTGGATATGCCATGTTGCTTTCTAAGCATCTTTGGCTTTGAATTACACTTGATGGTGAAATTAACACCTGATTTTACTAACTTTTCAAGAACATCAAATGGAAATGGCTGATGCTGCCAGAAGAACTTTAGAGGAAAGGATTAGGAGCCTTGAACTTGAAAATCGTCAGTACGATCCTCGTTTTTTCACAAGTCAAGAAGGAAATACTAAAGGTGGCTCTTCTAGAGGTGGATCGAGGAGATCCTCACGCAGCGGACTCAGAGTCCTAATGATGCATGATCTGTATTTTTATTTTTCCTGCAAAATAAAAGGAAGTGTTCCTTAGAAAATCTTGTATTATGTCCCATGTTTAGTTCTTTGTCCTTGGCATCACCTCGAATCATGTAGAAACTTTAACTAAGACTAGTTTAGAATTCACCTAATGAGATCTTGTTGTACCAATTTAAACTTATCTTGCTTGGCTCTATTGGAATTTGCACTTACTTGAATAAGGTGGAACTAAATGCCCCTAGTTTAAAATGAATACATGATTTTTTGGAAATCTTGGTGATGATGATTTTTTTCTAGAAAAATGATGATGGTGATCTTTTTGAAAAATGAGCCATGGGCGAATGTCCCTAGTATACAACAGGATGCATGATTCTTGAAAATCTCAATGATTTTTTTTTTTTTGAAAACTAAGACATGGGTGAATGCCTCTAGTTTGGAACATAAATCCATGAGTCTTAAAAAAATACTTCATTTGATCAATTTTTTTTAAAACAATGGTGCAAGTGATGATTTTTGAAAACAAGTGGGATAGACACGTCAGAATGTCGCAATTTGAGTGTTAAACGATCTTAAAAATTATCTGGGAACGCAAAATTGCATGGAATTGTATGAGCGTATAACCGAGAGGCTGCGTGCCACTTGGCGAAGTAGGAGTACCATTCAACACTTTTAGAGTGCCAAATTGCACTTGGTCATGCCGTGATGCTCATGCAATGGTGGGCCAACTCCTCATGCTTTGCCAATGTGTGTTTCACGTTTTCACATTTTTTTGAAAAAATTTCACTCCGTTTGTGATCAAGAAACATTCTCCTAGTCAGCTACAAACTCTCTAAAACCTATTTCAAACCTGATTAGGCCTTGATGCAACTTATATAAATGAATTCTCCTGTGACAAATCTCTGCATAAAGGTTAGTAAAACACAATAATCACAAGCAAACATCATCCATGGCTAGAAATCATAACTTTTCTCATTCAACAATTCATGACATCAATAGATGGGTTTGTAGCTTTGATTTCAGTACCAAAACCAATTTTACAACCTACAAATTAGAGGGAATCAAGGCTCTGAGGAATGTAAAGATCAAGTGGGACTTCCTCTGTGTTGCTGTGAAATTCTGGGATGCCGAAGATCATGGGTTTCAATTTAACATTGCTGAACTCTGTCCGACAATTGAAGAATTTTCCGCTATCCTGGGCTATGATCCAAGCAAAAAATCTGTAACGGTTTCTTGTGATCCCAGGCATAAGGAATCTTTGTTTGATGCTCTCGGTCTTCCTACTTCCATTACTAATAGTATGATGGAAGGTCATATGGTGAATCTTCATGCTATTATCTCTCGACTGATTGACAAATGCACCTATGGAGTGACCGACAACATGCAGAAAAACTTTGGTTTGGCCTTATGCTTTGTGGGAGAACTTTTGCTTTGCTCTGGAAGACACGGCTTTGTGGATGCTCAAGCTATAAGTGTTGTGCATCAAATTAAGGATGGTGATAACCCTGTTTCTTTGATCTTGGCAGAAACTCTTTTAGGACTGGATGCTGCATTTCATGGTGGAGAAACTTAAAACTTCTTAGGGATTCATTTGACTTTGCAGATATGGCTAATGGAGCGACTCGACATGATTGCCAAGCCTACAACCAGTAATTATGGACCTGGCAGTTTACTTAGCAGGGCTGTAATCAAGACTAAATGCCAAACTGAGAGTGACTGGGTGAAATTTTTAGACAAGAAATCCAGTACCTCAATTCAATGAGATTGTTATTAGTGGAAGTGCCCACCCCCTTTATTAAGGTCTCCAAGATCGGACCACATCTTCCTTGTTAGGTTACGGAGGGAAACTTTCTACAAGGGAGACAAACTCTTGAGGAAATTCAAATATGAGCAAGGAATGCCTGGTGGCAAAAGAAGAAGACCTTTCTCTCCTATGGACACAAATCCTACTTCTGTACAGAACATGCTATTAGGTTTAGAGATGGCTAACCGAGTGGACCAATCTTTTGTCAAGGTTCACTTTCACAAGATGACTACAGAATACTCTAACTAGTTGATAGACAAGATTGCTAACAAGGAAGCTGAAAAGATTGCTATGAGAGAACAATTTCTCAGAGACAACCGGGAAAGACTTGATGAAGACAACTATGAATTCAAAAGAAGGGATATGTACGACGAAGTACCTATCACAAAAGGAATTAATGACCAACAGAAAAAGAAAAGATTGAAGACAAAGTGACCTTATTTTTTTGGCTTTGAACATGCTTATTTTAGAAGTTGACATAAAACTCTTATGTTTAGGAATTATTTAGGATTTGCAGGTTAAGGATTCTGTTTAAAGTGTAGGCTTTTGGGGTTTTGGAATTTTTATGGCTTGGTTTAGGGTTTGGGCTTTTAGATTTTTTGTAATGACATGGTTTAATGGGATGGTTGAATTTTTTGGTAATTTGGTTAATGGGCAAATGGTGGGTTTAGGGAAATTGTGACCAAACCAATGCATGGTTGCCTACATACTCCCTTGATAGAAGGATCAAGTCATCACGTAGTTCATTTTTTTTCAACTAAACTTTTGCATAGGTCACCCTTTCAGGTTTTCAACCTAGCAGGCTCTCTCACTCTTTTTTTTTTTTTTTTTTTTTTTTTTTTTTTTTTTTTTTTTTTTTTAACTCTCCTTTTGCATAGATTGCCCTTTCAGGTTTTCAACATATCTTCTTATTTATTTTATTTTTTTAGTCAAACCTAGGAAGGGAAATAACATAATTTACAACCACTTCAGACGTGGTATTTCTTCAATTGATCCATGTTGGTTAGTTCAGTGAAACGGTTTGCATCTAAGTCTATCAACCTTACTGCTCTCCCAGAGTATTTGTTTGATAATGTATGGGCTTGCCCAATTTTGCTTGAACTTCCCATTTGCATCTTAAATCGGGGCTTGGATTTCCTTCAACACTAAATCCCTTAACTTCAAATCTCTAGTTCTCACCTTCTTGTCAAAAGCTTTCGTAAGCCTCCTCTGATAACCTTGAATATGATACAAGGCCTTAAGTCTTTTCTCATCAAGCATGCATAACTGATCATATCTGCTCTGTAACCAATCTTCTTCAGAGATTTCACTCTCCAATACTATCCCTAGTGAACGGACACCCATCTTAATAGGAAGGATTGCTTCCATCCCATACACCAATGAATAAGGAGTGTCTCCTGTGGATGATCGAATTAATGTTCTACACCCCCAGAGTGCATAGGGCAACTATAGGTGCCAGTCCTTGTAGTTTTTTGTGTTCTTCTTCAAGATTCACCCTATGTTTTTATTAGCAGCCCCAACTACTCCATTGGTTTGAGGGCGGTAAGGTGAGAAATTGTGGTGTCAAATATTGAAAAGTGCAACCCATTGTTTGAGATAATTTCATGCGGTACCCTGTATCTATAGATGATATTGGTCTAAGTGAATTGTGCAACTTTCTTTGAATTTAGGACTTTGTATGAAGCAGCTTCTACTCATTTAGTAAAGTAGTCAATGGCTAAAAGTATGAATTCATGGCTGTTGAATGCTATTGGATGAATCTTCCCAATAATGTCTATTCCCCATGTAGAGAATGGCCAGGGTGATGTCATAGTATGTAGTGGCATGGGTGGCATATGTTTCAGATCTCCATGGACTTGGCATTGATGGCATTTTTGAACATGAGCCACACAGATGGCTTCCATAGTGGTCCAGTAGTAACCCTGTCTCATTATCTTCCTTGCCAACATGTGTGCATTCATATATGGCCTATAACTTGACTCATCAACCTCTTCAATTATTTGTTATGCTTCCTTAGCGGTTACACAAAGGAGATGAATTCGATCATATGATCTTCTGTAAAGCTTTTCTCCACAAATGATGTAATTAATGGACAACCTTCGGATGGTTAACTAATCATTCTTGTCTGCAGACTCTAGGTATGTCCCATCCTTGAGGTATTGTAGGATGTCTGAATACCATTCACCTTCCTCATTCTTTTCCTCATCTTCTTCTATTGTTATGCAGTAGGCTGGTTCTTCTTTTTGTTCCAACACTATCGGTCTAGCTTCATTTTTTTTTGGCCTATCCATCATGTATGCCATGGTTGCGAAAGCATTTGCGATTTGATTCTATATCCTCGGCACATACTAATATTGGATCTTGCTAAATTTTGATGCCTACTACTGAAGACATTGATGATAAGGCATAAGTCTTTCTTCTTTGATCTTCCACTTATTCTGTACCTGGGAAATTATTAATGTTGAGTCTCCATACACCTTCAACTCTCTTACTCCAAGGCCTAGGGTTGCTTGTAGGCCAATGATGCAAGCTTCATATTCTGTGGCATTGTTAGTGGCAGGAAAGTTGAGTCTGCCAGATAATGGAATGTGTGTCCCTTTGGGAGAAATAAAGAGAACTCCAATTCCACTTCCGTTTAGATTTGCTACTCCATCAAAATAAATCTTCCATGATTCTACTTCAATCCCCATAATGTCTTCATCCAGAAAGTCTCCTTGAATTTCTTCATCTCTGCAATTGCCTTGATTTTTTTCAAGATCAACTTCTATTCCCCTTTGGCTTACCATAAACCCTAACAGTTTTCCGGATATGACTTCGAAAGTGCACTTCTTTAGATTCAACCGTAACTTGTAGAACCGGATTCTTTCAAAGATCTTCCTCAAGGCCGGTATGTGCCCTTCACAGTCTTTGGACTTCACTATCATATCGTCAACATAAAATTCCACTTCTTTGTGGATCAAATAATGCAACAAGGTAGTGGCTGCTCGTTGATAGGTAGCACCAGCATTTTTAAGGCCGAATGGCATGACCTTGTAGCAATATGTCCCCCCATGGTGTGATGAAGGAGGTCTTCTCCATATCTTCTGGAGCCATCTTAATTTGGTTGTATCCTGAAAATCCATCCATAAACGAGAGCAGAGCATGCCCTACTGTGTTGTCAACCAGGACGTCAATATGAGGCAATGGAAAGTCATCTTTCGGGCTGGCCTTGTTCAAATCTTGAAAATCTACACACATTCGAGCCTTCCCATCTTTCTTTGGTACCGAAACCACATTAGCTAACCACTCTTGATAGTTGACCACTCTTAGGAATCCCGCATTGTACTATTTCTCTACTTCTTCCTTGATCTTGAGAGTCCACTCCGGATTCATTCTTCTTAACTTTTGCTTGACTGGCTTCAAGGTTGGATCTGTTGGAATGCAATGTTGTACTATATCTGCATCAATCCCAAGCATGTCTTCATATGACCAAGCAAAGACCTCCTCGAATTTGGTCAGCAATGCCGCTAATGTATATTTCTCTGAGGTGGTTAGGGTATTGCCCACTTGGACCATTTTGGGCTTATCATCGGTTCCTAAGTTAATGGGTTAGGTTTCTTCTTTTATAGGTTTTAGGTATCCATGTTTTAATTCCTTATTATTAAGAGTTTCTTTACCAATTTCAAAAATAAAAACATTCAAAGCTGGCAAATAAGCAGAATAAAAAATCATATTAAAAGGGAAAGAGTTTTTAACATACTCTATAGACTCAACAAACTCAACCGGAAAACCATCACAAATAGACTTAATAGGAATAGAAACACTAGCAAAAATAGACTCAATAGAAACAGAAACAATGTTCTTGGCAAGAGTGACTGGCTCGACGATCTTGATTTTCTTGGCAAAGGTGACTGACTTGACAGTCTTGATCTTTTTGGCAAAGGTGACTAACTTGACGATCTTGATCTTCCTCACAGAGTCCTCCATAAGGTGGGCAACTCCTTCCAATGCCCAGTTCTTTAACTCAGTCGTGGCTTGCACAATGGTAAATGGCTCCCAGTAAGCTCCTTCTTCCCCCTGCATCAGTACTGTGGGATCTATACCCATACCATTTGTAATTTCTTCTTCAACCTCCATGTTTGTGAGCTTGTCTGTCACAAAAACATCCAGGCGCTCTATGCTATCCATCCATTCATCAAATAGATCAGGTTTGCCTCTGTTGCCCAAGTTAGTGGGTTAAGGGAGATGCTCTGAATCACTTTCTTCCATTCTCTCCTCATTACATTCGGCATTCTCAAGTGTCATGATTCTGAGACTGTGGACCATTAGTTTTCGGTCTAGAGTGGCCAGCCTAGCATCTATGTCATCCTCCTCTTCAATATGTGGGGTTGGTTTACTTGGTTTTGAATCATAATATGACCCCAATTCTAGAACTTCTCTTCCATGCTTGTCATACCTAGGTCAAGACCTTTGATAGGCCAAAAACGAATTGACCCCTTGTGATAAATTAACCAATTAATTTAACCAAGTGAATTAATTAAGTTAATTAACATGCAAATGCGTGGTAGCACAAACAAATCACCAATAAACTACTTATGCAGTGGAAAATAAATAACACGATGATTTGTTTACAAATGGGGAAAACCTAACGGCAAAAACCCCATCGGGTGATTTTCAGGTCACCACTCCCGAAACTCCACTATTATCACAGCAAGTGGTTACAAGTAAAGGAATCCCAAGTACCTTACCAATCTATAGTTGAACCCTTACCCCAATACCCAATTGGACTTGTTCTGTAGTGACAGTTTCCCCCTTTGATGCACGACTCCCAAGTACATGACTAACCAATTGTGGATCCCAGTACGCGACTTCAATCACTAACTAAGAAGGTTGTTGGCTGCAAAGTTCTTCAGTTCATCCACACGATGAAGATCAAGAAGATGCTTGGTCACAAAACCCTACGGTGCACATATACAGTAACTTTTTCAAGATAAAGAGATGAACTAGGACAAGAACTTCGTCTCCGGTCACAATTTTCTTGAACAGAGTTTGCTCAATGCTTGTGCAACTTGGGAACTCTTTGATGGCTCTTAAAACAATCCTTTTATATGTCTAGGGTTAGGAGAAAGGAAGGCCCAAAGACACATTCACAGATTCCAAGAAAAATAGAACAGAAATTCTGTTTTTGTAAACCTCGATAAATCGAAGCTGTCGAGCATCTATCGAGCTAGCTATTGAGTCATGGGCTGAAACAGCTTCTTAAACCTCGACACATGCTAGCTGTTGAGCTTTAGTAACTCTGCACTTTCAGCTTGTTTTCTTGGACAAACTTGAAGGCTTCAACACTTGATCTTGAAACATGGTTTCTTGAAGTATTTAAACATATCCTAAATCTACCCAAATACAAGTAAAGTGCGTTTTGTCAAAAGATAAGCCAATTACATAAAATAGTGACATATTTTCCTAACAAGTGAATCACATATGTCCTAACAACCTTGAATTGACATTAGTGATATCACTCCAATTTGAAAGAAGCCCATAGGGATATTCATCATGATACATTTGATTGGCTTGTGCATTCTCCTCCCTTGCATTCTCTAATACATTTACCAGCTTGTATTGATCACTATCAGTGTTGCTCCACCTGTTGGCTTCGGCATCGTCTTCTATGTCTTCATCATAATTTTCCACATCACTGTTATATTCCTCATAGAATAGGTTTGCATTTTCATCTTCTCTATCACTAGGGGTTTTACCCCAATCATCTCCACTGTATGGGCTATCATAACTTCTACTGCTGTTGTCATCAATATTGGTGCTACTATCATCATCATCATGTCCACTATCACTGCTACTGTTGTCACTACTACTATCACTCTTGTTTTCACTTCCATCTTCATCATTACTAGGGGCTGTTCCTCCTTCCTCATCTCCATCACTGGCTCTTAGTTCATACAAACTCTTCAATGTATGCTGGTAGGCCTCCCAGTATTCTTCTTCTTCTATATTGCAAATAGGATCTCCAAGGAGTGTAGCCGTGGCATCAGGATCCATGTGATCAGCCCAATCTATAAGGACCCAATTTGTATCTTCCATTTCAATTATGGAACCTTTTTGTTGCAATCAAGTAGTACCTCGAACCCAGGCACCATTGTTCTTGTTACAGGATCAAATCTTGGCTCAGGGAATCCCTAATAATGTTGACTTTCTCCAGCTTTTACAAACTTCTCATTCAATGTAGGAGTGTAGGGCTTTAGAGGTTCTAGACGACAAAGGAGTCATTTTGCTTTGGCTTTGGCTTGAGTTGATAGGCCAAAAACAAATTGACCCCTTGTGATAAATTAACCAATTAATTTAGCCAAGTGAATTAATTAAGTTAATTAACATGCAAACGCGTGGTAGCACAAACAAAACACCAAATAACTAAATATGCAGTGGAAAATAAATGACACGGTGATTTGTTTACAAATGGGGAAAACCTAACGGCAAAAACTCCACCGGGTGATTTTTAGGTCACCACTCCTAAAATTCCACTATTATCACAACAAGCGGTTACAAGTAAAGGAATCTCAGTACCTTATACCAACCTACAGTTGAACCCTTACCCTAATATCCAATTGGACTTGTTCTGTAGTGACAATTTCCCTTTTCGATGCACGGCTCCCAAGTACGTGACTAACTAATGCACGGATCCTAGTACGCAATTTTAATCACCAACTAAAGAAGGTTGTTGGCTGCAAAGTTCTTCAATTCATTCCAACAATGAAGATGAAGATGAAGAAGATGTTTGGTCACAAAACCCTACGATGCACATACACAGCAACTTCTTCACAAGAAAGATGAACTAGGGCAAAACTTTGTCTCCAGTTACAAATTGCTTAAACAAACTTTGCTTAACACTTATGCAACTTGTGTACACTTTGACGGCCCTTAAAATAATCCTTTTATATGTCTAAGGTTAGAAGAAAAGAAGGCCCAAACACATAATTGCGGATTAGAGTCAAAACAAAATTGGAATTCTGTTTTTCATAAAGCTTGACAGATAGTTGTCTGTCGAGATGCTGTCGAGCAGCTGTCGAGCCACGGGGCTGGAACAGCTTCTTAAGCTCGATGGATAGCTAGCTATTGAGCTTTAATGAACAACACTTCTTTAGCTTGAACCTTGGACAGACTTGCTTGTCTTCAACACTTGATCTTGAAACACAGTTTCTTGAAGTATTAAACACATCCTAGATCTACCTAAATACAAGTAAAGTGCGTTTTGTCAAAGGATAAGCCAATTACATAAAATAGTGACATATATTCCTAACAAGTGAATCACATATGTCCTAACACAAGCCATCCTTCTTACTTCCATCTCTAGCAAATCATCATTAGTGGGCTTATAGCCTAGCCTAAAAGGTGGTGTGGCAGTAGGAATTGCCAAGTCTTGAACAGTTGGTTTCTTCACAGCTCTCCCCAAAATCATCCTAGGAAGGTAGTTCATTCTCCTCATCATTGCTACCACATTATTGTTACCATAAGGAGCAAAGTCCATTGGGATCTTCTCAACTTCTTCTTCTCTCTTTCTAGGGCTGGTGGATCATGATCAGTCTTGTCCCCCTCTTGATTACCCTTCGAATTCTGAAACTGTTGCATCATACGATTTATGACTTCCCTCAGCTAAATCGACTAGCTGCCATGGTGTTAAGTAGCTCTTGGGTGTTCATAGGTTCCTATGTGTTTGGGTGTTCTCCCTCTCCTGCCATATTGCTAGAAGCTTCAAACTTCTTATGGCTTGAACTGTCTTAGAGGTCAAAGGTAGGGTTGTGATGTTGCAGAAGTGGAGTCTCTTCTATGCTTGAAGGCTTCAGTATTGTGATGGGAGTGACAGGCTTAAAGCTGGAGCTACTGGCGGCTTTGGTTCTCTTTGTAGCCTTCCTTCAGATCTTGACCAGATTCTCCCCTAATGGCATGCTTGGTCGAGTTAATCAAAGCTAAGACCCCATCCACATCCATCAATCAATCAAAACAAACACACACAACATGCAATGCAGTTTTAACCGGGACGTTACACCTCCCAACTTGTAATGTAATGAACATTGCATTGGTCCGAACGGCAAAGTTTGTCTATTACAGTCAATAGGAAATGATCCAGTGACTCTAGGCTATGAGTTGGTGAGTTCTCCACTGGGTACCCGAATCTAATAAAGACCGGTGATCCATGGTTACTACCACCTCAAAATTGTTGAAAAGGGGTGCATACATTGTTGTTTGAATGGCATACACAATGACAGTTGGGGAAAGCTTTTAACAAACAATACAAACAACAAATTCCATGCACCAAAATATCATTCGACATCCCATCAAACATAAATAAACAAACAACAACTATATCATTCAAGACCATGCAAAACAAGGGTACATATTTGGTCACTTAAGTCTAATACGAAACTTAGCCCTTAACATCCACAGCGGAGTCGCCATTGTGAGAAACCTCGAAAAAAGCGTCCCTCAAAAAAGAGATTTGGGTACCTTTTAGAGCGCCTCTTCTTTTGGGTAAGTGGTATGGAGTCACCACTTTTTTTTTTTTTTATAACTAAAAAAAAAAAAAAAAAAACTAAATATATACAAATACATGACTGAATTGTTCTCTTCATTGATTGAATAAAAGAAATTACATATCTTGAAAAACTTTAAACTTACATAGCTTTGGGTCCTAGTTACAATCTACCAAAAATACATGGCTTTTATCCTAGTTACATTCTACCCAAAAAAAATGAAGACAAGACTAGATCTACTTAGCCAAAGACCTGAATCTAGAGGCTAGATTTCGGAATGGGAAAGTGTTAGGCACCCATTGGTCGGAATGTGACCAATGTACCATCTCATGCATGTCATGAATGATATGTTAAACATGTGATACCAAAAATTAAATCACACAAATTTATTTATGAATGAATTCTCTTCTTTTGTTTTTGTTTTTGTTGTTTTTTTTTTTTTTTTAAATCCAAATCTATTTTTATTGTTAAAAAAAAATGATTTTGATTTGTCAAAATATCAGATATGTTTTTATTACATAATAATAGTCTTATGATTTTAATAAACATCAGATCTGTTTTTAAGAACAAAAAAAAAAAAATTGATTTATAAAAGATCAGTTCTGTTTTGTATGTTTTAAAAAAGAACGAAAAAGATTTTTTAAGAAGATAGTTTCACTCATAATCTAAATTTATGCAACATGAATTAAAGAAAACAAACACAAAGACAATCATGTTTAATCTTTTTCTTTATTTCAAATTTGCATGTATTAAAGAAAAATTAGATCTACATCTAAGAAAGATACAGATTAGTTTTTAATTGAGAAAAATTCAAACCTACATCTCATAAAGATGCAGATCTATTTTTATTTGAGAAAAATCTAGATCTACATCTAAGAAAGATGCAGATATGTTTTTGTATTGAGGAAAAATCAAATCTACATCTAATAAAGAAGTAGATCTATTTTATTTCAAGAAAAATCCAGATCTACACCTAATAAGATGTAGATCTGTTTTATTTTAAGAAAAAGAATTATTCACATGCAGATTATTGACATTCAAGAAAGAGATTATAATAATCACATAAAAAGACAATCATGCTTTAAACAAAACAACAATTAAAGATTCATGCTATGGATAAAACATTCATCAACATAAAAAAGATAACATAAAAAAAGAGAGGGCGATTGAAAACGACCTCTTGCATGAGCACTCCCTATTCTTGAGAGGATGTTTTAGGGTTCAAAGAAACTTATTCAATTATCTTTGAAACCTAAAAACCCTAATTTAAGCAACAAATCTCAAAGAGGATCAGCAAATATCAGCAATTTGAGAGCCTCAAAACGTGTGCCTCTCAAGGCATAAAAAAAAAAGTGCTAAATTATGAGGTTCAGTCTCTATTTATAGAGGTCAGAGGACTTTAAAAAATAGGCATGGACGATTAGGGTGTGAATCCGGACACATCCTTTTGCAAAAAGATCAAAAAAGGTATGCATTATCGTCACCCAAAGGCCGTTGGGCCAAAGCCCAACAAAGGAAAATTCGGCCCTTTTAGAGTGCCATTCGACACTTTTGGCCCTTTGGCATCGAACACTCTTTCGTGTTCGAGTGCTGTTTGGACTCCTCTTCTAGGGTTTTTTAACTGGTCCTTGTACCTAGACGTGTTTCCATCCTTCGCCTATGATTTTTCTTCTCTTTTTCGGATAATTCCAGCTATTTAAGAACAATTATCTTGTAGATAAATACCCTAAAATAAATCTTGATAAAGTTTAGATTATCCACAATTTTATTGTTATCCAATCACCCCTTTTATTCCTATGCATGCATCCTTATTTCAAACACTAATTATCAACCAATCATAAAATTATTTAATTAATTTTAATGTTTTAACCAATCAAAATTAATTTAAACTAATCATGTGTGGTCAACCTTACTTAGACGCAATGCATGTTGACCGCACAAACTTGATCATGCGATATCTTTCGATCCAATGGTTTGATTTGGAAACTAGAAACACCGTTACGACCATTGGAATCTCAAGATTATTTTTATGGTATGCAATGAATTAATTAACTCATGTAATGCAAAGACAAGTTGATGCATGCAACGCAAGAACAAATTGATGCATGTAATGCAATCATGATTTTTGAGGTACATGGATGGTCATTCAAGTCATTCTCCTTGATTAAATCATGGGTGCAAAATTGAGTGTCTACAATCATCGAAGAATATCTCCCAGCCGGGATTCAGTTTTCCGTCCTTATCTACCCAAAGCTCAGGAAAACCACAGAAAGACAAGTCTCCTCCTTCCTTCACAAAGCTCCTATTTAGGGTACCAAGGTTCTTTTTGATTCTGTCACAACCTTCAAAGAATCCTAAACCTTCCTTGGTTAGTTGTGTCTTGAAGTTGGGGAATTCAGCCACCCATCTTCCTTCCTTTCTAAGACCCATACCAGGCATGTATCCCATTTTTTTCATCGTTGCAATCACCTTATGACTACAATATGGGAGTAAATCCATAGTGTACTTCTCATCCTTCAATCTATAATCAACCAAGTTTATAAACTCAAAGCCACTCATTTGAAGCTCATTTCCTTCCTTTTCGAGTCCACAGACGGGAGCTAGGATCTCACCATCACCAAGTACCACAACAATCCCTCCTTTTCATGGGATCTTCATCTTTTGGTGCAGAGTAGAAGGGATAGCCCCAATGGGATGAAGCCATGCTCTCCTTAGGAGGCGGTTGTAGTTAGGGGTGATGTCCATTACATGAAATTCGATAATTGTTTCCAACGGACAAATGTTTCAAGGAGCATTAAAAGTTCCCATAACTTTCCTTGAAGTGTTATCATATGCTCTAACAGTCAATGGAGAGGGGATGATTGTCTCCACATCTAGACTGATTTTAAGAACAGTCCTGAAAGGGCACACATTTAATGCAGATCCATTATCGATAGGCACTATTGGAACCTTGGCACCTATGCACTCGATGGTGATTTGCAAAGGTCTAGTGTGAGTGGCTCCATTGGGAGGAAGTTCTTTATCAGAAAAGGTGAGGAAAGGATGAGATGAGGCCTCAACTCCCATGAGATATAGCACCTTTTGGGGTGTAGACTCTATGGGTACTTCCTTCCCATTCAAAGTGCCCAAGAGAGCACTACGATACTTGTGATAAGCCATTAGTAAACCCCATACAGACACATGAGCTTGAATCTTCTTTAATTGAGTCAAAACCCTATATTCCTCTTCTTTCCCTTTAAGTTCAACGGACTTGGACCCTTTTTCCATTTTCCTACCAGGATGATCCTTCTCCAAAAAGGATGGCTTGTAGTGTTTCCTACTCCTAGTGATGTTTGCCACATCATCTTCTAGGATCCTCTTCTTCAATTCAGGCATTCCTTTGGGGAGTATTCCCCATACAGCCACCGCACTTTTGAAAACCTCATCCTTTTTAGCCCATACTCCTTGGACTTCCACTACGTTGACCTCCACGATTTCTATCAACTTCAAATAGTCCCAATCAATCTCTTCTACTTGCACCCAATTCTGATACGGAAGAGGAACTCGATGATAATTAGGTAAGGGGTTCTTCCTAATGTTAGGCTTGGTGATAATTTTTGGATTTAGGAGAGTTCAATTGTCTATTAGGTCTTGTATCTCATGTTTAAGGCAGAAAAAATTGTCGGTTTTATGGCCAGATTTTTGATGGAAGTGGCAGTATTCATTGAGGTTCCAAGTAGGAGGCACATGATTAGGCATAAGTGTGGGGTCTAAGGGTTTGATGAATCCTTTGGAGTTTAAGTTCTCATATGCTTGGGCAAGGGTCATTCCTAAGTCAGAAAACTCTCAACGGGCTTTCTTTGTGAAACTTTGATAGGCTAGGGGTTGTTGAGGTATGATGACACTTACATTCACGAGATTAGGTGCTTTAGAAGCGGCCTCTCCTCCTTCACTTGATCTTGCCTTTCTCCAGTTGCCCATTATTGATGGCATCCTCGATCCTAGTTCCACAATCACACCACTCCCCAAAAGAACTAATAGGCAATGACAAGAGCCTACTATTATTGATAATCATGTTGATTAAGTCCTTCTCATTTGGCCTATTAACCATTTTGGATGCTTTTCCTTTCCACCTCATGTATTCGAAGAAAGTCTCCCCAACTCCTTGTTTAGTGGCCTCCAAGTCTCTCAAAGTTACATCAATCATGGTATTGAAAATGAATTGATCCACAAACAATTCCACTAACTTATTCTACACTTTGGTCTTGCTTGGATCCAAGCAATAGTTGTTAGGATATGTGCCCTTTAAATCTTATTGTATGATGCGATGTATGATATTATGTTCTATGTAATAAACTTGTTTTATAATTATCTAAAATAATGGTAACATGAATATTTGGACATTATCATATAGTCCATGTTATGCATAGTATGTGATTTATGTGATTTAGTCACAAAAGATATAAATCACAAGTTCATTGTAAACTCAGAATTTTAGTTCCTAGTCGGTGATGAAATTGGGAATTTCATCTGCTAAGACTATAATATATCAACTAAGATGATTTGTCTTGATCATGGAAGTGGAGACTTTTAGTTGATATGTTTTAAGTGTTAAGACATATTAAACTGGACCACTGTAAGATTTATTATTCTATTTACGATTGTCAATTGAATAATAAATCTCATGATTTCTATTTACATCAACTCTTAATCCTGAGAGAACCTAATCATGAAGTATAGGTTGCTTTGATATATCAGGAGTGAGATCTAAAGTCACGATCAAAACCTCAGTATGTTAGGCAGCCACATTTAATGTTGAAGGAATATATATTCTTAAAATGAAATTCATAATCTCTTAACGGAAATATAAAATATTCCCTTGAGATAAGTTTAGTGGGTTTGGTTATTCAAAATGTTAAGCCTAACCACTTTAGTAAGAAGTTACTAAATTATATATTTATGAAATTGGATTTCATAAATATATGATGAATAACTCAAAGGATTAAACCGGGTACTTAAGGATTAAGATGTAGTAATCTTCAAAGTGGCAATCAACATTCATGACTTTGTATTACTACAAATTTTTAATGAATGGGTTGAATGTATAATAAAATCTTGGGAGATAATTTATTAATAAGGCCTAGAGTGCAATTATATTTATATAGTGGTATTAAATATAATTAATGGTAATTTTAGGCTTGTCAAGAGTTGACAAAAAAGCCCAAAACCCATTAGAGCTAGTGTCTTATTTGTCCCTTTTGGTCCCACTCCAAGCCACATACTAAAGCTCAATTAGAATGGCCCAAAAGGTTAGCCCAATTAGATAATCAGATATATATATATATATATATATATATATATATATATAAAGAGAGAAACATACATAATTTTTAATAACATATAATCAGTTATTAAAAATTGTGTGTATGTGAGTGTAAGCCACTCTCTTATTCTCCCTTGAACACATACGTGTAAACTGATTAAGGGACCACACTTCTTAGGCATAAGTGGAATTGGAGTGAAGATTAAAAGTGTTCTCAAGTATTTCTAATCTTTTGTTTTGAATTTCACCGCACCAAGGTATCATAAATTTTGAAATTTACATAGTATATGTTATCAATTATGAATGAAGTAGATCCATTAATTTTCTATTGCGTATGTTTTGTATGAGATACAAAACTGTATTTTCATGTTTTTTTCCAACAATAGTACCATCTCAATGCACCTCCTGTGAGTGATAGAGGGAATGCATGTAAAGTTTGCTTCTTATCTAACCCTTTCATTTTGGCAATACTTATATATCTCCTAACATGTTGCTTAGGATCCTAGACCCATCAAACTTTTCTGCATCAAAAATCTTGAACTTAGGAGGCAAATCGATAGGGGTTTTAGAACTCAATCCACCCATGTTGTAGAGGCAATCATCCATTCCTTGAGCCTTGCAAAAGGCTAGTTGCATCTTCTCCATCTTTTCTTTCATAGTTACGGTAACTGCGGTAAGCTTCTCAAATTGCTTGTTTCTCTCATAATCAGTTTTATCCTGCTCATCACATTCTTCTCTTTCATCCTCGTCATGTAACTCCACATGCGCAGGCTTCTTTAGCTTGCTTTCCTGAAGTTTAAAGAGACGACTCCCTATTTTCCTAAGGGCATCAGCTTGCTCTTCTATAGTCTTGTATATCTTTTGTGCAAGTGCTTCATCAATTACAGCGGTCATTTCTTCTTGAGATTCTTCCTCTTGAAAATGTCTCTTCTTGATGTGTGGCCTCAACCTTAATCAAAAGTTTTCCATTCTTTTCTCGGACCCAAATTGGAGTAGGGACGTGCTTGTTTGATCTTGGTGGTGCAATGGTGCCTAAAAAGAATTCCCATTTTATTAAGCCCATGTCCCAATTAAAAGGTTTTTTTTATTAACTTAGATTTTTTTTAGGAAATCTTTAAGTCCATTTTAATGAAAGCCAATTACAAAATCACCCTCTTTCCATTTAATGAAAGCCATTTTAATGAAAGCTATCATCTTACTCTCAATGACTTTCATTAGAACGTGCTTAGAGATTTTCAATCCTTTGTCTCAAATATGGGATTACAATGTATTCATCACCTTTAGGCACTTCTTTTTTTAATTTATTATCAACATTTTTTTTTTGAAACAGCCTATAGACACCGCATTTTGTACCCATTAATAAATTTTGGTCCCCGGCCCCAATGATGAGCTTGACACATGTCAACCAAGGTTAATTAAAGAATTCACAATAGTTTGGAAGTAATCACAACTCAAAAGTGCTCAAATTGCTTTGAAATTGATACTGAAAAGTAACCTTTGCTCACTTTTTTGACCATAACTTCTTCACCACAAAGAATACTTGAGTGAAGTTTGTTTTATTGGAAATTAGACATATTGGGCTTCAATTTGAACATAAATTTTACCTAATTTGGACTTATTTTGTGTGAGTTGTGACTGTTTGAAGTTGAGCTAACTGGGCAGTCCGATTTTCTGAGTTTTAAAACTTCATTTTAAGGGCCCAAAACATAATGCTTTGATGTGGGCTGGCCCATAGACCCTTGAGAACGTCCAAAGATCATTAAAAAGCCTGAACACCTGAATTTTAACTTATAAATACTCATGTAATGTCTCCAATCAAAACCCTAGCTAGAGAGAGTGATTTTTTGGCATCCATCTTCTCTAAAAACTTTTTTTTCTCTTTTTAAAACTGGAGGGAAGCCCCTTAGCACGTTGTTTAATCATCAAAAAAGCTCTCTTTAGTTATTTCTAAGGTAGAAAATTTGTTTTCGAAATTGTTATCTAAAAACATTTTCAAAACCTTTTGTTCTTGAGTTGTGATTACTAGCAAATATTGTGTTCTTTGATTATCTTTGTCTTCTCCATCTAACCTTTGTGATGTAGACACTAAGGAGCCGCTTAAATAACATCAAATTTGTGATTCTAAAGCAAAGTGAGTCTCTTTTCCATGATTTATTACCTTGCTTAATATGATTCACATGATTTTCTTGATATAGTTTCTCCATTTGTTATATTTTATGTGTTTGATGTTTTAATTATGTTTGATATGTTCTAATATGATTTTAGGTTTTTTATAATCTATTCTTGTTGTCCTTGGTTTGTTATTTTGGTTTCATGTAAAGTATAACATGTATGTTTATTTTATGTAGTTTAGTTTAATTATATGTTTTGTTTCATGTTTATTTGTTTATGTTGATGCTTTGTGTTTTTGTTTTATGTTAGTTTAGTTTTTAGGATTTCTAACATGCTTATTTGATCTCACATATTATGTATGTTTGTTTGATTTAATATCTAAAAATGTAATTTTTCGAATCTGTGTTAAAGGATGCGTGCGCATCATCGAGTATGAGTGCGTGTGGTTCGACCATGTGTACGCATAATTGAGTATGCGCACACACCCTAAATCCAGATTAGGGTAAAATCTTGTTTTTATTTGCTTTAATCATTTTTCCCATAATCTTTGGTTCTATTTGACTCTGTTTTAGGTTAATTATTTAAGTTTAATTATTTTCCATCTTTGTTTTAGTATTTTTGCCATGTTTAGTCTATTTGATATTATTTTCTTGTGTGTTTTATTTAATTGTCAACTTGTCATGTTTAATTTATTCTGTTTGATTATTTTTTTATTTATTTCCTTTTATATTGTGATATGTTTTTAACATGTTGTATGTGTTTTTTAATTTAAAGTGCATGATGTATGTTTAGGTTAAGAATTAGGGTTCTCTTAATAAACTCTTTAATTATAGAGAAATGATATGTCTACAACATTTTTACAATATATTTACAACAAATTCTAAGTGGCAGGTTGTTACGGGTTGTTATTGTTAGGGCAAAAAAGAGATCTTAGTGTTAGTTTCAAATTTGAACCAATAACTTAGTTTCAAATTTGAACCAATAACAAGTAACCACCTGTGATTTGTTGTAAAAATGTTGTAAAAATGTTGTAGACATAGCATCTCTCTTAATTAAATATGGCCTAACAATATAATGGAGGTTGGCCCACAAGCCGGGCGGTTTTAGGTGCTCAACACCTTCTCAAGCTATACCCAAACTCCAGACCCATAATCTGATACGTGAATTCATGTGTGTAAGTGATTGGCCCAATATGGTTCCTAGACCTAATTTAGGTGGCGACTCCATTAGTCAACAATGGCGACTCCGTTGGGGATAGAGATGAAGTTTAACTCCGACGTATTGTTAGGCCATAATTAAATAAAGATTTTATTAATTGAGCCCAATCCTATTTTATTTTATTTTTTCACACACGTGCACTTTTTACCCATGTAACCTTGGTTGGTGATGAGTGGGAAGATGAGTACGCTCTATTCGGGCCAAAGTCTTTCGAAGTTTATCCCACCAACTCACAATATGTGCCATTGCCTATGATGGGCTTTGAGTATGCTAACGGTTGCCACCAATCCACAAAGGTCCACTTAAGCCCTTAGTTGGAATCATGACCCAACTAGTTGTGAGTGACCTACTAATCTGTCCTTTTAGCTTTTAGGAGCTTATCCAAACATAGATGAACTTAAAACCCAACCATGTAAGGTTACCCAATTGTGTGTGCGTGTGTGTTCTTTGTTTGAATTGTTTGTTGGGCTAATAAAATGGGTCAATCTTTTTTTAGTCTTTCATGTTTTCAAAAAAAATTTAAAAAGAAATTGAAAAAATTGTTGTTCAAGTTTTCAAGTTCTTTTTTTGAATAAAATTTTTCAAAAAATGTGCGAAGTTTTCACCCAAAAAAAATAAAAAATAAATTTTCAAAAAAAAAAAAGTGTGAGTTTTCAGTTAGGCTTTTTTTATAAATTCCAAAAAAGAAAATTAAAAAGAGTGATTTTCTTTGTGAATATTTTTTTTCCAAGAAAGAGTTGCTTTCAAAATAAAATGTGAGTTTTGAGTGATATTTTTTTATATAAATTCCAAAAAAAAATTTCAAAAAAAGTGAGTTTCTGTAAATAAATAAAAAAAATCAAATTGAGTTTTCAAAAAAAAAAATTATTTCAAAAAAAAATTTTTCAAAAAAAAAAAAAAAAAAGATCTTTTGAGTTTTTCTTTAGTAATAAAATTTTTCAAAGGTTGGCCCATTTTTGTTTGATGTTTTGAGTCTTTCCTTCATTGTGTCTTGGGCATAGGCCCCTCCTTGTTGTATTTTGTCTTGTCTTGTCTTGGGCCTCAAGTCCACCTTTGTCTTTTCTAGGGGCATTAGCCCCACCCTTGTGTTGTCTTGGGTCTTAGACCCATCCTTTGTTGTGTCTTGAGCTTTAGGCCCATCCTTGTTTTGTCTAAAGGCGTTATGCCCACCTTTGTCTTGTCTAGGATCATTAGGCCCATCCTTGTGTTGTCTTGGGTCCTAGGCCCATCCTTGTTTGTCTTGGGCTTAGGCCCATCTTTGTTTTGACTTGTGGCATTAAGCCCATCCTTATGTCGTCTTGAGCCTTAGGCCTATCCTTTTGTCTTCTCTTGAGCTTAGGCCTATCTTTGTTTTGTCTAGGGGCATTAAGCCCATCCTTGTTTTGTCTAGGGGCATTAAGCCCACTTTTGTCTTGTCTTGGGACCTTAAACTCATACTTGGTTTTGTCTAGACTTTGAGCTTTCCTTGTTTATATTTTAAGGCCTTAGGCCCATGTCGTGTTGTCTAGGGTTGTTACCTTATCTTGGCTTTTGTCTTGGGCCCTAGGTCCACACTTGTTTGTCTAAGGGCATTAGGCCCATGTCTTGTCAAGGATTGTCATCTTTTGGTGTCTTCATTTGTAAGGTTGAATTTATTCAACCATCTAATTGGTTTTATTCCGTGCCAAATTTGCTTGTAATTCAGCATTTAGAAACCCTGTATTTAGGTGGGATTGTTGTAAGGGTAGTGAGTGAGATAGAGTGAAGATTGCTCAAGAGTGTGCAAGAAAACAGAGTGTCGCGGCTGGGACTCGCGGGTGGACTCGCGGCTTCAACCCGCCAGAAGATGCACACGTGCCAAGCATGCTGGAAGATGAATAGTCATGCTAGCTGGAGCACTACAGGACAAAACAGGACAACTGGCCATACGGTTAACTCGCGACTGGAACTCGCGACTTAGTCAAGCCGCGAGGTCAAGCCGCGAGCCACCCCTGTTTTGGAAAAACCTGACGTTTCGCATTCCTCTTCACTCCAGTATAAATACCCTTTTAACCCACGATTGAAAGAGAGCTTCCAGAGAGAATTTTGAGAGAGAAACCCTAAAGAAAAACCAGATTGTTTCACCCACAATCTCTACCTAAGAGTCTCATCAAATTCCCTCACTCTCTTCCTCTCCATTGTCAAATCCTTGAGAGGCATTATACCAAACCTGGTTCTCACCATTATCATCTCTGTGAGACAGACGTTTGGAGTTCTGGGAAGCAGTTAGGAAGGAGCCAATCTTCATTGGTTGATGCTACGGTGTAGTAGCGGAATCCGGAAAGCTAGAAAAGAAAAAGGTTCGGCGCAACCTCGTTGGAGCAAGAAGCTTGGAGGGCCTAGGTGCATTGGGTAGATTAGGCTTGGAGGGTCTATTGCTGTCCTTGTATCCCAACTGTATTTTCTAGTGGATTGATTACCGCTTGGAGGGCGGCGGAGAGGTTTTTCGCCGAGGTCTTCGGTTTCCTCTTCGATAACATATCTGGTGTTATCTCTGTGTTTGCATCTTCCTTCCTCTCTATCTCTGCCTTTACTTTATCTGCTGTGGTTTATTTTGTTATGGCTTAGATAGTTGTTTAACCAATTCCATATTATAGCATATGTTAAGTTTCCGCACACTAGTTGTTTAACATATTGCTTGTGTTGATTAAGTTGGTTTTTGGGGGTCTAAACGTTCAAAAGTGTTTTTGTACACGTTTTTGAACTTTCAATTGGTATCAGAGCGGGTACACAGCTGTTTGGTTTCATTACCATTGTATGATCC
Source organism: Quercus robur (assembly GCF_932294415.1). NCBI lineage: Eukaryota > Viridiplantae > Streptophyta > Magnoliopsida > Fagales > Fagaceae > Quercus > Quercus robur. The sequence goes on from NC_065535.1 coordinate 40,734,237, forward strand.
TTGACTCCCTTTTTGAGATGGATAGGTCTCAATCCCTTAATGCACCTCCATATTTTGATGGAAGTAATTATGCATTTTGGAAGGTTCGTATGAGAGCCTTTTTATGCTCTATTGATGAATCCGTGTGGGATGCTGTTGAGATTGGTTGGACCAAACCTGAGGCAGCCAAATCCACATGGGATAAGGCAGCACTTGCTGCATCTAATGCTAACAGTAAAGCACTAAATGCTATTTTCTGTGGTGTATCTCCAGATGAATTTCACAGGATTTCTCACATTACCATTGCCAAAGATGCATGGGAGATTCTGGAAACAACTTATGAAGGCACGAAGAAAGTGAAAGATACCAAGTTACAAATGCTAACCACTCGGTTTGAGGAGCTCAAGATGAGTGAGGATGAGTCTTTCAACTCCTTTTATGGGAAGTTAAATGAAGTGGTTGTCAGTAAGTTTAACTTGGGGGAGAAGATGGAGGACTCAAAGATTGTAAGGAAGATCCTTCGATCATTGCCGGAAAGCTTCCGTGCTAAAGTGACGGCCATTGAAGAGAGCAAGGATCTTGACGACATCAAGGTACAAGAGCTGGTTGGTTCACTACAGACTTATGAGATGTCGCTGCCAAATCAACGGAAGAGCAAATCCCTTGCTCTAAAGACCGTTAATGAGAAGGTGGAAGATCAAGGCTCATCGGGAGAAGATATGGTGGACAAGGATGTAGCCTATCTTGTTAAAAATTTCAAGAAGTTTTTGAAATTCAAAAACAATGGAAAATTTGATGATAAGAGAAAATTCTAAAATTCTGGAAGGGAGAAGAGGGATTTCAAAAGGAAAGATGGAAAAGAATCCCAATCCACACAAGGTGTCACTTGTTTTGAATGCAACGAGCATGGACACTTCAAGAAGGAATGTCCTAATTATTTGAAATCGAAAGGCAAGGTGTATGCCACGACCTTGAGTGATTCAGACTCGTCCGATTCAGAATCTGAAGAGAGCTGTGATGGAGAAGGGAACTATTCAGCTTTCATGACTATTGCTCATGTTGAGTCTTCGGATGAATTGAATTTGCTTGTTCAAGACCTTGGAGAACATAGTGATGATGACTCACTAGGAATTGTTGAAGAGTCTGAAGCTGAAGAAGAAGAAAGCACAGCAACTCTTCAAGAAAATTACAACTCACTCTTGGAGAAGTCGGGTGAATACACAAGGGTAGCCAAGGCTGCTGTGAGAAAGATGAAGAAGGCTGAAGAGGACTACAAAAGTCTCCTAATCCGGTATAGGGAGGCCAAATGCGAGATTGAAACTCTGAATGGTGAGCTGTCCGAAGCTTACACTAAAGTGAGATTTCTTGAGAACGAGGTGATGCAAGCAAATGCTAAAATAGAGAGGGTCACCACCAAGAAGCTAGATGATGTTATATCATCTCAAAAGAGCTTTTCAGACAAATCCGGACTGGGATATACCGGAGGAAGTAGCTCAACTGGAAATGTCACTAAAGAAGTGAAGTTTGTGAAGGCCAAAGATCCAGTTGTAGCTGACCCTACTGGTGTGAAGCTCGAGGTGGAGGAGAAGAAGAATGTGGTGGACCAACGGATGCTGAATCATCGTAATCAGTCTGTGGGCAGGTCTGAATCTCGTGCCAAGTCACGTCCTCGACCACAAAGAGGTCCTAGAGGAATGTATGTGTGCCATTATTGCGGACTTCAAGGGCACACTCGACCAAATTGCCAAAAGCTGAGAGCAAAGAACAGTGCAACTCCTCAAAGGTCAGGAGGACCAAGAATTGATAGGAGAACTTGGGCAAGTGATCAACCTAGAGAGCAAAATGGAGATCCCGGAATGGTGAACGTGATGAAGATGATTGGTGCATTCACCAACTGCTTAGAAAGCTTCTCACGAAGGTTTGAAAGCCCTAACTCCCGTACCCAATCCTTTAAGGAAATCACCCCAAACGCAAGTGACGTGTGGGTGAAAAGGGGTACTCATGCATAAGCATTACAACATGTCCATGCATTAATACTTCCTATGCTTTGTGACTATGTTTGTTTGGTATGCTTGTTGTTTTTTATCTTGGTTGTTTGTTTGTCTTCTTGTGATTTTTTCTTAATTGTGTTTTATCAATCTTTTTGTTTCTTGAGTCAAAAATCCAAAAATTACATAAAACATTTGAAAATAAAAAAAAAAACTTGATTGACTTTGTTGAGTTTTGTCTTAAAACTCGTTTTGCCTTGTACCTTTGTGCTAATGGCTTTGTGCATTTTCGAGTATTGCTTGTTTTCATGCACTCATATCACTATGGGAAAAATCTTGAAATCTATGTGATTGTTGTAAATAGATCTTCAAACTTGTCATGAATGATTAGTGAATGGTTATGTTGATCTTGAAACATGCATAGACTTGTGTCTATATCTCTTCCCACTTTTTATTTTTTTGCTAAAAAGAGCTCACCAAATGTAAATCTCCAAATGAAAAGAGATATTGAGCTGCAAAAGCCTGTCGCACATTCTAGTATTTGACTAGGAAAAAGGGTAAGCGACCTTATATTAAAAGTGAAATTTCTTTCAAAAAGGCCAAAGGCCTGTTCTTCAAAGAAAAATGTTGTCTATCCCTCTCACAATGAGAGATGATTGCCTCAATAGATCAAAAAGATCAAATGTTTTGATTGAAAGTGGAGTCAAATGAAAAGCTCCAAGTTATGTTATCAAGTTGTGTGGGAGGTCATATATTCATATTTCTATAATTGAGATTGGTCACATGATCTAGTGCTAATTGTGTATGTCTTGGTTGAATTGATCATTGAAGCTTCACATTAGACAAAGGACTATCTCATTGTTGATATCCACACACAACACACAAGTTTATGTTCAATAAATGCCATATTCATTTGTGTGATTGTACTTGATAAAATGTGTTTTCACATGCTCAATCTTTGTTAATTCAAGCACAAAAAGATTTTTGAATGTTTTAGGTGTTTTTGGAAAGTGTTTTGTTGGAAAAATCTGAAAATTTCAAAAATACAGTTTTGCCCTGTTTTGGCGGCTCAGTCGCGGGTATGTCAAGTCGCGAGCCTCAGTCGCATCTTCGCTGGTCAGTTTTGGCGACTTGTTCGCGAGTGGAAGGTCCAGTCGCGAGATTCACTCAGAGATTTTCGCGGCTCAGCTCGCGACTCACTCGCGGGTAGACCTTCCAGTCGCGAAAAACACTTAGAAAAATTTTTCAAAATTTTGTTCTTGAGTGCTTTGGCGGCTTGAGCTGGCGACTGTGTGGCGACTTAATCCAGTCGCGAAAATCGCGTGTTTTGCAGAAACAGGAGCAGTTTTTAAACCTCTTTCAGTTTTCCCTCGAACTTTTGTAACTGTTCATCTTCTCTTAAAACTGTTGTTTCCTCCCAAAACTCTTCGTGATTCCATTTTTCAAACCCCTTTGGTGCTTCGTTTCTTCTCCAAATCATCAAGAAAAGGTATGGGTTTTGTCTTCTCAATCTCATTTTCTTTTTCCTGCATATTTCTGTCACTGTTTGGACTGGTATTGTATTCGTTATACTTATCTCTATGTGTAATGGGTATGGAATGTCTTGTTTGATATTGTTCTCATCCGTTTTCATGCTGAGCAGTCACAATGTGTTTTTCATTGTTCTGTTTTTTGCTTTTTATTGAATCTGAGAATCTTTTCTGAAATGGGTTTGGTGTCTATGTGACTTACTCATTACACTTGCCTGAATATTGATGTTGGTGTTTGGTTTTGGTCTCTGAGTTGATATGATAACATAATGTATGTTTCTCAACTACATGCTCCAGTGTGGCTGTTTGGTTTCTTCATGATTGAAATGTTCATGTCTCTGATGGAGTGATTTATGTTATCTGCTCTAAATGTTCAAATGCTGGTTCTTATTGCATATCATGGTCATGTTACCCTGTCTCAATGACAGTTGTGATGTCTTTCTTTGTCTTGGTGCACTTTCACCAAGATTGATGCACGTATTAGTTTGTGCTTCTGTGTATTGTTGGAAGGTTTGGTTGGGTCTGCATTATTTTCAGTCTGGGTTTATATATTGAAATATTGGTTTTACTGAATCTTGTTGATAATCTTTTGTGGGGTATTGTTGCTTGGTTCTTTTCTGTTGGTCTGTTCTCTTGCAGATGTCTCGTCGATCTTCCAGGGGTAAAGACATTGTTGCTGACGAACCAGCATCCCCAGTTGCTAAAAGGACCCGTCTATCATCTCAAGCATCTCAAGATCCCAATGAGGATAGATTCAGAGTTCCCCTTAACTCACACGCCTACTCAAATGTGTTTGACAAGTCAACAACTATAGTGGAGCGGGTAGTAGAGTTCAACACCTTGGGGACTACTTTCATCCCTCGAATCTTTGAGAAACGAGACTGGGCAAACTTGTTCGGAAACTTTGATGATCCAATGGATGAGCTGGTCAAAGAATGCTTCTCCAATGCATCTGATCTTGGACCTATCCTCGTTTTCTGGGTCAGAGGAACAGAGTTTAGTGTTACCCCAGACTCCATCGCAAATCTTCTCGGCATCACCAGACCTCAGAATGTGAATTTAACTCCCTATGATGAACAAAATCCAGAGGTTGGAGAAATTTTACAAATCCTAGGACACGATCATGAGGTATCAAGTGCAGGAACTTCCATCAGCACCGCAAAGTTTGCACCTGAGCTGACCACACTGAAGTTGATCATGTTCACCAATCTCTATCCACTGTCCAACACTACATTCATCAATCTTGGGAGAGCTATATTTCTGTGTGATCTCATTACCGGAGCCCCCATTGATATATGTGCTCACATCTACTACAACTTGAGGAAGACCGCGTGTCGATCTACAGCTCGAGGAATCATTCCATTTTGCAGTCTCGTCATGAAACTTATTCTTAATGCAGGCATTACTCCTCCTGCAGATGGTAAAATGTTGACTCGTCAACGTCCCATTTCTTTGTTCACTCTTCAAGCAAGCAGAAGTCACTCCTCCAAATCACCAAGAAGTGCTCACATCTCTCCGGTTACTTCATTTGCCCTTGACTCAGAGACACCTGCACATACCACATCTGCATCTCGTGATGTTCCTGAAACTTCACCGGCTGGTATTCCGCAAGCACAAACTGCTTCTCCTACTGACAGAGTCGGCAGTGTACTTGAGCATATTCAGAAACGCGTTGATGAGCTTGTGGCACTTCTCTACTCCACAAACAACCATGTCCAAATGCGTCTCGAGACTATGGAGAATCAGCTAGATGAGATTCAACGAAAGTTGGACGAAAGTCTTTAGCTATTCGTGACAAAAAGGGGGAGAACATTCAGTAAGGGGGAGAAAAGTTCAAAGGGAAGTGTGCATAGTGATAGGGGGAGTACACACATACTTTTGTTTTTCGTCTTATCTTCTAAACTTATGGTTCTTATGGTCTTGATACACTGTGTTTTGGTGTATAACTGTTTCTAACTCTTTTCATATACTCTTGGTTTAAACTTTAATATATGTTTGATGATGTTATTCAGGTATTTGTTGGTTTGTACCCATATGCTTTTGTAAGCTTTCAGGGTTATTGTTTTATGCATAGGTTTGTAGGCTTTATGGTATGTACCATGCTTAAGTGCAGCCTTTATGCTATGTTGAAATCAGTACTTTAATCTAAATGTTCTGCATTTTGGTTTATGTACTGTCACTCTTGTGCCCTTGTAGGATTGTTCCTAGATGCATATGCCTTGTGTGCTATGCATTGGTTGAGTGTTGAGCATACAAGTGTCTTGCCTTGTGCTTGTTAACTTGTATGTCCTTGTGTTCATTCCAAATGTGAATGAGCACTGTGATCACTACCTTGTGGTGTTCACTTGGTTGATCAAGCCATGGTTTGTTTATTAACTCCATCTTTGCTTGATCTCATTCTGCCTGTTTCATATGCATTTATAATTTTCTGCTTACAATGATCATGGTGTATTGTTGTGTTTCAGGAGTTTATGTTCATATGATTCAAGTGCTTCACAGCTTCTAGAGTTAGGTGTGAGTGAGTTTTGTTCAACTGTTCCCAACTCACATGTTAAGTCTAGAGTCTGTTTTAGGGTTTTGTCACGGAATAGCCAAAGGGGGAGATTGTAAGGTTGAATTTATTCAACCATCTAATTGGCTTTATTCCGTGCCAAATTTGCTTGTAATTCAGCATTTAGAAACCCTGTATTTAGGTGGGATTGTTGTAAGGGTAGTGAGTGAGATAGAGTGAAGATTGCTCAAGAGTGTGCAAGAAAACAGAGTGTCGCGGCTGGGACTCGCTGGTGGACTCGCGGCTTCAACCCGCCAGAAGATGCACACGTGCCAAGCATGCTGGAAGATGAACAGTCATGCTAGCTGGAGCACTACAGGACAAAACAGGACAACTGGCCATACGGTTAACTCGTGACTGGAACTCGCGACTTAGTCAAGCCGCGAGGTCAAGCCGCAAGCCACCCCTGTTTTGGAAAAACCTGACGTTTCGCATTCCTCTTCACTCCAGTATAAATACCCTTTTAACCCACGATTGAAAGAGAGCTTCCAGAGAGAATTTTGAGAGAGAAACCCTAAAGAAAAACCAGATTGTTTCACCCACAATCTCTACCTAAGAGTCTCATCAAATTCCCTCACTCTCTTCCTCTCCATTGTCAAATCCTTGAGAGCCATTATACCAAACCTGGTTCTCACCATTATCATCTCTGTGAGACAGACGTTTGGAGTTCTGGGAAGCAGTTAGGAAGGAGCCAATCTTCATTGGTTGATGCTACGGTGTAGTAGCGGAATCCGGAAAGCTAGAAAAGAAAAAGGTTCGGCGCAACCTCGTTGGAGCAAGAAGCTTGGAGGGCTTAGGTGCATTGGGTAGATTAGGCTTGGAGGGTCTATTGCTGTCCTTGTATCCCAACTGTATTTTCTAGTGGATTGATTACCGCTTGGAGGGCGGCGGAGAGGTTTTTCGCCGAGGTCTTCGGTTTCCTCTTCGATAACATATCTGGTGTTATCTCTGTGTTTGCATCTTCCTTCCTCTCTATCTCTGCCTTTACTTTATCTGCTGTGGTTTATTTTGTTATGGCTTAGATAGTTGTTTAACCAATTCCATATTATAGCATATGTTAAGTTTCCGCACACTAGTTGTTTAACATATTGCTTGTGTTGATTAAGTTGGTTTTTGGGAGTCTAAACGTTCAAAAGTGTTTTTGTACACGTTTTTGAATTTTCATCATTGTTATGTCTTCAAGTTTCTTTCTTATGGGTCTTGTCTAAACTTTGTGGTCCCATTCTAGGGGCATGGTTAAGTGGGAATTGAATGTAAAATTTATTGCTGGTGATCTTCATGAAATGTTGCTTATAAGGATAATTCTCTTGTAGATGACCCATCATTGCTCCTAAAAAGAATATTGCACAACCTTCTTGGTCTCGAACCTCTAATAATCGCCTCATAAAAACCGATCTTGCTTCTATCAAACAAATGGCATCAAGTGACCAAGATATTTTGAAGAAGATGGAAGAAATGATGGCAAGGATGACTGCTCTTGTCATTGAGTGGCTTTACCACCTTGAGGATGCTCAAGGAAAGAAGAAGAAGGTAGTACAAGAACCTCAAGATGAAGACTCTATCTTTGATGATGATTTTGAGGAAAAGTAGGCTGAGATCAACAAGGAACCTAAGAAGGAAGAAAAGTCAAGGGAAACCAAAGAGATGAGTCAAGAAATTGAGAAGATGAAAGGTATGCTTAAGAGGTTCCAAGGTATAGAGGACTACATGCTTGATATTGAGGGATTGTGTCCATTTCTTGATGTCCAACTCCCCCTAAAGTTCAAGATGCCAAAGATGGAATCTTTTGATGGTACTAGAAATCTCAAGAATCATTTGAAGCAATATGTTCTTGCCATGAAACCTCTAGGTATTACTAAGGAGAAAATCATTTTGCATTTCCCTCGAACTCTTAGTGGTGTAGCCCTACAATAGTATCTCTCATTGAAAAATGCTAAGATGAATGATTGGAACAAGATGGCTGAATCTTTTGCACAACAATATTCATACAATGTTCAATTGGATGTGAGCCTTAGAGACTTAGAGACTACAAATCAATTAAGCAATGAGACATTTTCTTATTTTCTGATGAGGTGGAAAGGAAAAGCTTCTAAGATGCCTAATTGTCCTAGTGAGAAAGACCAAGTAAGGATGGTCATAAAGAACATTATACCTACTTATGGGCGCTAACTTGCACCAATTCCTTTGAAGACTTTTGTAGATTTGTATGATGCTGGCATACAAGTTGAGGATGCTATTAATAGTGGACTTATTGAGAAAAGTGATGCAAGACCTCAAAAGAAGTTTGGGTATTCAACAATATTCATACAATGTTCAATTGAATGTGAGCCTTAGAGACTTGGAGACTACAAAGCAATTGAGCAATGAGAAATTTTTTTGATTTTCTAATGAGGTGGAGAGGAAAAGCTTCTAAGATGCCTAATCGTCCTAGTGAGAAAGACCAAGCGAGGGTGGTCATGAAGAACATTCTACCTACTTATGGGTGCTAACTTGCACCAATTCCTTCGAAGACTTTTGTAGATTTGTATGATACTGGCATACAAGTTGAGGATGCTATTAATAGTGGGCTTATTGAGAAGAGTGATGCAAAACCTTAAAAGAAGTTTGGGATAGGAAATTCAAGTAATAGTGGTAACAATGGTGGTAAGACAAGTGAAGCTAATGTTGTTAATGTTCAAAGAGAGTTTACTCCATTGGGAATGACTTTATCCTAAGCACTTAAAACTTTGTCAACCAAAGGATTTATCAAGCCATTGGATCTCAGAAGGTATACTCCAAACACCTCTGCTCCAAGCTACAATGTAAATGAGTATTGCAAATACCATTAGAACCATGGTCATTCTACTAATAAGTGCACTTATCTCCGTCATGACATTAAAGACCTCATTCAATCTGGCAAGATCCCTAAACCACCCATTAACCTCCCAAACATCAAGAGGAATCATTTCCCTGACTACCATGCTATGCCTCCTCTTACTTGGAGTTGATTGATCAATAAGTTTAGTCTTTGTTACTGCATTCCACAAGAGTCTTTCATTTCAATGGGTTTTTCAATTCAAAAGTTTCTTTGTTATTTCAATTCAAGTTTGTCTTTCAATTAAGTGAGTCTTTCAATTCATGTACTATTTTAATTCATCAATAAAGTGGTTTACAATGATTTGAGTGTTATGATAAGTTCTCAAAGTTTCAAGTTCATTTGATTCTCAATATGTGATGTTGCATGTTTGCGCATAATTGAACAATGGAAATTGGGATGAAGAGAGACCATTATTCTACTATCAAACACATTTCCCTTTGCTCACCCCTTTTGAGCCTTCAAAATTGTTTTCTTTCAAAGCAACCCTTGTCGAGGATTACCCCCTACACTAGGGGCAATGCATGAAAAAAAAAAAAAAAAAAAAGTGTGAAGAGAAGTGAATCAAAAGTTTAAAAAAAATGAAAAAGTGAAGTGAAGTGAAGTGAAATGCAAAAAGAAAAAAGAAAGATGAAAAGTGAAGTGAAAAAAAAAATAGTGAAAGTGAAGAAAGTTCAAAAGTGATGAAAAGTAATCCTTGACTAAGTTATAACCCTCAAAAAAGTAAGTTTGAGCCTTTGTTATCCATTTCTTTGTGAGCCAAGAACCTAAGCCTTCATTACAAGCTAAGTAAAAGTCCTCTCTATTCAATTGAAGTTTTTCATGTGAACTACGTTAGGCTTGATCCCTTTTAGGTATGTAGGCAACCTTGTGAGGTGCAGCCACATCACATCATGTAAATTGTGCAACTCATGTATTGAGAATTTGAATCAACAAGATTCTTTGAGGATAAGTCATAGCACTTGTTCATTGTATCCCATTTGTTTGTTTCTTATAAAAGTGAAAGAGCCCGCTAGGCTAAAAACCCACAATGGCGGTCTAGGCAAAAGTCAAGGCCTTAAAAGAAAAAGTAAAAATTGCCCGCTAGGTTGAAAACCCGTAAGGGTGACCTAGGCAAAAGTTAGGGTAAAAAAAAAAATTTTTAAAAAGGAAAGGAAAAGAAAGTGAATCAGTCAAGCCAGGGGCAAGGTGGACCCTACAAGGAGGATACGTCCTAATGTTTGAACATTTCAAAAATTATCCATAATGAATCAAGTGTTTGGTTCCCATTTTTACCATGCCTTTTAGGATGGTTTTGCTTCGTGTCTTCTTTTCTTAGAATGTGTTTGACCTAGAGTTTTGTGTCCTTTGTATCATCTTTGTTCTCCTTCAATCCCAGTGTTTTTTGTGTATTTGTCGTTTCTTTAGAAGTTGTCATGTCTGTCTTTGTATTTGGTATCCTGTGTGTTTCTTTGCATGTTTGATTTCTCATGTGGTTTTTCATGTGTTTGTTTGCTTGTTTGTGTCCTTGTTCCATCTTGGGCCTTAGGCCCATCGTATACTCCATTTGGGCCTTAGTTCTCTCTTTGCTTTGTGTCAAGTCATAGGCCCATCCTCGTTTTGTCTTGGGCCTTAGGCCCATCATGTTTTGTTTTTTTATGTGTGTTTTCATGCTTTGTTATGTTTGTGTGCCTCCTACATTGTTGTGTTCATCCTTTTGTTATCTTTTGTGATCACATGTTTGTTTGATGTTTTATGTGAGTCTTGTGTGTTTATGTGTTCTTTTTTCTTATGTGAGTCATGTGTATTTTTGTTTTGTATTCTTGCATGTTTGCATGAATCTAGTGTGTTTATTTTTGCAAACCTTGTGTGGTTGTGTGTTTGTGTGAGTCATGTATGACTATTTGTGTCTTTAGCGTAAATTCTCATTTTTGAGTGGCCTATTTGGATTTGGACATCAATTGCTCGGTCAAGTGGTCCCCTCTGGCAGAAATGCTCATTTTTGAGTGGCATGTTTGTGTTTAGGCGTAAATTGCTCGATCAAGTGGTCCCCTTTGGCGTAAATGCTCATTTTTTAGAGGCCTACTTATGTTTGGACGTAAATTGCTCGGTTAAGTGGTCCCCCTTGGTGTAAAATGCTCATTTTTTAATGGCATGTTTGTGTTTGGACGTAAATTTCTAGGTCAAGTGGTCCCCCTTGGCGTAAATTTCTCATTCGTGAGTGGCATGTTTGTGTTTAGATATAAATTTCTCGCTTGAGTGGTCTCCCTAACTTTAGGTAGAGTCCTTAAAACTCAAAAACATCCTAGATTTTCTTATGGTACATTTCCTGTTTGCATGATTGCTTGCACGTATGTGTGTCATAAAGGTAGAGTCCTTAAAACTCAAATATATCTCAATTTTTTTCTTTTATGTGGTTTTTCACACTTCTTGTCGGAAGTGCACCAACCACCTTTTTTAGCACACCCCCGTGTTTGCATGTTTGTGTGTATTGTGTGTGTGTGGAATCAAAATTTATTAAATTACAAAATGTTGTCTCTTCAGGCTTTTAACTATACTTGTAGTGCAAGCAAAGTTAAAAGAGGGTCATCTGTAGACACCGCATTTTATACCCATTAATAAATTTTGGTCCCCAGCCCCAATGATGAGCTTGACAATGTCAACCAAGGGTAATTAAAGAATTCAAAATAGTTTGGAAGTAATCACAACTCAAAAGTGCTCAAATCGTTTTGAAATTGATACTGAAAAATGACCTTTGCTCATTGTTTTGACCATAACTTTTGATCCATAAAGAATATTTTAGTGAAGTTTGTTTCATTGGAAAGTAGACATCTTGGGCTTCAATAACAAAAATTTTGCCTAATTTGGACTTATTTTGTGTGAGTTATGACTGTTTGAAGTTGGGCCAACTAGGCAGTCCAATTTTTTGAATTTTAAAACATCCTTTTAAGGGCCTAAAACATAATGCTTTGATGTGGGCCGGCCTATGGACCCTTGAGAACGTCCAAAGATCATTAAAAAGCCCAAAAACCTTAATTTTAACTTATAAATACTCATCTTATGTCCCCAATCAAAACCCTAGCTAGAGAGAGTAATTTTTTGGCCTCCATCTTCTCTAAAACCTTTTTTTTTTCTCTTTTCAAAATTGGAGGACAGCCCCATAGCACGTTTTTTAATCATCAAAAAAGCTCTCTTTTGTTAGTTCTAAGGTAGAAAATTTGATTTCAAAATTGTTTTCTAAAAACCTTTTCAAAACCTTTGGTTCTTGAGTTGTGATTACTAACAAATATTGTGTTCTTTAATTATCTTTGTCTTCTCCATCTAACCTTTGTGATTGTAGGCATTGAGGGGCCGATTAAATAACATCAAATTTGTGATTCTAAAGCAAAGTGAGTCTCTTTCCATCATTTACCACATTGCTTATTATGATTCACATGATTTTTTTGATATAGTTTCTCCATTTGTTATATTTGATGTGTTTGATGTTTTAATTATGTTTGATATGTTCTAATATGATTTTAGGTTGTTTATAATCTATTCTTGTTTTACTTGGTTTGTTATTTTGGTTTCACATAAAGTATAACATGTATGTTTATTTTATGTAGTTTAGTTTAATTATATGTTTTATTTCACGTTTATTTGTTATGTTGATACTTTGTGTTTTTGTTTTATGTTAGTTTAGTTTTTAGGATTTCTAACATGCTTGTTTCATCTCACATATTATGTATGTTTGTTTGATTTAATCTCTAAAAATGTAATTTTTCGAATCTATGTTAAAGGATGTGTGCGCATCATCGAGTATGCATGCATGTAGTTCAACCAGGCATACGCATAGTTGAGTATGCACACGCACCCTGAATCCAGATTAGGGTAAAATCTTGATTTTATTTGTTTTAATCATTTTTCACATAATTTTTTATTCTTTCTAACTCTATTTTTGGTTAATTATTTAGGTTTAATTATTTTTCATGTTTGTTTTAGTATTTTTGCCATGTTTAGTTGATTTGATATTATTTTCTTGAGTGTTTTATTTAATTGTCAACTTGCCATGTTTAATTTATTTTGTTCGATTATGTTTTATTTATTTCCTTTTATATTGTGATATGTTTTTAACATGTTGTATGTGTTTTTTTTATTTAAAGTGCATGATGTATGTTTAGGTTAAGGATTAGGGGTTCTCTCAATAAACTCTTTAATTAAATATGGCCTAGCAGCACATGATGGAGACCGGTGCATAAGTAGGGTGGTCTTGGGTGCTTAACACCTTCCCAAGCCGTACCTAAACTCTAGACCCATAATCTGGTACGTGGATTCATGTGTGTAAGTGATTAGCACAAAGTGCCCAATATGGTTCCTAGACCTAGTCCTGGTGGCAACTCCATTAGTCCACACAACCTTCTAGCTAGAACATATTGCAGCCTTCCTTTCAAAGTTTATGAATTTTTCATCATTTTGGGCCTTGGCATATAATAAGGAGGCTCAAGATTAGGGAGGTCCATATTGACTTTGTAGGATGTTGGATGCTAAGTTCATAGCATATTTGTTATCTTAGGCCCAAGGTTCTCCTTTTCAAGAGGCCTTTTGATTTGGGCTTATGATAACAACTAGGCAATGGTCTTATGAACCTTTCAAGCTAAGATATACCTTTGGACTTTGGGACAAGCCTCTTATATGTGAGAACTTCTTTTCTTTTATCCCAACATTTTAGGGTATGCCATAACTTTTGGATCATCCTCAAATTTCTCACATCTTTTATTTGTCCTTTAGAATTAGGTGAAGACAAGATATATGGTTAAACAAACAAGAGATATAAAGTGTACCCTCTTATTGATAGGATTTAGGATCTCTCTAAGTGTGGGTAGGTTCCCTAGAGCTAAAAGGATAGATCAATAGGTCACTCACAACTAGATGGGCCATGATTCCAACCTTGGGCCTAAATGGACAATAGTGGATTAGTGGCAAACCGTTAACGCACGCAAAGCCCATTATAAGCAATGGCACAGATTGTGAATTGGTGTGATGAACTCCGGAAGATTTTGGCCCGAATGGAGTCTCCACCTTCCCACTCATCACCAACCAAGGCGAAAGGGACAAAAAGAACCAAGTAAAGTATATGCAAGCAAATATTGAATAAGTCTTTACTAAGATTAAGAAATGAGACACATTGGTATCGAACTCTCTATCCCTAGTGGAGTCGCCACTATGGGCGCAACAGGGGGAGTACACCTCGACCAAATGGACCATGGCGAAGAAAAGAAAATGGAGTCACCACCTAAATTAGGTTTAGAAACCATAAATATAGCGCCCTTCGTGGAAAGACTGATCTACTACCAGATCACGTGTTCGAAGTTTAGATGGGGATGGGAAGGTGTTAGGCATCCAACCCCACTCGACCCGTGGGTCGGCTTCCATTCATTGTGTCTTACGTCTTAATCTCATTAAAGGCGTATTCAACATTTATCATTCTTGACTCACACACACGCTAACATACATCTAAGCAATGAACATGACATTTTTCATCCCAAAACCTATCATACATCTATCATACATAGCATCGTACCATATCCAAGGGCAAAAACAAATCATAGCAGAATCAAACAAACATGTTATTGCATTTTAGAAATCAAAGGCATGGCACCCAAACTAGCATATTCATATTCATCAACCCAAGACAAAATCATGTCCCCAAACAAACGCATGTTCATATGGATGCATGACTTACCTTTCACTCACCTTACCACATCTCAGCACCTATGCATCAATGCATGATCATATTATATGCATGTTCATGGCAAAACAAAGAATCAAAACCTAACTAGCATAAAAAGAGCAAACAAACAACAACACATGGGGGCAGAGACATATAAATATAGAAAAACTAGGATAGAACAGAGGCATATTAAGCAAATAAAACAAAGAAACAAAAGCCAAAAGGTTCGGATTAGGGTTTCTGGGAACGAGTATGCATACGCGTACTTCGAGTATGCGTGTACAAGCAGTAAGCTTGCATACGCATACTTTGAGTATGCATGCGCATGCAGTAAGCATGCGTACGCATACACGCCCTAAACCCTAACCCAGAAAACAAGAACAAAAACAAAACAAAAACTAATTCTAACAACCTAACATGCATAAAATGACAAAGCAAGATAAACCTAAACTAAATAGACATATTAGAACACATATGAAGCAAATAAACAAGAGGAAAAAAAAAAGATTTAAACAAAGAAAAGGAGGCAAGAAGAGTTAGAACCCTTACCTCCAAAACAAAGGTTCCTTGGGTTGAATTTGATCGTTCCCCTCAACCAATCTAGTCACAATCAAATTAAAATAAGTTAGTTAAACCTTGAAACTCGAAGATCAAGACCAGAAAAGGTCTCAATCAGAAAAATATTGATTTGAGGATGTTTTTTGAAAAACTCCTTCTTTAATTCATTGTTTTTAGTGAATCTTGTGTTTTGAAAAATATTGGATTTTCTATGTGTTTTGAAAAAGTACCATGTATGGCTTTTTATAGTCAGAAAATAGGGGTTTGGAATGACTCCCAAACGATGTGGGATTTGTTCCAAACCAAGTTTTAAATGCAGAAAACTTGTCTTTCGTAGTTTCTAGAACCGTAGCATGCATACGCATGCCCATGTATGCGTACGCATGCATAAAGCATGCACATGCAAAATTTGAGCATACATGCGCATACGCATGTATGCGTACGCATGCCCTAGGGTTTCTGTGACATTTCTTTTCCAAAAATAGTTTATTTAGTTTATAAAATAGTTATATTTTTTTGAAAACACTCTCCTCAAGTCAATTTCAATCTAATCGGGCCCTAAACCAACCTTGGGCTTTAGAATTCAAACATCACTGGGGAACAATGGCCCGAGTCATAAGGGATACAAAATGCAGGGTCTACAGTCCCCACTAGCTATAGGGCAAAGCAAGGCATTCAGCTAAGAGCAACTAGCAGCAACTAGAGCATCTCGTCTAAAGGCCGAGGGCAGGAAAGCAAGGCAAGTTTGAAGGAAAGGAAGCCTAGCCCAATAATTGCTGGCTGTCGATGAAAAAGAGTTAACTAGTGATGAAGATTATTGATGAGTACCAAAATTATAGGTTCATTATATAGCAGACAAACATTCAGTCCACAAACTCGTCCATATAGAGCACGAGCATAAGGTCCATAAGGCCATCATATGAGAAGACAACCATACAGCATTAATGGCACAGCCATCAATAGTCTTGTAACCAACGAGCTCCAATGGTTAGAAAGTCCAATCATGAGCTAATCAAACCTCCATTTAAGCTCAAGCAGATGTTACTCAAATAGCCAAAAGAGCCATTAAGAGGTCAACAACAATTACACTCATAATGAGGCTCCCAACGACTATATGAAGGCTATAAATAAGCCACAAAGCATTAAAAACAAGGTACACAATTCTAAACACACAGAATTACATTCTTATTCTCTAAGAGATATTAACAACTCTACTGACTTTATCATTGGACAACCGTTAGCTAACGCCACTCCGGTGACTTTCTCTTTCATCTTTGCAAGGAACGTAACCTCGTCATAAGCTCCAATGAGGCTACCAACTAACGACCATTTTTGGCTTCTTCAATTATGATTTGAAAAATGATTTCCTTCCAAGGCCAGTTCTTCGAGTTTTGGAGTTCCATTGCATTAATGAATCCAACTGGAAAGGCTTACACCTACTACCCTTTATTAAACCTATAATAATAAGGTAAGAGCTTGGGTTCCAAACCTTTTGATATGATCTTGAAGTCATACCAAATTTTTTTCTAATAATTCAATGGTTGGGTGAGGGGAAATTTAAACTCTAGATGTCTTCATTGAAATAGAGGCGATTCCATGTTGAAGGCAGAGTAGTCATAAGACCACCCTGACCTATAAAATAAATAAAAATTATATATATATATATATATATATATATATATATTTTATGATTTGTCTTCCCTTTAAAGAAAATTTGTGACCCCCTGAACTTTTTTAAATCCCAAAAAATTAAACTTTGATCTCTTTAACAATATATTAGGCCCTTTAGAATAAAAAGAAAAAAACCCAATAAAATTTTATTGAACTAAAACTTGAAAGAGATGTAACTTGCAGTATTAATAATGAGACTATCATACAGCGACTTCAAAATATGAAAGGAAATTGTAAAATTTTATGTATTTATGTGTTTTATTTTTTTGTTGTCAATATATGAAGTTTTGTTTTTTTTTTTTTTAATGAAATTTTGAATAATTTAAGTTTCTTAATGACCACCCTGAAAAAACTTATAGAGACACCATTGCATTGAAAATACTGAAAAATATCAATTAAACTATAAATCTCTTGGCTCGTTAAAAAAATTAAGTGTTCGTTTGATATAATTTATTTTGGACCACTTATTTTAAAAGTTGGACTCATTTTAATAAGGTGTTCCTAAAAAATATAAGTCTTTAAAAAGTTGTAAAAACATAAAATTAAAATTAAATTTGTATTCTTGATGAGTTGAATCAATCCCCGATAAATTATCAATTTTAGGACACTTTTTTTGGGAAACCCCATTGTGGACATCATATAGGTTGGAGTTTTTTTTTTTTTTTTTTTGGGGGGGGGGGGGGGGGGGGCGCGCTGAATAGCATATAGGTTGGAGTTGCGGCTGCCATTGATTTTATTTGGCATCTTCTAGGTCCTAGCTGCTTGTGACAAGGTTCTTTGTTTCCAGCCGTCACCTTTAGATGGATCTTCTCTGCAATTGAACCAAAGTATGATTCTTAGATTACTCTTGGGTCAAACGTAAGCCTAGATACTTCTAATGTAAGAGGTGACTCAACATTAATTAAGTAGACATGAAAAATAAAAAGGAAGGGCAGTCGAGAGTGGTAAAAGGAACTGTGCGTTTGGGAATAGATTATAAGCCATCTATTTCTAAAAAATATATATTATAAGCCTTCTTCTACTTCTTCTTCTTCTCTTTTTCTTTTTCTTTTTTCTTTTTTGGCTTTGGTAACTTATTTTTGGCAGATCTAACTATTATATTTTTGGTTAAAAAAGTCAATAAAATTAACTAAATGCGAGTCTCATGTTTTGATTTTTCTTAAAATGCCAAGTACTCTTTTGTTTATTTCAGTTTCACTCTACTTTTTCTTTTCTTTTTTTTCTACAATACTTTTAACAAAAAATTAATGTAATTATTTTATTTAGCTTTTATCTTTATCAATAATATTTTTAGTAAAAATATTTCAGCAAAAAAACTAAATAAATTATTCACAAACGAACACCAGAACGAGGTAAGCAAAATCTATTCCTATTCAATCACCTATTTGGAGTGTAGGAAAACTTGTGCAAGTAAGATAAAGCTAAAAAAATTTGAGAAGCGTTATGTCCACAACACTTTCACAACAAACCCTAGGTGGTAAGTTGATATTGGTTATAATTTGAACCCACCATTTAAATTACTTTTTTTCCTCACCAATAACATCTTGTCACTTAAGATTTCTTACGAAAATATAATATAATATAAAAACCGGTTAGAATTGTGAGTTTAGTGAATTGTTTCATCAATGGTGTATGGTCTCAAAATGTTTTGCGAGGCTGCACGACAAGGGTTTTAGTGCTGCCACCACCACCTCCAACCTTGCTTTTTCTTGCCAAAAAAAAAAAAAAAAAAAAGGGAAAGTGAAAAATAAAAAGAACTCCTTAGTTAGGCGAGGCCCACTTTTGATGGGCTTAAAGCCATCCTAAGCTATAATCAAAACAATCGTATAATCTGCAATGGGAGCCCACTCGAATTAGCGGCCCATACACCATTAAATAATTAGCCTTTTTTCCTATGGGTTTCATTGTACGAACTCGGAAATTGGAAGCCGCTGCATATGGAACCTGAGCCGAAACGTAGAAAAACCTATCGACCACCGCCTCGCCGGTAATCCTAGTCGCCGTTAATATCTCTTATATGTGATTTTTTTTTCCTTTAATTTTAAAATTAACTATTACCTTTTTTTTTTATTATATAAATAGCTCACATTTACTATTAGCAATTGCATATTGTTAATTTTATCAGCAAAAAAATCAGGTGAGTGTAATCGAGATTTAAGTTCAATTGGGATAGCTTTTTTTTTTTTTTTTTTTCTGTTAAATATACATTGGCATTTATAATATATTTTTGCAAATAGTTCATGTCGAAGTAATTCTTTAATGAAATTTATTGTAATTTTGGAACTTGTAAATGTTTTCCTAGGTAACAGTTAGACTGGGGTTTGGGATTTGATTGAAGTTTAGGGAATGGTACTGAATTGTGAAAATTTTGTCAGCTATTAATTTGTAACAAATTGTGGTCGGGCTGGGAGTTAAGGTTGTGCAGTGTGTACTTAAATTGACTGAGTGATATGATATATTCATCTGAAATTATCTGGGAAACTGTAGAAGTAGGGAATTGAATAATAAGCTAAGTTTTGGACTTTTGGCATCCGAGATTGGATATGGCACTTAGGACTTGTTAGTTTGTCTGTTGGGTTTGTGACTGCACTACCTGCAGTAGAAGAGAATTCATGAGTATGATCAAGCTATCTCTGCGCAGATGTAAATTTCTTTTCTTTTCTTTTCTTTTTCTTGGGTCAAAATTTGTCATACCAAATTGTCAACCGATGACATGATTTGATGAAAACCTGAATTTACCATTGCAGTTGATATGAGATGCAATTGCCCAGCTGATGCATATGGCAGTGTTGTTTGCTTATTCTTAGAAAAACAAGGCACTTAGTGAGGTGCATGCTTTTCTAGTTGCTTGCTTACTTTTCTGTTTCCCATCATTTCTGATCTAAATCATAGGTGGTTTATAATTTGCTATGCTTTTCTTCTAGTTGCTTGCTTACTTTTCTGTTTCCCATCATTTCTGATCTAAATCATAGGTGGTTTATGATACAGCTATCAATATCCTTGTTATAGCTGATTTTATTATGTTATGGTTAATGATATTTACAGTTTTTTTTTTTTTTTTTTTAAATGTTCTACCTTCTTTTTGTACCTTTTTATTCTATTTAATGCACATGGACAGTATCAAATTTCAGTCTTTTTCCCTTTCTCCACTTTTTAGCACACAGTTAATATTTTGGAAGATCTGGAACTTAATAGTCTAAGCTAACTAGTATAAGAAACGAACAATGTGTCAATTTTAGTGATCCACATTTTAAAAGTGCACTTGAAGTTCTTATAAATTAAAAATAAAATAAAAAGTGCACTTGAAGTTGGGCAGCTTGTAAGCCCATGTCATGAGCCTTACCTATATTTGAGATTTGCTGGCACTAAGAAGTAGGTTCTCTTCACTCCAACTACAAACTACATTTTGTTCTTTCCATCCATGCTATGAGGCATACATTTTGGGGCTTTGGTTAGAGTGAAGACTGTCTTACTGTGACTTTGAAACCCTACTTCTCTTTCTTTCAAATCTTTTCTTCGACACAACCAAGACTAGTGTCTTACAACTACAAAAAATGTGTTAGAACCAAAATTTTGGGGTCAGTTGAGAAGACTGTCTTACTGTTTCCAAATTTATTACTAGAATGAAATTCAGTAGTACAATTTGTTAATACCACATTTATGTGCAGGAATGTCTCTTCAAAAGTTGATAAGAAAGAAAGAGTCACAACATCACCGAATACTTGCACGGTAACCATGGAGTTGGATATGCTATCATAGCATCTTATATTATTTTTTTAACCACATTACTATGTGACTGGAATTTGTAGGTTCCTGTGGCCCAAACTAGTGGAGTCAATTTGACAATTCAACAGGCCGAAAACATCGCAGTAACAGAAGTACAGCAAGATGGTTGCATGGGAAATTTTAAAATCTTCGATTCACAGTATGGGAATTTTCTCGTGCCTGTAGTTCCAACTCTTTCTGAACTAGCTGGATAGCATATTTCTTAATGATATTACAAAATTTTGTTGCAGATGTTGTATATATAAAATTCTTATACACGTTGGTATAAAGTTGGGCCTTCCCAATATTTTTGCTTTTATAATTTTAGTCATGAATTATCAGTCAACAAAGGCTGTTGTTTCTGTTATGAAAAGGCTTTAATGGTAGAAATGGTGGGAAAACCACAGAATTGGGGTGCACCCCGTTAAACTGAGTCTAGCCTGCACCGTATATAGAGTTTCATCTAAAATTAATATCACAAGTTTGTGTCCTATCTACAAGATTGGTTTCTGTTCTGTAAATTTGACAGATAGAAGCTTCCAGAAACACTCAAGTTTGGCATTTACAATTTTACATCATCCTCTAATCACTGCAAACAATTATCCTCTCACTCCTAACTAAATGTTCTACAATTGTGATTTGAGAATTACAGCACAAAATCGAACTTGCAATATTGTTTCCATTGGCAGCACATAACTCTTAGCTAACAGAAGCTATTCAACTTGTTTTGTCACCAAGTTGAACATATTCCATCTTTATGGGTTCAACGTGTTCTGTCCAGTTTCATTTCAATCAATTTGAAAATTAAAGTTGGAATATAATCTGATTTGACAAGTAAATTTAATATGTACAACAGTATAAGTAGGAATCGAATTATATGCAGTTAATAGATAAGATGACGTGTTGGTACATTCCACCTTAGGAAAGCACCAAAAACCCACCCAGTACGCATCAGTATATCAATCAGCGGTATTTGCAAAGCAAAGCATCACATGAAATTCACGTCCATCATATTCATGGACAATCCAGATTTGCACGCAGTGCATGTGGGTTCGTGGTTCTTTTAGAGAACCTATAGCATATTTGACACGTTGGCAGTATGATATTTATACATACATATCCGCACTAACATGTCCCTATCCAACTCGAAATTGATTTTTCTTTATAAAAATTATATTTGGTAGGTTTCACTTTCAGAGCCTTCAAAAGGACCACTTTTTGGATTCCCTCCTTTGTGGAACGACAAGAACCAGATAGGGTGTGGACCCCAGTTGCAAATTGGATGGTCGCCACCAAACCAATCTTGTTTAATTGTTATATGGTTGCATCTGCCTAGCTACAACCTAATCATCTATCTATCTATCTAAACATCCATCTTAATTTTTAACAGCAGCAACGGCCTTTCTTTTCTCTTTTTATTCTTTCTAATTGCTTCTCCTTTTTAAATGTTATTAGAGGTTGTATAAACTATAAACTAAGATTATGATTGCATTCATTTATTGGTATCAAAGAATGTTGGATTTGGATCTAATACAATACTTAAGATTGTTGCACTATACAGTTTACCACTTGGACGTGAGATGTAAACGTTAATACGGTATTTTAATGAATTTAGTTGATAGAGAAGTGAACACGTGTTGCCCATCTTCCCTTCCATGACATGTACATGTTCGGCCACACAATCGACTAATTCATAAAAACATTAAACAATGACACTGGTGATGGCAATATAATATTGTTAATAATATGACGACAAAAAGGTGAGTGACAATGCTAGTGGGTGCATTGTTGCTATTGCAACTAATGGGCACCGGATAAAAATATTTTTCATTAATATAGGTATTGCAACAAATAACTTAACTGAACTCCGATATGAACTGAATTTGGTATTGCAACAAATAACTTAACTGAACTCCGATATGAACTAAATCAAGCATGCTCATTTATAAGTTTATATGTGTTGGTTAAATATACTCATTACACATATCTTAATAATGACATTGCCAACAGGAGACCATTACCTATATTACCTTAATTTTTTCCTTCTTTTAAACTGATTAAGAACCACTTTAGACTATAGTGTTATGATCCTAGTGTCCCACATGGATTAAAAATAAGCTTAATCATGTGTTTAAAAACTCTTGGACACCTCCCCTTGCAAGCCGGTTTTCAAGGGTAAGTTCTACCCATAGATTTGTAACATTTGGTATCAGAATCAACCATCACCCCATGGATAGAACTCACCCTTGAAAATTGGCTATAAACACATGGTTAAGCTTACACTTAACCAATATGGGACACTAAGATCATAACATACCACCACGCTCCTCAGCCGACGTCCACGACGGCTCACTTTAGCGACACTGACCTGTTGGTAGCCCTTTCTCTTTTTGGTGGCTCCACTCAATTATCAATAATTTTAATTTAACCTCTAGGTCGCCCCTTCCGAGATCTGACCACAAAGCCACTACTCATTTAATCCCATATTCAATGAGCTACGCCCGATTAATTGGGGTGGTGATTGGCTCTAATACTAAATGTTACAACCAATGAGTAGAACTCACCCTTGAAAATCGGCTGGCAAGGGAAGGGTGCCCAAGAGCTTATAAACACATGATTAAGTTTATTCTTAATCCATGCGAGATTCTAGGATCATAACATATAGTTATATTTAAAAATAAATAAATAATTAAGTAGGCCACATATGATCCTTCCCTATCAATCATCCAAAGTAAAGTTATGAAACATGTTAGTATTTTCTCATTCATAATAGTTACAAATAGGTATTTTTCTAGTCCTTCACCATCTAACGTGAATGTAAAAATTGTATTTTGAACAATTGTTGAAACTGTAGATAAGGAATGATGAATGAATGAATTTAATTATGTAAATTATTAATTTGAATAATGGCTAATCATAAGTAGGACTAGATGCATGATAAAATAAGTATACTATTTTCTTTTTCTTTTTTCTTAATTTTAGAGATTTAAGCATTTAATAATGTAAATTTTAGATCTCAAGCTCAAAAACTTGATGATAAGCCAAGAATGTATTGACCCATTGTGATAAATTAACCAATTAATTAGCCAAGTTAATTAATTAATTCAATTAGCATGCAATAAGTGTGGTAGCACAAACAAATCACTAACTAAGTTAAAATGTAGCGGAAAATAAATTAACACGGTGATTTGTTTACGAATGGGGAAAACTTATCCGGCAAAATCCCCACCGGGTGATTTTAAGGTCACCATTCCTAAGAATTCACTATTATCACAATAAGCGGTTATAAGTAAAAGAATCTCAGTACCTTATACCAACCTACAATTGAACCCTTACCCTAATACCCAATTGGACTTGTTCTGTAGTACAATCTCTCCTTTCAATGCACGGTTCCCAGTACGTGACTAACCAATTTGATGCACGGATCCCAATACGTAGCTTACACACCAACTTGAGAAGGATGTTGACTGCAAAGTTCTTCAGTTCATCACATGATGAAGATCACGAAACTCCTTGGTTACAAAATCCTATGGTGTACAAACACAGCAACTTCTTAAATAGAAAGATGAACTAGGGCCTATGTCTCTGGTTCACAATATGCTTGTGAAATTTTTTTTCATTGAGGTGCATCTGCTATGATGGCCCTTAAAACAATCATTATATATGTTTAGGGTTGTGAGAAAAGAAAGCCCAAACATCTATACATGGATTGGATGAAAATCAAAACTGAAAATCTGATTTTCTTAAATCTCAGTAGATACTCTATCTATCGAGTAGCTGTTGAGCATCGGGTTTAAATAACCTTTTAAACCTCGATAGATACTAGCTGTTGAGCTTTAAAATCCAGCACTTCTTCACTTAATTCTTGGACAGACTTGCATAGTTTTAACACTTGAACTTGAAACCTTGTTCCTTGAAGTATTAAACACATCTTAGATCTACCTAATTACAAGTAAAGTGCGTTTTGTCAAAGGATTAGCCAATTCTATATTAACCTATGTTCCTAACATGATTCACATATGTCCTAACACTTAACCTGAGCTCGAGTTTGAGCTTGATATTAAGCTTAAGTTGAGTTTGATATTAAGCTTATGTTTGGCTTGACTAATTAATCAAGCCAAGCCAAGCCAAGTCAAGTTCAAGCTTTTTGGCTTTCCCACAAGCTCAAGCTCAAACACTATTTTTAGGCTTGCCACAAGCTCAAGCCAAGCTCAAGCTTTTGATTTTTCCTAACAAGTCAAACTTGAACATGCACTACTCGACAAAACTCGGCTCGTTTACAGCCCTAGATAGTTATTCCTCCTTTGTGTACCACTATTATATGTGGGACTTAATATATTTGGTCACTTTGTAAAAGTGCTTTGTAAACGCTATGAATAAATGGTTTACTTAAATAAATAAAACCTCTTTTCTGGACTAATAATTTACCCAAAAAAAAAAACCAACCAAACCAAACCTGTAAGGTTGAATTTATTCAACCATCTAATTGGCTTTATTCCGTGCCAAATTTGCTTGTAATTCAGCATTTAGTAACCCTGTATTTAGGTGGATTTGTTGTAAGGGTAGTGAGTGAGATAGAGTGAAGTTTGCTCAAGAGTGTGCAAGAAAACAGAGACTCGCGGCTGGGACTCGCGGGTGACTCGCGGCTGCAAGCCGCCAGAAGCAGCACACGTGCCAAGCATGCTGGAAGATGAACAGTCATGCTAGCTGGAGCACTACAGGACAAAACAGGACAACTGGCCATACGGTTAACTCGCGACTGGATCTCGCGACTTAGCCAAGCCGCGAGGTCAAGCCGCGAGCCACCCCTGTTTTGTAAAACCTGACGTTTCACATTCCTCTCCCACTCTAGTATAAATACCCCTTTTACCCACGATTGAAAGAGAGCTTCCAGAGAGAATTTTGAGAGAGAAACTCTAAAGAAAAACCAGATTGTTTCACCCACAATCTCTACCTTAGAGACTCTTCAAATTCCTCAACTCTCTTCCTCTCCATTGTCAAATCCTTGAGAGGCATTATACCAAACCTGGTTCTCACCATCATCATCACTGTGAGTCAGTTGTTTGGATTTCTGGGAAGCAGTTAGGAAGGAACCAATCTTCATTGGTTGATGCTACGGTCTAGTAACAGAATCCGGGAAGCTAGAAAAGAAAAAGGTTCGGCGCAACCTCGTTGGAGCAAGAAGCTTGGAGGGCTTAGGTGCACTGGGTAGATTAGGCTTGGAGGGTCTATTGCTGTCCTTGTATCCCAACTGTATTTTCTAATGGATTGCTTACCGCTTGGAGGGCGGCGGAGAGGTTTTTCGCCGAGGACTTCGGTTTCCTCTTCGATAACACATCGCGTGTTGTCTTTGTGTTTGCATCTTCCTTCCTCTCTATCTTTGTCTGTTTATTATCTGCTGTGGATTTTATTTTGTTATTGCTTAGATAGTTTTTAACCAATTTCATATTATAGCATATGTTAAGTTTCCGCACACTAGTTGTTTGACATATTGCTTGAATTGGTTAAGTTGTTATTTGGGGGTCTAAACGTTCAAAGGTGTTTTGTACACGTTTTTGAACTTTCAATTGGTATCAGAGCGGATACACTGCTATTGGTTTCATTACCATTGTGTGATCCTTGACTCCCTTTTGAGATGGATAGGTCTCAATCCCTAAATGCACCTCCATATTTTGATGGTAGTAATTATGCTTTTTGGAAGGTTCGCATGAGAGCTTTTCTGTGTTCTATTGATGAATCCGTTTGGGATGCTGTTGAGATTGGTTGGACCAAACTTGAGGCAGCCAAATCCACATGGGATAAGGCAGCATTTGCTGCATCTAATGCTAACAGTAAAGCACTCAATGCTATTTTCTGTGGTGTGTCTCCAGATGAATTTCACAGGATTTCTCACATTACCATTGCCAAAGAAGCATGGGAGATTCTGGAAACCACTTATGAAGACACGAAGAAAGTGAAAGACACCAAGTTACAAATGCTGACCACTCGGTTTGAGGAGCTCAAAATGAGTGAGGATGAGTCTTTTGACTCTTTCTATGGAAAGCTAAATGAGGTGGTCGTCAGTAAGTTCAACTTGGGGGAGAAAACGGAGGACTCAAAGATTGTAAGGAAGATCCTTCGATCATTGCCGGAAAGTTTTCGTGCTAAAGTGACAGCGATCGAAGAGAGCAAGGATCTTGATGACATCAAAGTACAGGAGCTGGTTGGTTCTCTGCAGACTTATGAGATGTCGCTGCCCAATCAACGGAAAAGTAAATCCCTTGCTCTAAAGACCATTAATGAGAAGGTGGAAGATCAAGACTCATCGGGAGAAGATGTGGTTGACAAAGATGTAGCCTACCTTGTCAAAAATTTCAGAAAGTTCTTGAAATTCAAAAATAATGGCAAATTTGATGATAAAAGAAAATTCCAAAGTTCTGGAAGGGAGAAGAGGGATTTCAAAAAGAAAGATGGAAAAGAATCCCAACCCACACAAGGTGTCACTTGTTTCGAATGTAACGGGCATGGACACTTTAAGAAGGAATGTCCGAATTATTTGAAATCGAAAGGTAAAGTGTATGCCACGACCTTGAGTGACTCGGATTCGTCTGACTCAGAATCTGAAGAGAGCTGTGATGGAGAGGGGAACTATTCAGTTTTTATGACTATTGCTCATGTTGAGTCTTCGGATGAGTTGAATCTGCTTGTACGAGACCTTGGAGAACATAGTGATGATGAATCACTAGGAATTGTTGAAGAATCAGATGCTGAAGAAGATGAAAGCACAGCAAATCTTCAAGAGAATTATAACTCACTCTTAGAGAAGTCGGGTGAGTACACAAGGGTGGCCAAGGCTGCTATGAGAAAAATGAAGAAGGCTGAGGAGGACTACAAAAGTCTCCTAATTCGATATAGGGAGGCCAAATGTGAGATAGAAACACTGAATGGTGAGTTGTCCGAAGCTTACACAAAAGTGAGATTTCTTGAGAATGAGGCTGTGCAAGCGAATGCTAAAATAGAGAGGGTCACCACCAAGAAGCTAGATGATGTTATATCATCTCAAAAGAGCTTTTCAGACAAATCCGGATTGGGATATACCGGAGGAAGTAGTTCATCTGGAAATGTCACTAAAGAAGTGAAGTTTGTAAAGGCCAAAGATCCAGTTGTAGCTGACCTTACTGGTGAAAAGCTCGAGGTGGAGGAGAAGAAGAATGTGGTGAACCTACGGATGCTCCCCCTTAGGTAATATCCTCCCCCTCTGATCAAGCCTATCACTCCCCCTTTTTGTCATGGAATAGGCTAGTCATCCTCTTCCAGCTTTCTCTGAATTTGATCCAATTGAGTTTGAAGAGAAGTAAACTTCATATCCCATCGAGTGCTTTGATGGTGTAGAGAAGCTGTGAGTCCAGACATCTTTGTATTCAACTCGTGGGCAGAGGATACAATGCGATCAAGTTTCTCATCTAGGGAGAGAGTGCTAAACTGAGAGTCACTGTGAGATGCAGAAGTTTCTGGTTTGGCTCTCTTCCGACTATGTCCAATGCTTGCATTGAATGTACGCATGTTGATTGGACTTGGTTTGGAGATAGGAGATTCATCAGCCGTTGGATAAATTCCCTTGAGCTTGAAGATCCGTGAAATGAGACTGCAGAAAGGAACGCATATCCGAGACTCATTTCGAAGAACCGTCTTGCGCAGAACATGAAAGATATGAGCACAGATGTCTATTTCCACATCAGATATTAGATCATGAAGAAACAAAGCACGTCCGAGGTTCATATACCCAGTGCTTGATAAAGGGTACAAATTGTGAAACATCACAATTGTAAGCACTCTCAGTTTTGGAGAAAGAGAGGAAACACTGATGGATTTGCCATTGGGTGAGAACTCCAAGTCTTGACCAAGACTTTCTTTGAGAAGCTCCTCATCAGGACAGAGATCATCATAAACTGGTGAATGTCGGAAAATGGGTCTGTTGATGTGAAGAATTTATGCCAGATATGTAGGAGAGACAGAAAAGCTCTTTTTCCGAACCCAGCACTTAAGTTCATCTCCTTCCACAATTGCGTTAGCATAAAATTCTTTTACCAACTCTTCATACACGTCATCCGGATCAGATAGAAGGTAATTCCAATCCTTGTGAGCAAACCATTTCGGAATGTCAGTGTCATGAAGTGAGGACTGATCCAAAGCTCTTTCTAGTAATGGTGTGGCATGTAGAAAGAAATTCTCATAAGACTGATAGGCTGCATATGATCTGAACTTGTTGGGATCGAATCTCTTTGATGAAAAGCGAGTCCCTTTTGGTTGAGGTGGGTAATCATCAACATCAATTACTGGTTCCTTCCCTTTGGAACTACCTCCTTTCACAGCAGCTTTCTTGAATGGTGACATGATCAGTCTGCATTATGAACAAGGGAAATGACAGAACACAATCCAACAGACTATATTAGCAGTGGGTTAATGGAATTTTAGGGACAATGAAGAAACCCTAATAGCTGGATGAAAATGGTCAGAAAATAGCAATGAGGGACACAAATGGCCCAAATTGAACTACACAGTATAGGGAGTCCAAATAGAACCACATAATCAGCTGAAAAAGGACTCACATTCAACAACACATCAACAGGATACCACACAGGATCATATTGAAACACGACATCAACAGTAGATCAGACAAAAATAGCTAACCCTAGCTAAGCACATGATGAAGAACACAACCACCAAAATAAACTAATACCAAAATAAACTAGCTCAAAAACAGAAACACAAGCTTCCATAAGCTAAGCATGGACAAAGAGTAATAGTTGAGCTAAAAACCCATCACAAAAACACAATCAAATGTGAATAATCCAGAGGGAAAACCATAACAACAAGTAAAATAGAGTTCAAGACAGAAAACCATACCTGTTAGTCGACGATTTTGAGCTGAAAAGAGGCAAATAATGGAGATCAAAAATGGAGGCACGGTGTGAATGGGTAAGAGCAGATGAGAAAGACAATGAACAGTCACAAAAAGATCGAGGGAAAAATAAAAAGTTTAAAAACTGCCCCTGTATGTCCAAAACACGCGATTTTCGCGACTGAAACGAGTCGCCAAAAAGTCACCAGATCAAGCCGCCAAAACACTCAAGGACAAAAATTTGAAAAAATTTTCTAAGTGTTTTCCGCGACTGGAAGGTCTACCCGCGAGTGAGTCGCGAGCTAAGCCGCGAAAATCTCTGAGTGAACCTCGCGACTGGACCTTCCACTCGCGAACAAGTCGCCAAAAATGACCAGCGAAGATGCGACTGAGGCTCGCGACTTGACATACCCACGACTGAGCCGCCAAAACAGGGCAAAACAGGTTATTTGAAAAATTCAGATTTTTTAAACAAAATACTTTCTAAAAACACCTAAAACACTCAAAAATCTTTTTGTTTCTTGTGTCAAAAATCCAAAAATCACATAAAAAATTAGAAAATCAAAAAGCTTGATTGACTTTGTTGAGTTTTGTCTCAAAACTTGTTTTGCCTTGTACCTTTGTGCTTCCAAAGTTTTGGAAGGGAGAAGAGGGATTTCAAAAATAAAGATGGAAAAGAATCCCAACCCACACAAGGTGTCACTTGTTTCGAATGTAACGGGCATGGACACTTTAAGAAGGAATGTCCGAATTATTTGAAATCGAAAGGTAAAGTGTATGCCACGACCTTGAGTGACTCGGATTCGTCTGACTCAGAATCTGAAGAGAGCTGTGATGGAGAGGGGAACTATTCAGCTTTTATGACTATTGCTCATGTTGAGTCTTCGGATGAGTTGAATCTGCTTGTACGAGACCTTGGAGAACATAGTGATGATGAATCACTAGGAATTGTTGAAGAATCAGATGCTGAAGAAGATGAAAGCACAGCAAATCTTCAAGAGAATTATAACTCACTCTTGGAGAAGTCGGGTGAGTACACAAGGGTGGTCAAGGCTGCTGTGAGAAAAATGAAGAAGGCTGAGGAGGACTACAAAAGTCTCCTAATTCGATATAGGGAGGCCAAATGTGAGATAGAAACACTGAATGGTGAGTTGTCCGAAGCTTACACAAAAGTGAGATTTCTTGAGAATGAGGTTGTGCAAGCGAATGCTAAAATAGAGAGGGTCACCACCAAGAAGCTAGATGATGTTATATCATCTCAAAAGAGCTTTTCAGACAAATCCGGATTGGGATATACCGGAGGAAGTAGTTCATCTGGAAATGTCACTAAAGAAGTGAAGTTTGTAAAGGCCAAAGATCTAGTTGTAGCTGACCTTACTGGTGAGAAGCTCGAGGTGGAGGAGAAGAAGAATGTGGTGAACTAACGGATGCTGAATCCCCGTAATCAGTCTGTGGGCAGGTCTGAATCTCGTGCCAAGTCACGTCCACGACCACAAAGAAGTCCTAGAGGAACTTATGTGTGCCATTATTGCGGACTTCAAGGGCATACTCGACCAAATTGCCAAAAGCTGAGAGCAAAGAACAGTGCAACTCCACAAAGGTCAGGAGGACCCAGAAATGATAGGAGAATTTGGGCAGGTGATCAATCTAGTGATCAAAATGGAGATCCCGGAATGATGAACGTGATGAAGATGATTGGTGCATTCACCAACTGCTTGGAAAGCTTCTCACGAAGGTTTGAAAGCCCTAACTCTCGTACCCAATCCTATAAGGAAATCACCCCAAACGCAAGTGACGTGTGGGTGAAAAAGGGTACTCATGCATAAGCATTACAACATGTCCATGCATTAATACTTCCTATGCTGTGCGACAATGTTTGTTTAGTTTGCTTGCTGTTTTTGATGTTGGTTGTTTGCTTGTCTACTTGTGAATATTTTTAATTTTGTTTTATCAATCTTTTTGTTTCTTGTGTCAAAAATCCAAAAATCACATAAAAAAAATTAGAAAATCAAAAAGCTTGTTTGACTTTGTTGAGTTTTGTCTCAAAACTTGTTTTGTCTTGTACTTTTGTGCTAATGGCTTTGTGCATTTTCGAGCATTGCTTGTTTTCATGCACTTATATCACTGTGGGAGAAATTTTGAAATCTTTGTGATTGTTGTAAATAGATCTTCAAACTTGTCATGAATGATTAGTGAATGGTTTTGTTGATCTTGAGACATGCATAGACTTGTGTCTATATATCTTCCCACTCTTTTTTTTGTTTTGCTAAAAAGAGCTCACCAAATGTAAATCTCCAAATGAAAAGAGATATTGAGCTGCAAAAGCCTGTCGCACATTCTAGTATTCGACTAGGAAAAAGGGTAAGCGACTTTATATTGAAGTGAATGTTTATTCAAAAAGCCAAAGGCTTGTTCTTTAAGGTGAAATGTCAAATATCACTCTCACAATGAGAGGTGATTTCCTCAAAAGATCAAAAAGATCAAATGTTATGATTGAAAGTGGAGTCAAATGATAAGCTCCAAGTTATGTTATCAAGTTGTGTGGGAGGTCATATATACATATTTCTATAATTGAGATAGGTCACATGATCTAGTGCTAATTGTGTATGCCTTGGTTGAATTGATCATTGAAGCTTCACATTAGACAAAGGACTATCTCATTGTTGATATCCACACACAACACACAAGTCTATGTTCAACAAATGCCATATTCATTTGTGTGATTGTACTTGATGAAATGTGTTTTCACATGCTCAATCTTTGTTAATTCAAGCACAAAAAGATTTTTGAGTGTTTTAGGTGTTTTTGGAAAGTATTTTGTTTAAAAAATCTGAAAATTTCAAAAATCCAGTTTTGCCCTGTTTTGGCGGCTCATTCGCGGGTATGTCAAGTCGCGAGCCTCAGTCGCATCTTCGCTGGTCATTTTTGGCGACTTGTTCGCGAGTGGAAGGTCCAGTCGCGAGGTTCACTCAGAGATTTTCGCGGCTCAGCTCGCGACTCACTCGCGGGTAGACCTTCCAGTCGCGAAAAACACTTAGAAAAATTTTTCAAATTCTTGTTCTTGAGTGCTTTGGCGGCTTGAGCTGGCGACTGTGTGGCGACTTAATCAAGTCGCGAAAAACGCGTGTTTTGCAGAAATAGGAGCAGTTTTTAAACCTCTTTTCAGTTTTTCCCTCGAACTTTTGTAACTGTTCATCTTCTCTCTAAACTATCTTCCTTCCAAACACTTCGTGAATCCATTTTCAAACCTCATTGGTGCTTCATTTCTTATCCAAATCATCAAGAAAAGGTATGGGTTTTGCTTTCTCAATCTCATTTTCCTTTTTCCTGCATATTTTTGTTACCGTTTGGACTGATAGTGTGTTCGAAATACTTCTCTCTTTGTGTAATGGGTTTGGAGTGTCTTGTTTGATATTGTTCTCACCTGTTTTCATGCTGAGCGGTCACAATGTGTTTCTCATTGTTCTGATTTTTGCCTATTATTAAGTCTGAAAATCTTTTCTTAAATGGGTTTGGTGTCTATTTGACTTACTCATTTCACTTGCTTAAGTATTGATGTTGGTGTTCGGTATTGGTTACTGAGTTTTTATGATAACATAATGTATGTCTCTCTACCATGTGCTCTAGTATGGATGATTGGTTTCTTCATGTTGAAATTTTTCCCCTTGTTCATATCTCTGGTGGAGTGATTTATGTTATCTGCTCTAAATGTTCGAATGCTGTATCTGTTTGCATATCATGGTTATGATAACCTGTCTCATTGACAGTTTTGTCAATTGTGTTGTCTATCTATGTCTTGGTGCACTATCACCATTTTGCTGCACCTGTTATTTTGTGCTTCTTTGTATTGTTGGAAGTTTGGTTGGGTCTGCACTATCTTCAGTTTGTGTTTATATATTGAAATTTTGTTTAAACTGAATCTTGTTGACAATTATCTTGTGTGGTATTGTTGTTTGGTTCTTTGCTGTGGGTCTGTTCTCTTGCAGATGTCTCGTCGATCTTCCAGGGGTAAAGACATTGTTGCTGACGAACCAGCAACACCAGTTGCTAAAAGGACTCGTCTATCATCTCAAGCATCTCAAGATCCCAATGAGGATAGGTTCAGACTTCCGTTTAACTCACACGCCTACTCAAATGTGTTTGACAAGTCAACCACTATAGTGGAACGGGTGGTAGAGTTCAACACATTAGGGACCACTTTCATCCCTCGAATCTTTGAGAAACGAGATTGGGCAAACTTGTTCGGGAACTTTGATGATCCAATGGATGAGCTGGTCAAAGAATGCTTCTCCAATGCAACTGATCTTGGACCTGAACTCATTTTCTGGGTCAGAGGAACAGAGTTTAGTGTTACCCCAGACTCCATCGCAGATCTTCTCAGCATCACCAGACCTCAGAATGTGAATATCACTCCTTATGATGAACGAAATCCAGAAGTTGGAGAAATTTTACAAATCCTAGGATACGATCATGAAGTATCCAGTGCAGGAACATCCATCAGCACCGCAAAGTTTGCACCTGAGCTGACCACACTGAAGTTGATCATGTTCACCAATCTCTACCCACTACCCAACACTACATTCATCAATCTTGGGAGAGCTCTATTTCTTTGTGACCTTATTACAGGAGCCCCCATTGATATATGTGCTCACATCTACTACACCTTGAGGAAGACCGCGTGTCGATATGCAGCTCGAGGAGTTATTCCATTTTGCAGTCTCATCATGAAGCTCATTCTTCGTGCAGGCATTATTCCTCCTACAGATGGAAAAATGTTGACTCGTCAACGTCCCATTTCATTGTTCACTCTTCAAGCTAGCAGAAGTCACTCCTCTAAATCACCAAGAAGTGCTCACATCTCTCCGGTTACTCCATCTGCCCCTGACTCAGAGACACCTGCACATACCACATCTACACCACGTGCTGTTCCTGAAGCTTCACCGGCTAGTATTCCGCAAGCACAGACTGCTTCTCATACTGATAGAGTCGGCAGTGTACTTGAGCATATTCAGAAACGTGTTGATGAGCTTGTGGCACTTCTCTACTCCACAAACAATCATGTCCAAATGCGTCTCGAGACTATGGAGAATCAGCTAGATGATATTCAACGAAAGTTGGACGAGAGCCTTTAGCTATTCGTGACAAAAAGGGGGAGAGCATTCAGTAAGGGGGAGAAAAGTTCAAAGGGAAGTGTGCATAGTGATAGGGGGAGTACACACATACTTTTGTCATACTTTTGTTTTTAGTCTTATCCTCTAAACTTATGGTTTTAGGTTTATGTTTGTTGCGTACTATTTAATGGGTTTGATACACTGTGTTTTGGTGTATAGCTGTTTCTAACTCTTATCCTATACTCTTGGTTTAATCTTTAATATATTGATGATGTTATTCAGGATGTTTTTGTGTTTGTACCCATGTGCTTTTGTAAGCTTTTAGGGTTAATGTTTTATGCATAGTTTGTAGGCTTTATGGTATGTACCTTGCTTAATGCAGCCTTTATGCTATGTTGAAATCAGTACTTTAATCTAAATGTTCTGCATTTTGGTTTATGTACTGTCACTCTTGTGCCCTTGTAGGATTGTTCCTAGATGCATATGCCTTGTGTGTTATGCATTGGTTGAGTGTTGAGCATACAAGTGTCTTGCCTTGTGCTTGTTAACTTGTATGTCCTTGTGTTCATTCCAAGTGTGAATGAGCACTGTGATCACTACCTTGTGGTGTTCACTTGGTTGATCAAGCCATGGTTTGTTTATTAACTCCATCTTTGCTTGATCACATATTGCCTGTTTCATATGCATTTATAATTTTCTGCTTACAATGATCATGGTGTATTGTTGTGTTTCAGGAGTATTATGTTCATATGATTCAAGTGCTTCACAGCTTCTAGAGTTAGGTGTGAGTGAGTTTTGTTCAACTGTTCCCAACTCACATGTTAAATCTAGAGTCTGTTTTAGGGTTTTGTCACGGAATAGCCAAAGGGGGAGATTGTAAGGTTGAATTTATTCAACCATCTAATTGGTTTTATTCCGTGCCAAATTTGCTTGTAATTCAGCATTTAGTAACCCTGTATTTAGGTGGGTTTGTTGTAAGGGTAGTGAGTGAGATAGAGTGAAGTTTGCTCAAGAGTGTGCAAGAAAACAGAGACTCGCAGCTGGGACTCGCGGGTGACTCGCGGCTGCAAGCCGCCAGAAGCAGCACACGTGCCAAGCATGCTGGAAGATGAACAGTCATGCTAGCTGGAGCACTACAGGACAAAACAGGACAACTGGCCATACGGTTAACTCGCGACTGGATCTCGCGACTTAGTCAAGCCGCGAGGTCAAGCCGCGAGCCACCCCTGTTTTGTAAAACCTGACGTTTCACATTCCTCTCCCACTCCAGTATAAATACCCCTTTTACCCACGATTGAAAGAGAGCTTCCAGAGAGAATTTTGAGAGAGAAACTCTAAAGAAAAACCAGATTGTTTCACCCACAATCTCTACCTTAGAGACTCTTCAAATTCCTCAACTCTCTTCCTCTCCATTGTCAAATCCTTGAGAGGCATTATACAAAACCTGGTTCTCACCATCATCATCACTGTGAGTCAGTTGTTTGGATTTCTGGGAAGCAGTTAGGAAGGAACCAATCTTCATTGGTTGATGCTACGGTCTAGTAGCGGAATCCGAGAAGCTAGAAAAGAAAAAGGTTCGGCGCAACCTCGTTGGAGCAAGAAGCTTGGAGGGCTTAGGTGCACTGGGTAGATTAGGCTTGGAGGGTCTATTGCTGTCCTTGTATCCCAACTGTATTTTCTAGTGGATTGCTTACCGCTTGGAGGGCGGCGGAGAGGTTTTTCGCCGAGGACTTCAGTTTCCTCTTCGATAACACATCGCGTGTTGTCTTTGTGTTTGCATCTTCCTTCCTCTCTATCTTTGTCTATTTATTATCTGCTGTGGATTTTATTTTGTTATGGCTTAGATAGTTTTTAACCAATTTCATATTATAGCATTTGTTAAGTTTCCGCACACTAGTTGTTTGACATATTGCTTGAATTGGTTAAGTTGTTATTTGGGGGTCTAAACGTTCAAAAGTGTTTTGTACACGTTTTTGAACTTTCAATTGGTATCAGAGCAGGTACACTGCTATTGGTTTTATTACCATTGTGTGATCCTTGACTCCCTTTTGAGATGGATAGGTCTCAATCCCTAAATGCACCTCCATATTTTGATGGTAGTAATTATGCTTTTTGGAAGGTTCGCATGAGAGCTTTTCTATGTTCTATTGATGAATCCGTTTGGGATGCTGTTGAGATTGGTTGGACAAATTCAGAGAAAGCTGGAAGAGGATGACTAGCCTATTCCATGACAAAAAGGGGGAGTGATAGGCTTGATCAGAGGGGGAGGATATTACCTAAGGGGGAGTGTCTTTACATTCTTCTTCAGTTTCAATTTTCTCTTTAAGTTGATATATTGTGTTTTGTAAACTGTTATTCAGGATGTTTTTGTGTTTGTACCCATGTGCTTTTGTAAGCTTTTAGGGTTAATGTTTTATGCATAGTTTGTAGGCTTTATGGTATGTACCTTGCTTAATGCAGTCTTTATGCTATGTTGAAATCAGTACTTTAATCTAAATGTTCTGCATTTTGGTTTATGTACTGTCACTCTTGTGCCCTTGTAGGATTGTTCCTAGATGCATATGCCTTGTGTGTTATGCATTGGTTGAGTGTTGAGCATACAAGTGTCTTGCCTTGTGCTTGTTAACTTATATGTCCTTGTGTTCATTCCAAGTGTGAATGAGCACTGTGATCACTACCTTGTGGTGTTCACTTGGTTGATCAAGCCATGGTTTGTTTATTAACTCCATCTTTGCTTGATCACATATTGCCTGTTTCATATGCATTTATAATTTTCTGCTTACAATGATCATGGTGTATTGTTGTGTTTCAGGAGTATTATGTTCATATGATTCAAGTGCTTCACAGCTTCTAGAGTTAGGTGTAAGTGAGTTTTGTTCAACTATTCCCAACTCACATGTTAAGTCTAGAGTCTGTTTTAGGGTTTTGTCACGGAATAGCCAAAGGGAGAGATTGTAAGGTTGAATTTATTCAACCATCTAATTGGCTTTATTCCGTGCCAAATTTGCTTGTAATTCAGCATTTAGTAACCCTGTATTTAGGTGGGTTTGTTGTAAGGGTAGTGAGTGAGATAGAGTGAAGTTTGCTCAAGAGTGTGCAAGAAAACAGAGACTCGCGGCTGGGACTCGCAGGTGACTCGCGGCTGCAAGCCGCCAGAAGCAGCACACGTGCCAAGCATGCTGGAAGATGAACAGTCATGCTAGTTGGAGCACTACAGGACAACTGGCCATACGGTTAACTCGCGACTGGATCTCGCGACTTAGCCAAGCCGTGAGGTCAAGCCGCGAGCCACCCCTGTTTTGTAAAACCTGACGTTTCACATTCCTCTCCCACTCTAGTATAAATACCCCTTTTACCCACGATTGAAAGAGAGCATCCAGAGAGAATTTTGAGAGAGAAACCCTAAAGAAAAACCAGATTGTTTCACCCACAATCTCTACCTTAGAGACTCTTCAAATTCCTCAACTCTCTTCCTCTCCATTGTCAAATCCTTGAGAGGCATTATACCAAACCTGGTTCTCACCATCATCATCACTGTGAGTCAGTTGTTTGGATTTCTGGGAAGCAGTTAGGAAGGAACCAATCTTTATTGGTTGATGCTACGGTCTAGTAGCGGAATCCGGGAAGCTAGAAAAGAAAAAGGTTCGGCGCAACCTCGTTGGAGCAAGAAGCTTGGAGGGCTTAGGTGCACTGGGTAGATTATGCTTGGAGGGTCTATTGCTGTCCTTGTATCCCAACTGTATTTTCTAGTGGATTGCTTACCGCTTGGAGGGCGGCGGAGAGGTTTTTCGCCGAGGACTTCGGTTTCCTCTTCGATAACACATCGCGTGTTGTCTTTGTGTTTGCATCTTCCTTCCTCTCTATCTTTGTCTGTTTATTATCTGCTGTGGATTTTATTTATTTATGGCTTAGATAGTTTTTAACCAATTTCATATTATAGCATATGTTAAGTTTCCGCACACTAGTTGTTTGACATATTGCTTGAATTGGTTAAGTTGTTATTTGGGGGTCTAAACGTTCAAAGGTGTTTTGTACATGTTTTTGAACTTTCAAAACCAAACCAAACACTTAGAGTTCGATTCAATTGATGGGGAGAAATTCTAAAATCATAGAACATGTGCACCAATGTTTTTACATCTTAATGCCACTAGCTTATCTGAAAATATCAAAATAGTGAATACTTGCGAGCTAAGTGTGAAAAATTCTATGGTTTTTTTGGTGCCTGTACGGCAGTACCACTAATGTAAGAAAAAATACAGCGTTGACAAACTCTTGAAAACCAAAGTTGTTTCAATGACATGGGCTTTAGTAAAATAGGTGGGTGATTATTGAACACTCTCAACAAAATATAACTCAAAATAAAATTTTAAAATGATAATGACTAGGTGCTGAGTTGGATTTTATATTATTCTATATGGTCAATTTTAGATAAAAGAATGATGTTGTAACTTGTAAGTTTGAAAATTTAACTTAAACGATATAAATTGAGATATAGATCAATTTTTTTGTAATTAGCATTTTTATTCTTAAGTTGTCATCCACTTGAAAATGTTCAAAATTTTAAAAGTTTTGTAACTTTTTGATATTGTATGGTATTTTTTATAAGGAGAACCAGGGTTCAAATTTCTCATCTCTTATTAGTAGAGCACACATATGGGGAATGTAAAATGCAAAATAAAGACCTAAAAACACACAATATTAGCCTCACATCAAGAGCTTTATCAATGTGCAAATTTTTACAACTTGCTATAGTAAGCTCTAAAAATATGCAACTCTAAACATGTCTGGCCTTTTTTTATTATCTCTCTCTCTCTCTCTCATCGACACAAAGGAGATAGGCTTTGCAAGTTCCAAAACTAAGGGCTTCCAACAACATCACTTGGTTGTTGGGTGTTTATGGGTGGCCGTTGAGAGTCGGTGGTGGTGGTTCTAGGTTGCTAGGTAGATTATTTTGGTGGTGGTTGTTGGGTCGATTATGTTTTTATCTCTGATTTTGGGGTAAAGCTAGGTTTTCATGGTGGTGCCAATGGTATTTGTTTTTGGGTTTGAGTTGCTGTTGGGTTTGGGTTTGATTTGGGTTTTTTGTTGATGGGTTGGTTGGGTTTTGTGATGGGATGATCAGGTTGTGTAACGGGTAGTGGTGGTGGTGATTGGGTGGTGCTAGGTTGGGTGGTGGATTTGGGGAAAAGTGGCAGTTGATTTTGCCGTTTGGATTTAGTTGCTACTATTGTTGTGGGTAGAAAATATATTTATTTTAATGTGATAGAATGCAAAATAAAAATTGGGATGTAATTGTTAAAAAAGAATATAAAGTATAAAATGGTGTTTTAAAGATTCAAAATGCATCCCGAATGGGAATGCTCTTATAGCTATCGATTTTTTTTTTTTTTTTTAATCCGTGATTGATGTGGCCATTTTCTTGAGAACCTAATATACTGCACTAAAGAATTATACCTGAATTTTCCCTTAAAAATTATAAATAGGGCAAATTACAACTTACTCACTTGTGGTTGGCCCGAATTTAAGTTACCTACTTGTTATTTGAAATT